>NC_060156.1:26819984-26862263 GCF_021292245.1 Micropterus dolomieu | reverse complement strand
CCATGTTTCTACGTGTATGATGTCAGTAGCTCAAAAACTTTAGTAAAAGTCAGAGTTTCCGAGTTGTTATTGTTGCACCTTCGGGGAGTCCACGTGCAAAATTTCCTATACACACACACACACACACACACACACACCCACCCACCCACCTCTGTAGGTTTATTTGATCTTGTTTGAGTTTATATTTTTATGCTTATTGTAACATTTTTTAAAGATGGTGGACTATTTGTCCCATATGATTGAAATTCTATCACTACACACTAAAGGCTTAGTGGGGCAGGTAAAGAAATGAAGACTCAGAGACAGGCAAGTAAAAGGCAGGCACGAGGTCATGACTGGCTGGCAGCAGTGGGTAACCTGTTGAGGGTAAGGAGCAAGTACAAATACTGGGGAGCTGATTAGGGAATTGGGAACAGGTGTGCAGGTGGGTGTGGGCATCAAGCTGTGACTACTGCAGGGCAAGAAGGGAATAACAGGGAGACTTACAGCAGACTGACATGCAAAAATATTAAGAGCTGATTGTAGCCATGACACCCTCTTATTTATTTTCCCAATTAAGGAGTGAGCCTCATGAAACATACATGAAATAGGCCTACATTGCTCTCACTTCCACATGCAGTGAAATGTTTAAAATAAAGATGCAGATATTTTAAGTTGGTCCACAGCTGAGTTTTGGTGTTTGATTAAGTCCTTTCATCTTAGAGTCACTTGTTCCACCTCGAGGGCTCTGATTTAAATGATCCCATTCTGATGATGAGAGAGATAAGATATATGAGCTTGAAACACTCATATAGAGATTTCTCATTATGTTTTACCATAAAGTATACCCTAAAATAGCTTCACTTTTTCTGTGCTGCAGTCTCCGTTTTTTTAATCAGCTGACTAATACCTTCCAATCATTCTAAGTAACCTGCTATTGTATATACCAGTAACATTGTGTGGCAAAAATAGTGCATTGTCCCATTATGTTTATTAGTAATTTTGATGGCAAGTGATGACAGTGCCCTGAAAGCACTCAAGGGAGGCATCAAATTATGCTAAACAATGTCTCTGCATATGATACAGAGAATATTCAATCACAATTTCACAGAATCATTTCACTGAGGAATCAAGTGAGAATAGATCAGAGCGATGGACACGCACGCAGTTGTATTTACGTCTTTAACACAATCGTGACAGCTTGGCACAGACAGCACTGCTGATGTGTTTTGTGACAATAAATGTAGCCAGAGGATGAAGTAGTGTGGAGTACACAAAACGTGTGATGGCAGTACATATGGTGGTTATGGTTGGGTTTGTTTAGAAGTGGTTATTCAGCTGCTGTCTGTTGCAGTCAGATTGAGATTATTAGGCTTCAGTGAATGGTGGGAAGCTTGCGGAGGCCACACATGCAAAACACACATATGTGCAGAGTTGTGCATATAGTCCAAAAATCCACAAAAACATTGTCTTTAATCCTGCATGACATCTTAAAATCTTATTTTTAGCCAGTTTAAAGATATTTTAAAAAAATGTTTTTTATTTATGTCTTTTGTGACAACGTTGTTCTGGGCACGTTGTGAAGTTGTTGGTAGACATGGACATTTACCAGACATGGAGTGTCTAACAAACCATATCAAGTTGCATAATGTGGAAATGTCTGGGTATCTAAGCCCCTGTTATTTTGATTTTATGTCTATTCAGATCCTCCACGTAAGTAAAAGTAGGAATACTGCAATATAAAAATGTACTTTAACTATCAAAAGGAAAAGCGCTCAGTGCAGAAAATGGCACCCCGATACTGGTATGTATTATTTTATTGGGAGGTTGAATTATTTTATGAAACGTTGGGCAGTTTTATACATAAAAGGTATACAGAGCATGTTTGATATGTTTGTTTTGAATGTAAAATCTTAATAATATTAAACAACAGCTGTAAAATTAGTGGAGTAAAAAGTACAAAATTTACCTCTGATGTGTCAGGTTGGTGCTGAGGCAGGAAAAAAATGGTTTTGGACCAAGAGTTCAACGGCAGCAGTTACAAACAAAAGCAAAATCCAAGGAAGGCTCGGGCATTCACTCAAAAGTCCACCGACAAAAGAAAAGCTGAGGCCAAACTCCACAGAAAGACAACGATTACAGACAAATGCACACGACATAATCGATGACAGACTGACAAAGACCAGGAAGGACTACGGATAATATATTCTCACACACACACAAGAAGGCAAGGTGATTAAACTCAGGTGAGACACATCAGGTAATGAACGGGAAGACACGGACAGGTAATAAAGTAGGACAATACACAGGAGAGAAATTTCCAAAACCCAAACAAAACCCAAAACCTCGTAGTGGAGTATAACTATAATAGTTTGAGTGGGTGGTAGTAAATTAACTCCAGACAGGCCTCTGGAAAACAAATAAATAAACTTTATATTATATATATATATATATATATATATATATATATATATATATATATATATATATTTATATATATATGAAAAATATTTTGCTTTCTATTAGTGAAGTGTTATTGGCCATGACATGGAAAAAGTTAGATGGACATCTCAGTCAGTAAAGGCTTATCCTATATTATCTGTTATCTAAACTGAATAGAGCCCTAAATGACTTAGGAACATAAACAATTTTTGCAGTGCACTCCTTCTCTTTGTACGGTTTAGTGCGTTTGAATTAAGAGCAACATCCTGCCAAACCAAGTGTGATCCCAATTGATTCCTTTGGATGCTTTTCTTACGGGGAAAGTTTGATCACAACAGCCCCTCGCCCCCTCCACATGACTACACACAATACATTAGGTGATAGATAATTTAACAAATGTACTTGATGAACGGTAAACAAATTTTGTTCTCAATCAATTCAAAATAGAACTTTAGTCTCACACTAACTCTTCCCTGAGTTTGCTGTGAAACACGTTTTCACCGGTGATGTTAGAGATGCAGTTGCCCCTACAGGTGAGCATATGGAATTTGATGAACTTTCCTGCTCCGTTGCGCTATGATGCATTTTTATTTGTACACACATAACGGCCAACTTCCCTTGCAGAAGTGAGCGCTCATGCTGCGTCTTCATTGAGGCGGAATAATCAAATAACACTCTAGCTTTCCAATATGATTAAGCCAGGTTGCCATTTGTGGAGACTAATTTAGAATGAGTTGTGATTAGCTGTTTCCACCCTCTAAGGCATTATGCATTTAAATGGAACACATTTTAACCAGCTGGGAATATGACAGAGGCAGCTGATTCCCTTAAGTGCTGCACTTGAGTGTTGATTTCTCTGCTTTCACTTTAATGGGCCATTTACCTACATGGGCAGAAAACAGTAGAGGAGAGCCTTTATTGTATAGGGGGAGAAAATGAGAGTGAGAGAAAAAGACTATTTTGGGTTTAAGGCTTGACTTGTACTGCAGTCATTTCACTCCAGGGATTAAGACTCTTAGACTCTCCCTCCCTCCTCTCCTTCTTCCCACTGCAGCCTAGGGTGGATTTTCTATTTACCCCAGTTATTTATCACTTTAGAGCTGTGATGGAGAGGCCTGCAGGGCTAGAGAGAGTGACACACTGCCAGGCCTGGAATTAAAACTCTCAGCCTTGTGTAATTTGATTTTATTACTCTCATTCACCATCAGTGGAAGAAGCCTATCTTCTCTGTGCAGTTGGGTCATTCCTGCTAAGATCCTGGTTGTAATGGGTGTTCTGCAGGGGTATGAGGAGCCCGGTAGGTTTGTGTTTTACTTGTGTCACTTGCCAGATCCTGTCATTTAAGGGACACTAAAGGTGCTGGGTCATTTACTTTCACTCTAAAGTCAAAGTCTTTCTTCTCAAACAACCCACTTGACTCTCTGGAAGTAAAACCCAAGGATTAGGACAGACAGAAGACTCGTTGCCATTGAGTACCTGAGCAAATTGCCTCATTTCCCCCCTTCTGTCCACACGTTCCCCTTACCTTTCTTTCCACTTCCTCTTGATGTTTCTTCTCCATTGCTCCCTTTGCCCTCTCCTCTCCAATGATCTTACCTCTCTCTAACTTTTCTTGCTGCACTCACTTTCTTTTGTCTATGTGCTGTGACAGAGTGAGTGATGTTGATCATTACTAGGCTCTGATGGCTCCGTATCAGATGAAATCCTCCTCAGTGCTCTGTCATTGTCACCAAGAAGCCATTCTGGGGCTAATGGTCCAGCTCCAGCACCAGGATCTTCGTGCAACTTCAGACTAAAAATAACCAGCAGACGACGCCATACTGGATGTTATGAGTACAACATTTTCTCAACATTAAAGGAATAGTTAACGCAACTACCCTTTTACCATTTCTTGTCTCGAGCATTAAGGCTAGAAATGAGGAAAAACAGCTAGCCTTGCTCTGTTCAAAGGTAACAAATCTGCCTACCAGCACCTCTAAAGCTCACTAACCAATCCAGATACAGCCCAGAGTTGAGACCAGGAGACAGAGCTGCAGTCCTACATGCCTCTCCACACTTCTATTAAGAGTTATCCACCCAAATCCCCTGGTGACAGTGTTTGTCCCCTGACTACTTAAAATTAAATCAAAAGTGAACAGAAGAGGAGTTGCGCATAAATAACCTAATAAAAAATTTACACCACTGCTGCAAAGGTACGAAAAAATAGAAGAATTAAATATAGACTCTTAAACATCAAATCTCTCTCATTTAAAGCTGTCAACAAGTCCTCCAAATAAATGACAAAATAAGTTGTTTATACATGCCTCCCAAAACGACACACGAGCGTTTCCCATACCAGTCCAGCGACAGTCGACCAGGCCTTAACCACGTTAAGTAAGTCCTAAATCAGTTGACATTAAACATGTGGTTAACGTTTTGAAACAGTCACAGTTTGGTTAGGTTTAGGCAACAACACTACTTGGTTAGATTTAGGAAAACATTGTGGATTGGGTTAAATGAAAGTCATGTGATGGAAGTCAGTAATGCTATTTATGTTAAAATTCAAAATAATTCAATATTTACTTAATTTCACACCATTCTCCTGAGTCCGCGTTGAGTCCCATCTACTACTCCATCCTACCTCCTTACAGGGCCTTTCTGTCAAGGGTCGCTGAGTGCAATGGCTGAAAGCCGAGGTTTGGACCCAAACGCAGACAACAGACGAGGAAGGTGCAGTTTATTAACTCAAAAACCAAACTGAAACAAGCTCACGTGGAAGCACAAAGCAAAGTTCAGAACTGAGGTAAATCCAACAAAAGTAATCCAGAGCACGGGTGTTGTGAAATCCAATGAAGAGCTGTAGGACAGAACACTCAACATAAGACAGGGATGTCACAAAGAAATGAAGGTTTAAATACACAGGCAAACGAGCAGGGAAGCACAGGTGAACACATCAGTTAATCAAACAACAGGAAACAAAGCTTGACAAGGACACATGAGAACTGATCACTACATAATAAAACAGGACGTAAAGCACATGGGGACACACAAGGACAGAGTTAGCAAAGTAAAAACAGAAAACAGGGAACAACTGATTAACAGAACAAAACCAGGGCAGGGAACAGAGACAGGACCAAACAGGAGACAGGACTACACTAACCTGGAGACATAGGAGTAAGGATTAAAACACAAGGAGAGAACAGACAGAGCACACAAACAAACTGAAACTTGACGCAAGAACAAACCACTCACAAAATACAGAACCAGATGACATGGACAAGACAGACTGACAAGTGGACAAAGACCAGAACAAATGACAAGGGACCAGGAAGGATAAAATAGAACACATGTAACATCTAAATGGGGAAGCAATAAATTCCAAACCAGACTAAGAACTAAGACACAGAACCAAACACAGAACCAGGACTAAGCACTAAGACATAAAGAACTAAGATGAGAAAAGGAAAGAGACAAAACACATACTAAATAAACTAAACATGTGAATGAACAAAAGAATAAACTAGGCTACGAAACACAAAACCATGACAAGATCAAATAAACATAGGAAAAACAAAAACAAATCCTAACACTTTCTGAATATTTCTGAATATCACCCGACTTCCTCCTTTGCTACCGTTGTACGGCCACAAGAGGTTGCGTCCACAACAAACGTAAATATGGACGCAATAACTGCTTGTACAAACGACTTATATGGGCATTTTTCTGGTGAGGATAGTCTCAAAGCTGTATTAGTAAATTAATTAATGTCAGATTATTATATTGATTTATTTTGTCATACTGAAACATGGCTGGGTCATGAAGAATATGTTAGCCTAAATATCTATTAATACTCACATTCCCCGGGGCACCGGCCGAGGTGGTGGAGCTGCAGCTATCTTCGACTCAAGCCTATTAATCAGCTCTAAACTTAAATTAAATTATAACTCATTTGAAAACCTTGTTCTTAGGTTTTCACACCCAAGTTGGAAAACTGTTCTTTTTTTATTTTGATCAAGTTTAGTTTTTAAAACGATATTTATTGTATTCATGTGGACGTTGACAATGACAGCCTTATTATTGTGTTTATCTCACTATTAGATTCAATTGGTTTCTATAAGAGCTCATAAACCCACTCACTGTTTAAACCACAGCCTCGACCTTGTTCTGGCATATGGAATTAAAATTGAACATTTAATAGTCTTTCCACAGAACCCCATTTTATGTGATGTAATGTTTGAGTTCCTACACACACGTTAGGCAATCCACTACATATCTATCTTATAGTGCTGTAGCTAAATTTAAGGAAGTGATTCCATCATGAGCTTCTTTAATGATAAAATTCTAATTATTAGAGACAAAATCCATCATCTCCTGCTCTCAACCAGTACCAATTTATCTTCAAACTCAGGAACCTTAGAAAAAGCTGTAAAACCTGATATATATTTATACTGCTTTGCTCCCATCGATCTTCACCAACTAACTTCAATGATTTCCTCTCCTAAGCCATCAACCTGCCTCTTAGACCCCATTCCTACTAGGCTGCTTAAAGATATTTTACCCTTAGTTAGCACATATAATCAACCCGTCTTTATTAACAGGCTATGTACCACAGTCCTTTAAAGTAGCTGTAATTAAACCTCTTCTCAAGAAGCACACTCTTGATCCAGGGCTTTTAACCATGGAATCATGAAGGTGGATGACTGCAGAGCTTATTTTTCCTCATCTGACCAAAGTGAAATGTCTAACAAGAGAAGATGCTGTAATCTATTGAGGATCTCGCAGTAAATCGGGCAGAGGTCCCACCAGCCCAGAACAATAAGTTAGAAAGCCTATAGCTCGGTGAGATGGGGAAAGCGCTGAACACCTCAGGCTCAGTGTTGGTTGAATAGCTCCATCGTGGCCCATTGATACATGGAGGACCTGCTGTTAAAGTCCGGTGGGAGGAGAAGTAACAATGTCTGTATTACCTGCAATATACTGCTCATGATAGCAGAGTCACAGTTAGTATGAGATGATGGCAGTAACTGAGATATATTCACTGATAATTTGAAAAAAACACTGTCTGTGAGTTGTGAGTAATGACTTTTTAATGTTTAATGGAGCATTTGCTTAAGCTTTAAAGATCTGTTATAAACCAACAATTTAAAAAGAGTTTTTGGGCTGCCAAGTTGTGACACATCTCTTTGACGGGTTGGACCGTTTGACCTGCAGAGGATCTGGACCGAACTGCATTTATTGACAAATTGGTAACATTTACAACACTAGATTGGACTGGATGGCAGAGATGCTCACAAGTCACTGAGCTAGAGTCCAAGTCAAGTCTCAAGTCTCTCGTGGTTATTACGAATGCTGTATCACCTGTTGCGTTCAATCCAGGTTGCTAATAAAACTGCATGGCTATAAGGAATTCTGTAACTGTCACCTGTTTTTCATTTACAGAGTACAACCATGTAATGTGCAATGCAATTATTGACGGCTTACTGTAAGTCACCACACTCCCCAGACTCTTAAACCCAGTGTAACATTAACTAAATAAAACTGTGATGTTGCATAATCAACAATAAACCTGTAACCTGTTTTTAACTTACAGAGCACAACCATGTAGCCTAATGTACAATATGTCTACAGTTAATGACAGCTTATACACTACTGTAAGTCAACAAACCCTGTTGACTCTCAAACCCAGTGTAAGTTATAACTAAATAAAACTGTAAAGTTACATGGACTACAATAAAGCTGGGTGTTGTATAAAGTTTTAAAGTCAAAGTTTATGATGAATGGCACAGTAGCTGCCGGTGTTGTGTGTCCCGCACCTGGAGTCCGAGTCGAGTCTGAAGTCTTTTGAGGACGGGTCTGAAGTCACTGTGTGTACGACTTAAGTCGCACTCGAGTCCGAGTCTCTAACTCGAGTCCCCATCTCTGCTGGATGGAGTAAAGAAATAGTTTGACACTTTTGGATATAGACTTATTTGATTTATTGCCGGGTTTTAGATGAGAAGATTGACATCACTTGTTGAATATAAAGCTACTGCTAGCAGACAGTAAACATAGCTAAGTGCAAAGACTGGAAACAAGGGGAAACAGCAAGCCTGGCTCTGTCCAAAAATCAGCCTACAAGCACCTCTAAAGTTATGCAAAGCTAATATGAGCAAGAATCAAGGTTTTAAAAGGACAAGTTCTTGTTTCACTTGCTCACAAAGATCAAGAACGTGGATCGCATCGCTCCAGGTCTGAAGTCTTTACACTGGCTTCCTCTCTGTCAAAGTACTGATGACCTCTCAGGTCGTCTCAGACAGGAGACAGGAGTTTTTATCTACCATGTATGGTGCCAATGTGCTGGTCATGGTTGAATATTTTTCTGTTTCCTGCTGCCTTTTATTAAATAATAATAATATATTAATAATAATTAATTTCCCACACTGCACTGTAACTTTTATTCTTGCATTTTATACCTGTCTTATTTTATTTTAGCTTGTTTTTATTTGTGTTACTCTTGGCTCTTTAATAACTGTTTTCAGATTGTATTTAAATGTCATTGTGGGGTGTGTTTCCTTTGCACTTTGTAT
The DNA here is from genome assembly GCF_021292245.1 of Micropterus dolomieu. NCBI lineage: Eukaryota > Metazoa > Chordata > Actinopteri > Centrarchiformes > Centrarchidae > Micropterus > Micropterus dolomieu. Next base: position 26,853,297 of record NC_060156.1, on the reverse strand, counting down.
TGATGTCTTTTGTGTTTTGTGTGAAGCACGTTGAATTGCCTTGTTGCTGAAATGTGCTATATAAATAAACTTGCCTTGCCTTTACAGGGGTTTATGTGCCACCTGTTTGCCTGGGAAACTCACTGTGACAGCAAGACTCCAGGACTTAATTGCCACCGACAAAGGAATTTTCCAGCACCCAACCCCCTGTTGTGTAAAAACCACAAATCCGCTCTTTTACAGACTAAACAAAAAAGATATAAGCCTGTAATTAGTGAGCTTTAGAGGTGCATATACATGGATTTTGATACTTTCGGCCAAAGCCAAGCTAACTGTTTCCAGTCTTTGTGCTAAGCTAGCCAGTTGGCTTAGCTAAGCTAAATTCATATTTAGTGTGCAGATAAGAGAGTGGTATCTAAATTGTGTTTTATTAGTGCTGTAAATGGTGCTCACATAATAATAATAATAATGATAATAATAATAATAATAATAATAATAATAATAATAACGAATGCTAATGTACTTGTACAGGTTTTTATTTTAAGAATAAGCTGGGGCGCCCTGGTGGCCTTGGTGTTGCGTGAGATTGGCTGGGGCCTGGTGTTGCAGGTCATTCCCTCATGTCTCGCTGTCCTTATTTCGTGTCATTTAGCTATCAGCTTCATAATAAAAGCGTAACAGGCTCCAAAAAATCTTTTAAAAAAGTATATTTGTTGTAGAGAGTAGCTGCGGATACTATTTCTCTGTAGCTGGAATGTACAAACACATTAATGCTATTTTGAACTATGGCAAAATCCCAAAGCAATATTAGGTTCACGAGAACGAGATGAAAAGATCCTTAAACAGTTTTAAAGATCAATGCCGAGATATATGAGCGAAGGGTCTGCCAAGAAATTTTGATCATTAAACACTTGATTTCCTGCATTCTGGTGAAAGTTTCTGCACCTGTTTATGGTGGAAATGTCTTTATTTATGTAAAACACAAAATTCAGGTAGCACGTGATCTTTCAAAATATATTCATATAACAGAACATAAGTCAGTTAAGCTCTCAGTCATTCTGTGTTGCTTTCAGATCTGTTTCTCCTGTAGATCAACTTTTCTCATGTAATATCATCCCTGCTGAGGCGACACATGCAGGCATGATTTAGTCTTCCCTCCTTTTGCCATGCTAAAAGGGAGGGAACGGAAAACTTTGCCAAAAAGAAACTCTGACAAGTTGTTAAAGTTACTGTTTGGTGCTGTACGTTTTTTAATCATTTTATAATCAGTAGCTTGTTTTTTTTTTTGCTTGAGTTACTTTTTTTCTTTGCTTCTTCTAACTTTTAATTTCATTGCATGTTTTCTTAATGTGCAAATAAACCTTTCTAAAAGCAATATATATTAGAACATTTCAGAACATTTTTTAAGCAATAAGGCTGTGGTGGGGACATGTCCCCAGCGTCCCCAGTGCAAATGACACCTATGCCTGCGGACCAGAAAACAATCTAACACACTGAGGGTCTGGGAGTGGGAACATTTAATGGTAGATTGCAGATGATTTCACTGTTGAGGGAACTTGTGGGAGTACGGATGTGGGTGGATGGCGGTAAGCAGTTGCCTAGGCCACAGCTCCAAATCCCAGAGCCCCACAACACTGCCATCTGAATCCAATCCACAGTCTGACGGATTGGGAGACAAATTGACAGTGTCAGATTTCATATCACAGCAAGCTGCAGTGGGGCCGGGAGCAGGGCTGTATAGTCTAATAAAGAGAGGACCGTGTGTCTGAAGGTGGTGGGGGGAGCATGTGTGTGTGCTTGCTCGTGCAGTTGCATGCAGATGTATTGCCACCTATGCGAGAAGAAGAAAAACAGCCACCCCAGCACCGTCGGGCCACTGCCCATGCAGCTGCTCCTCTGCTGCAGTTACACAACCTTTGTGCAGACTGGGACTGTCAGACCCTTGTAGCGTGGTAATGGAAAGTGGTTGCAGTGACTAAGCCTGGTGTGTCAATCTGGGATTGTACAAGCCTCTGGCTATCACAGTTCAGAAGGGAGCAACATTAAGTGCCGTATGTCAACCAGCAAAACCAGCCCAGAGACAACATGAGTAACCCTTGCTCAGGATTAATGTGACAGCATAGCTCCCCTTTGCCCCTTACTGTGTGTTTGTCTACATGTAAACAATTCTTACAGCAATTATAGCAACAAATGTGAGAATTAGGAGAAAGAAACAATGTGTGCTTGTATGGCAATATTTCATTATTTGCACAGCAGCATTGTATTGTATTGGGTTTGCTTTGATGGTTGTCATCTGCCCTCTTGTGGCTACACACATACAGTGAGTGCGGGGAGAAATCACTGCTTCAGACTGCACTTCATGATCACACTCATTGTTGGTCAGAAAAGAAAAAGTAGGAGCACATTATCTCAATGCGGACATCCTTATATTGGCGTTCAATCACGATTTATATTGATTTTGCAATTCTTGAGTATACGTGAAAGGCCCTGCGGCGAGGAGCTCAAAGGGGAGATTAAATTAAATACAAAAGAGATGAAAGCGGACGGCTGGCATCTTATCCCTGCAGAGTGGAGCAGAAGTCCTGGCATGAAACCACACACACACACACAGACACACACAGACACACACAGACACACACACACACACACACACACACACACACACACACACACAGGGGAGACTAGGCTGGCCTGAAAGATATAAGAGGTGGCTTTAAACTGGATTGGAACGCTGGTCTTTGGTTTCTAAAGAAATTATCTTGCTGTTGTGGTGGCCAACAGCGCTCTACATCTGAGCCCTAGCTCTTTTGGTGTTTTGCCAGAAAATCCGTTAACACACATGTGCACACACACTCTGTATCAAGGGTCTCAATAAGGCTGGAGGGCTGCTTTGAAAATTATACTAAATGTGACTCTAATGTAAATTACTTATCCATCTGTCTTTATAGCCCTTGGCTGCAGCTTTCCGCTACGACACCCACCTCTGGCAGTTTATCGGCAACCATCTTTTTATTCTATGTGCTGTAAATTAGAGATCACTGCTTATATAGGCTAAGTATGATTCAGTCACCAAGAACTCAACTATGATATTTTCTGACATGCTAGCAGGGTAGCTCTAGGGATGGCAGTATAAGTCAGTTGGTCCACCTCTTCGTTCCAGACTTAAATATATTGGCGACTATACATCTTGTACAGACATTCAAGGTCCATGGAAGATGAGACTTTGACTTCTCCTATAGCACCACCATGAGGTTCACATTTGGGGTTTTGAGTGAAATGTCTTGACATCTATTGGATGGATTGCCATGAAATTTGGTTCACACATTTATGTCCCTCTCAGGATGAATTGCAGGAACCTTGGTGATCCCCTGACTTTAAGTAATTATACATATACCAGTAATAGCTAGCTTTAGCTTGCTTATGTAGCGTTTAATGCATTTATCGTTGCTCAGCTGTTGAGTGTCTCTGGGAACAAATAACAAAAGGGCAGGCCCACAGTCTCAGATATCATTTCATCTGTGACATCTGTGTTGTTCTTCTGTGTGTCTGGGTTTTTTGCCTTTCTCTGGTCTTGTCTGTGTGTGTGGTCATCATCTCCATGCCTCCAGGCAATCCTCTCATAAAGTCTCCTGCTGAAAGACTCCTGGTCACCAGTCAGCACCAGATTGGTTTCTGTCTTCCTGTGGTAATGTCCTCTCAGCCAACTTAGCCTCTAGTGTCTCTTGTGCTCTAAACCTCTGCTCTCCATCATGCTCAAAAATGATGTATATTTCCAATCAGCTTTATTTTGACAGCTAATTTTGGACCTCATTCACAACTCGCAGTGTTAAAGCATTGCAATGGTGTTGTGTCTTCTGCAGTTAGGCCATCCTAGCTGGTAAGTTACTGGTCCTGATGACAATAAATACATCAGCCTGACACCCATTTGTAATGTTATTTAGGCATCACTTTGAGTAGACATAATACACATAGCTGCATCCCCACCCAAGAAATAGACAAAATGATACACAAGAACAGTTTAAGACGAGTAAAAGATTTATTTCACATTTCTGTTAAATATCACCAGCTTTTTTTTGAGGAATCAAAGACATTAAAGAATGTGTCACAGGAAAAGTTAACAAGGCTCAAATGCACAGAAGGACAAGGGGGATGGAGGAACAGTCTCAGGTCTCCAGAAAACAATGAAGAAGGATCGGATAGTGGATATCCGAACATTATGTCTGCTGATGGTGCGAGTAATGTACTTTGGAAGGGACGGACAGAGTGTGCTGGCTTTGTTTGTCCACTGAAGTCAGAGATGGGTTAAAACGTGAGCGACATCATTGTCCAATCATGACTTCTAACTTGGGAGAGCGCAAAACCAGTGCATGTGCTGGGATGAGTAGGTGAGGTGAGTAAGGGGTGGGGGGGTCAAAGGTCAGTGCACACAGGGTGAAGTTAAGCAGCTAGAGAGACACCACAACAAGAGGAGACTGCACTGCAATCGCAATACAAAGTACACACACACAGACTTGGCTTCACTGGAGATAAGCAGTCTGAGCTTTATTATTCACAGCCGACACCGTGTTCATACACCTGGCTTTACCTGAGTCAAGTTTATACTGAGGACGTAACTCAGGTAATACAGGGAATGGTTAAAAATGAAAGGTTTGGGACACGATAAGAGGGACACGGAGTTGTTTAGCTGGTCCCTGTGTATTGATGGTTACTGATGACGCCTTAAACCAGTGGACCCGGTCCATCTGACCTCTCACCTCCAGTGCAGGCGGGAGGGGAGGGGAGGAAGGGCAAAGAGTGTCAAGAGTCACACAGGCACTTGAGAAAAATGACAAAAACACTATGACTTCCATTAAGGCACAACAGATCACACACACACACACACAGACACACACCAGTCTTTGGGACCAGAGTACTGCATACAGAGGTGCACACACAGTACAATGCCGTTCAAAACAAATGCACTAACTGAGGACACTCTTTTAGAGTCAGGCGTCATGTGTTGATTGGTTTTCTTCACATCTACTGCTGTAATTAGATTTCTATTATATTACAGAAAAAACACATTTCTACTCCGACAAATGGTCACTGACATCAGTGCAACTCATCCAACGATTACCGTTTACTGCAAGTAGTCAGCTGTGTTTTTCAGCTGTGAAGCGTGAATTTTGCTTCTCCAAAAGCCAGTATCATCTTTCTGTTTTATTAAGTTCATTTTAAGAAGAGGCCGTTTTCTCTCTCTTTAACAAATCAAAACTTTTCAAGTGTGATTAGATTCTCTATAAGCAGATAAGACAATAAAGCATCTAATAGGTTCCATAATGTCAAGAGAATCCAAACATTGTTGTTGGAGGACTTCACAGAGCAACTGCGGCTTGTTCACATCTTTCCATAGTGGCTTCCAAAAATAACGCAAATATAAGTTTTGCGCTTTTTTAAACAATTAGAATGTGTTTTTTTTGGCTACAACGCTTGTTAATCTGAATTATGAATGAAAAATCTGATCACGATACAGCAACAAATAGTTTGTTTTATCTGGTCTGACGAAAATACATTCGGATGCTACCATTACATTTACCAAGAGACAACCATAGAGAGCAGCTTAGTAGCACTACATTACCCCTAAATACAAGTTTTAATTAAAGGACAAGGCTTCTTATGCATTTTTATTATAATTTTTCTCACCGTCAACAAATCTCATGTAAACCAACAGTGAATTAGTCTCTCAATACTTTTTTCAACTTCCCTAACCTGTTAGCACCTAACTTCTAATTGAAGAAAAGGGGTCATAAATATATGGTATTGGATCAGTAATTTCCTTAAGCAGCTGAGCGCTGGTTATTTTTAGTTAATATTACTCAAACAGGAGTAAATAATGCATTTGTTGGGGACTATTTTCAGCCGTGGATTTGATGTGCTAGTGAGTAATATCTGGCAAAAGAATAGTGTTGAGGGATTCGTTTAAAATAATCTACAAAAGGTTCCTGTATGCTATACAAATTGTAAAGCCCTTTGAGGCAAATGGATGTATAAATACTATTGAAGTGGCTTGACACATCCAAAGGAGTTGAAAATGTGTGACAAATGAGCTGAGCCTCCACTTCATAATTGTACAGAATAAAGACGAGAAAGGAGAATAACTGCAGAGAAATAACAGAAAGGTGGAGTTCCTGGTCAGTTTTTGGAACGTAAGTGCTCAAATAAAACTCATAAATACTAATAAAAGCATAAATACAGCCACACTGCACACACGTTGCCAGTTTATGCAGTCACAAACACAAATTTGCGCAAATAACACCAGGACACTTTGCATTCAGTCTGAAGACACTTTAAAACAACTAGGCACAGTAGATGGGGAGTATTTTACACAGCAGTGTAATACACATTTGGTGCGGTTGTGAGTATTTACAGCAGCAGGATGGTGCATGTGGGATTGATATTAAATACACAACAGTGCCCATGTTCTTCATAACGAAAGATCATGTGACCCACTGCAACAATGTGGCTCATTTTTATTTATTTTGTTGTGATGGAACTCTATGGCACAGAGGAACAAGATATATCAGCTGTGTATATATGCAACACAGACAATATTTGATAAAATAATCAGTTCATTGTTGGTTTTGGTCTTTTCATGGGATTTGTTGACAATAAGAGACATTTAGAATATCACCAGCCTTATACTTAAACCTCCTCTGTGATTCTGTAATGGGCAATGGCACAGTTCTATTCGATTCTGATGTTGCTGGATCTCATCAAACAGCTACAGCTGCTTGGCCAGAATAAATCAGCACCTAAAATCAGCAGAGGTAATTAGACACACATACACACACACACACACTCACACACACACACACACACACACACACACACACACACACACTTTGTACACAACTGACAAACTCACGCTCACAAAGGCATGCTCATCATAGCATGCACACAAGCACACACAGCTCATACACAGAAAGCATGATGAGTTAAGAAACCCACATGTAATCAAGAATGTGAATGTCATTGGCAATGTATGGAATATTAATATTACTTTAACAACAGAGTCTGTTCTTTTTCCTTCATTGGTTTCACAATCTGAATCACAGATTTATTATAGATTTAAACTGAAATTAGTTCTCCTCTCAAACTAGAACCTCTTAGCTTTTAATCAGCGTGTTACTATTTGTCTTACTCGCTCTTTCTTTTGTGAACAGACAGCACACAGAGTGATGGCGCATTAGTGTTTTGTGTGAGCTGAACAGTCTTTCTTACAGAAGGGCGTTTCTCAAAAAACATCATGTACCCTATATAGTTCACTACGTTGTAGTTTGGGCCATAAAGTAGTGCACTAGAAGTACAAGAGTACAGTGTCTATTGAGATGCAGAGGAGTGAGATGACGGGGTGGACAGTTTAACTCCGGGGGAGGAGGCCCTTCTTGTAGGCAATCAGACCGGCTGCGGTGGCAACAGACAGGAAGGTGGAGAATCCCATGAACTTGAGGAGACCACCGACTGAAGGCAAATTCCTCTCCCAGAAGGTGGTGACAAAGGGGAGTGCTGGGACTTCCTGTTGGAGGGACAGAAGGAGGAAAAGGCTTTATGTTACATTTACTTGGCTTTTGAGTTTAATTTGGTTTAAATATATTTAGAAAGATTTCGCTCACCGTACACTTGGGCTCCTCCTGCCAGATCTGACTCTGGTGGATTTTACCCAGTGCGCACATGATCTGCAACAGAACACATGGGTTGTTAATTTATTTCAACATGTCATGCATTTCAGTTTGTTGGTGTGACCCTGCTAAGACCCTGGTATAAATTGCCCCTTAGTTCACAAACTCCCCAAAAAACTCCTTAAAGCACACATAATGCTAATGCTGGATGGGGGCCAGGGAGGTGGAGGAAGTTTATCTGTGAGCAACAAGTAGCACAGGAATATTGAGACATTCTACCTGTACAGAGTATTATATTATATGTAAGAAATATTAAATTGAATTGTTTTATAGGCATGTATTGTAAAAATGGAAAAACTAGCATAAAAGCATTGATAATCTTGTAGAGTGGTGCACAGCGAACAACCTACTGCTCAATGTCAGCAAAACAAAGGAGCTCATGGTTGATTTCAGGAAAAAGGAGATAAAGACACACACTGCTGTCTACATCAGTGGAGCTGAGGTGGAACAGGCGAACAGTTTCAGGTTCCTGGGAAACAGCATCACAGAGAAGCTGATATGGTCGTTTCACATCTCCACGCTGGTGAAGAAAGCTCAGAAACGACTGTATTTCTTGAGGAAGCTTAAGAAGGCCAAATTCCCACGCCAAGTTCTTGTCAGCTTTCACAGAGGAGCAATAGAAAGCATCCTGACTGGAAACATCACTAACTGGCATGGGATGAGCACGGCACAGGACCGGAGGGCTCTGCAGCGGGTGATTAAAACTGCTCCGAAGATCATTGGTGAGGTGCCTGTGCAGAGCCCAAAGGATACTAAAGGACAGTACCCACCCAGCCACAGCCTGTTCACCCCGCTGCCTTCTGGGAAGAGATATAAGTTTCAGCTGCCGCACCACCAGACTGCTGAGCAGCTTTTTCCCTCAAGCTATCAGACTTTTAAGCTCAAATTCATCCTCAGCACTGCTCCAGTGAAGATAGTTTATTTCTGTTTCCCATTTTTACAATTGATTCTGTATTAATGTATATTGTCTGCTATGTAGCAGTAGGGAGTTACAAAACACAATTTCACTCTATAACTTGTTATATTGTGACACAATAAATGTACCTACATATAAGTTATTCCTGGATGCCTTTGGGCTCTTGATTATGTTATATGATCACACAACACAGATACTTAACAGTTGAGCCAAGATAACCTAATATTACTGTTTGGGTTCACTTCAGACTACATCAAATACATAAAAAGGTCTGTCCTCAGGCATTTCTTAGTTTCTGACTCTAGACATTTTAGTCCCCCCTGGCATTTAGTTTTTTTTTTATGTGATCCCCTTTTGATAACTAATAACAGTATGATCAGAACTATTTGTTTCCCTCCATTCACTGAGCCTTTCATCTAACTCTTGGCAAGAATTATTCATTTTGTCCAAAATGTCTAACTACTTCTTTACAGCCATCATCAGGCGCACGCAGAGGTGTTAGGAAACATCGGCCTGATTAATAATGTGTCAGCTGATTGTACAGTTGCATCAATTAGGCTGATGATGTCAGAGGTCTAATTGACACCAGACATACCTGTTTTTTGTTTCATCTGCACCTTTAACTGATGATGTTTTAAAGTAAAACTTAAACCTTGAAACAACAAATACACATGTTCTAAATATCAGCGGATGGTTTCTGAAGGCAGTGTTTTGAGGTTGCTCTGACCTCTCTGGCTGCTCTCTCTCCAGCCTGCACTGCCCCCTCCATGTAGCCACTCCACTCTGTGGCCGTCTCTGTGCCTGCAAAGTACAACCTGCCAACCGGCTCCCTCAGCACCCTGGAGACAGGAAAACACACAGAGAGGTTATAAAGTTTCAGCTGCTTTATAAGGAGGCCTTTAATTAAATAGAGACATAAGTCTCTGGTATTATGGCTGTTTGCCTCTGGCCCAAACTCTGTTTTGTGTAAATTAATCTTTCATTGAATGTTGCAATTTCTCCTACCTGGACAAATGTCAAATTTTAAAGAGGAAGGTTATTGCAGTTTTGACACACTGCAATTGGATTGAACACATATTTTGTTTTCACTGGATGGCAAGACATTTTGCAAAGATAATGTGGGTTTTCTACCCTATAAGATCAAAACATCTGTCAAAAACCAGCATGGATTTGGAAAATAAAAATATTGAGCATCAAGACACAATATTTTCCATTAGCAAATTTATCTGTGTGTGTGTGTGTGTGTCATGGCAGACGAGGCCATGCTGACATCTGTGCTGCACAATCTGCTAATGATTTAGAAAACATCTCACCTTGTTGTAACTGACATCGCTAATGCAGCAGAGGTCGACTACGTTCTGGACACATTCGGTGTAGATGTGCCTGGTGCCTACACTACGACCGCCCTTTAAACAACGCTCAACTTGACAGTTAGTGGGTTATGATTTAAAAAAAAAAAAAAAAAGAAGCTAGTATGTGTGTGACTTACTTGCCAAACTGGGTAAGGATTCCTGGGGGGAAATAGGCCGTGTAGCAGCCTCCTGAGTACTCCTCTTCACACCAGTTCTTCTCCTCATAATGCACCGGCTGACAGACAAAAGTGGACACATGAATGGTTGAACTAGTGATGCAGTGTAGCTGTGTGCCTGCGTGTTAGTCTGAATTCACACTCACATGCAGAGCCTCCTCTGAGCCCAGCACTTTGGAGTAGATATCACAGATCCTCTTCAACCTAAAACCCAATAAGACAAGAGTTTGGATGAAAACACTCTTGCAGCTTGTGGTAGTGTATAAATCTGCTGAATTATCTCCACCATGCATCTACCTCTCCTCTTTGGTCAACCCTGATAGCTTCCTGCACTTGTGGGCAAGGATGAATCTGGAGTAGAGGGAAAATAGAAATATTATCCACTAATAAGCACACCGTTGCACTAGTTAATAAGTACTTCCACACATTTTGTGTACTTTGGTGCAATCTAAATGCTACAACATGCACATAATATGAATATAAATATAATTATATTTTATTGCATTTTTACAACAGCGTGATTCCAATTTTGTGAAAGCAGGCCATTTCCTGTTTCAACATTGTCCCTGTTCACAAAGACTGGACTTTTCAACAGCCTTTACAACAGCATATTACAATTAAAATGTTAGCACAACACAAATCCAGAATAAAGCACATGTGAATAACTGCCACATTGTTCTTCTTTCTCGTACACATAGTTCTATTATTCGTTTATCACTTGCACATCTGTTTATTCCACATTTATATATATTTATTCCATTTGTTTATGTCAACTGTATGTTTATGTCTAGCACCTAATCACCACAGCAAATTCCTCGTACGTGTAAAATACTACTTGGCAATAAAGGTCTTTCTAATTGTGATTCTGATTTTAAAAGACCCAAACCGACAGTGAATTGATCCTGCTAACAAGAACTATGTGTTTATCCAAAGTTTGTTATATCTTATTCCTACATAGAGCTCCACTGTTCCAAAAACACATCATTGCACTGGGTGACATTTTTCTTCACTTCTGTGTTTATTTATTATTTTACACTGTCCTACTGCTGTAAATACTCACTACTCCATCAAATGTGTATTAATATTAATCCACAACAGAAAGTAGTCCCCACCAAATGCACTATGTACGCCTGGTTTAGTAATGTTTGTTAAAAACTACAGAGCCCAGCTATTTTAGGAAATTACTGAGCCTTATTGAAAAATTAAACTATATAGTTGTTTTTAAGAGTTACATCTCAAGTAGAAACCAATGGGCTTGAAACTGAGAGCCACAGAAAGTGTTATGAGATGGACTCATACAGTGATGGTTTTAGTCTTTTCATGGAATTTGTTGACAAACAAAAAAATATAGAATAATGCCAGACATTTAATGTCCGTGGTCTTGGAATGAGACAATTACCCATAGGTGAAATGTTCAGGTGGCCCTGTAGTTTTATAGTACGTAATAATAGTATTATCTCTGAGAACTGGCAGGAGCTCTCACCCCATAATGCAAGGTACACTCCCATCAGGCTTTGTGTCATCCAGCGTTAGGCCAATGGGAGCGCCTTCCTCCTCAATCACCATGCTGCCACAGTATCCTGGTGACACACCCATGAGCACAAGTGTTAAAAAAACAGTGTAAAATTTCAAATAAGTTTACTACGGCATTCCCACTATCCCACTTCCTGCGTACCCTTTTTCCTCCAGAAGTTCTCTTTGTAGTAGACCATGCACTTGATGACTGAGCCCATGGGGACGCGGTGGATCAGCTGGTTCCTCAGTGGCGGCAACTCGGGGTTAAAGTGTATTTTCAAATTCATACCAGGAGGGGTGGCCACGATCACGTACTTGGCCTAAGACAAAGACACACACACACACACACACACACACACACAAAAAAGAGAGGCGATTTAAACACAAAAATAAAAAGCAGTTTGAGCTGCATCTCAAGGCAGCAGGTTGTCATGTCACCAGTAGATGGCAGCAAAGAACAATATTTCCAGCTGCTGTGATTCAGACTGCCTTGGTGGCAGAGTTATAATGTTAATCATCTTTTTCTTCTCGTCTCTAAGGACACATTATATCTACACCACATTATGTTACATTATGCAGTGTACAAATACTGCACACTACTTGCAGTGCAGAAGGATTATCAGCAAATTGTAAAATAATCAAAAAAGTAGGGCTTTAGTTTTAACTACTTTATATACTGTTGGGTGGTTTAGTCCAGTGGTTCCGGTGGGTCACCAAGGGTCACCAAACAAATCTGAGAGGTCATAAGATGATTGATGGAGGAGGAAAAAGTTTTTCATCTTTTCTCTTAAATAAACTTATTTTTGTTAAAAAAAAAGAAGACATTTTAAACTTTATGGGCCTCAAAATGAAACCCTCTGAGAAGTTTAGAGGGAATATTTCTCTTTGGTGGAGCTGCTTACAACTCTTTGGGGCGGCTGTGGCTCAGGAGGTAGAGCGGGTTGGCCGTTAATCAGAAGGTCGGCAGTTCAATCCCTGGCTCCCCCTGGTTGCGTGCCTTGGGCAAGATACTGAACCCCGATTTGCCCCTGGCGGCTGTTCCGCCAGTGTATGAATGAGTGTGACTGTTAATTTCCGTTTGAGCACTTAGGCTCAGTGTATGAATGTGTATGACTGGTGAATGCAGATGTAGTGTAAAAGCGCTTTGAGTGGTCGAAAAGACTAGAAAGGCGCTATACAAGTACGGAGCATTTACATTTAACTCAACTCCGTCCCACACAGGACACTAAGGTCACAGACCAAAATAGTTGTTTTTATAATCACACAATGATTACATTGCAGCTCTGTTTCACTGGTGCCAGTTGTAACACCCTTGTATGTTGCCCACATTAGTCACAAAAAAACATGGGAAAATAGGGTCCAGGTTGAAAAATACCATAGTTACCCTTTAAGTACAGTACTTGAGTAAATGTAGTTAGTTACTTTCCACCACTATATGGCTGCAGCGGACTCATACTACTGCTTTGATATGCTTACTGTGTAGGTCTGTTTGTCCACCGTTTCCACCACCACCATGTCTCCGATCTGGTCGATCCTGTAGACTGCAGACTGCAGCTTCACTCGGTCTCCCAGCTCCCTGGCCATGCACTCACTGATCTGACTGGAGCCGCCTACAAACTTCCTTTCCTGCAGAAGTGGACGGAGAGTGTCAGTCACCACCACCACAAACACAGAGCCCAGACGCAGCAATACTGAAGGTGTCTAGTCTAGCCTTTTTATGCTCTACTTGCAAGACAGTTTATATTGGGCGAAATTGCTTCTATCCAACCTGATCCTGCACAGTATGACTCCGCCACGCTAATAAAACCTAAATTTAGGGGACAAGCTGAGAAAATCTGTTGATTTATCTTGGTGTTATATACTGGTCATCCTCAATCCACCCTCTTTCCTTCACTTCAAATTTCAAAATGTTGATACCAAAGGGAAAATATGTTTGCAAAGCTGCTGAATGATGTAGAAGGACTGAGGGGGTGGAGAGAGATTAAGTGCTGCCAAAGCTCTGATACACAAAATAGACAGTGACCTTTTCCATATGGCTAGTGTCAACGTCTCTCTGTTCTCCCTGATCAGAAACACACTGTGTATACTCCACTGTGGCATTTGGGTGAATTTGTCTGTCAGTCGCCGGAAAATTATGAGCTAAACCTGCGTTGGTCTTGGCAGTGAAGCAAAGTGAGTCTGCATGTGTCTTGTTTGATTAACAGAAAGGTGAAAGCAAACAATCCCAATTATGCCTCCGTGTGGAATACTTAAGGACTTATGTGTTTGTATATATATATATATATATATATATATATATATATGTGTGTGTATATGGTGTGTGTGTGTGTGTATATATATATATATATATATATATATATGTGTGTATATGGTGTGTGTGTGTGTGTATATATATATATATATATGTATATGGTGTGTGTGTGTGTATATATATATATGTATATGGTGTGTGTGTGTGTATATGTAGATGACAGCAGAGCTGGTTACAACATTGCCTGTGTATCTAAACACAATCTCCTTCCTCAGTGGCTATGGCAAGAGGGCCACTTAGCTTTAGAAAGTACGGCAGCCTCTGTTCTCCCCCAGCACTCACAGAAAACAGCTTTTGTCAGGCTCATAATTATGCCAGGCTGATCAGCAGCAAACTAAGTTTAAATGCACAAAGGCTGATTTAGGAGGCTGCGGGATCCCTCACTGATGCTCCAGTGAATGCATTTCTGTAGATCCTACACCAACTCCTGGCAAGCGTCTTCTGCACTGGCCTCAGTCCCTCAGGTTGCTTTTTGCAGAGAGATTTTCTGGATAGCTGTATTCTTGTATTCCAAGCTTAGTGGGTATCAGTTAAGAATGATTACTTTATCTTATCTTCAAAAGCATCTAAATACACAAAACCCCCCACATGTAATGGTTATTTCCTTTTATATTGAAAGCTCCTTCCTTGTGTGTCTTGTGTAATTTTTCTAGCTGACTACCTGGCTGCTGAGCTACAGCAACCTCCTGTCCTTGCTGAGCTGCAGCAACCTTCTGTCCCTGCTGAGCTGCAGCAACCTCCTGTCCCTGCTGAGCTGCAGCAACCTCCTGTCCTTGCTGAGCTGCAGCAACCTTCTGTCCCTGCTGAGCTGCAGCAACCTCCTGTCCCTGCTGAGCTGCAGCAAACTCCAGTCCCTGAGCTTTAAGTGAATTGTGACATGTACATACACAAACATTCGTGTAGACATACCTGTCCTCCGTTTGTGGTGGAGAAGATCCTCATGGTTCCTCCGCACTGTTTCACATACCAGAGGAACCACAAAGCCGACACCTCATGGGGTTCAGAGGTCACGTTCACGTTGACAAAGAGTGTGGCGAAGCGACGAACAGTGCTTTAAATAAAGGTGAGGGATTAGTTAGTTACAACTAAATAGTTAACATGATATACGCAAATGTCCTTGATATATCTATGAAACCCTACACATGTTTTTGATTCATAAAACTTAAAAGTTGGAGCAACTCTTTATTTACAATATTCCACTTTGTTAAAGGGATAATTCAGGAATGTCATGATCTTTTCCTACTTTTTAAGAAAGGCTTGAAAGTGAAACACAAGATTTTCATGATTTATGGTCAATTACTGTGTGTCACACAGGAAAATACATACCTTTCTCCAGAGAAAGGTGGCAAGTGAGCTACACACTATGATTTACTCATCTGTAAATGCTTTCTGAGGTTTCTTTTATTTTTTCCATTTAAGGAAAGTCTATCCAAGGATAGAAGGTGCTGTATGCTTACAGACAGTAAATCCCCTTGAAGCAAATTGTGATTCATGACATTGGGCTATGTGAATAAAATTGACTTGATTTGACTGGAAATGTGGCACATATCACGGTTCCCCTTTATGTTCCTGTGATCCCAGAGCCATGGTGACAGAAACATTTATCATGCAAATAATAACTTAATAATTAATTGTTTGTGACATTAAAGACATTAAAGTCATTTCATCAATACAGTAACAAATTATTAAACTGCCAGCATTAGATAAAGTGTATTTTCCCATGTTTGAGCTGCAACTGCTTGCATGGACTTCAAGTGATTGGGCTAAAGGGCACCCTTGGTAATGGTAAAATTGAATACTATATAAGCTCAATATCCTCAGTTCAGTTCTGGCCTGGGACCTTTGTTATCCCTCGTAGGTTATAAAGTAATGCTATTCTCCAATTTCTGTGCTACCTGGTCCAGCAGATTTTTTCAAAGAGCTCCAGCATGGACATCTTGTCCCACTCCTCAGCATGGGGAGCTCTCCAGGGAGCCTCTTTGGGAATCTGAAATACAGGAGGCGGATGACCACGAAACAAACATTTAGCAAAGATGAAACACAAAGAGCGGATGTAAAAGCAAACAGCAAGGGTGATTTTTGCTTTACCTCCTTGCCCATCTGGTCCATTGTCCTAAACAGGTTGTTGAAGTCCAACAAGACGATGGGGTTCCACATGGGAGGGAAGGAGCCTTTGAACGGGTGAGACTTTCCCTGTTGGATACAGGTCATCATCATTATGATCATTAAAAAAATCTTCTTATCAGTTGCTCAGATATGAAAACATTGTATAAGCAACTTAAAAGTTGACTTTCTCATATTGTATGCATGTGGGTCAGTTGTGTTGCATTTTACATACAAAACACTAAACTCATCGTTCTCTACCGAGCTGTTGGAGTTAGATGCCTGTTGATATCAGAGTTTGGCTGTCATAGAGGACTGTCAATATACTTTGCTGATATTGGATGACATTTCTCCTAGATTTCAAGCAGTTTCTAAGGCAGAGGACACTTGTTTGTAAATGGTTCTTTGTTTTAAGGCAGCATTGTATCCCTGAGTCCCTTACCACTAAATATACAATATATATGGCTAACCAGCCTCACAGAGCTGCTGACTCTGAATCAGAACTGTTTCCATGTCCTGTTGTGGTCGTTTACAGCTTTTCCCAGCCTGCTGAGGACAGGAAAACTCAAACTTCTACAAGATAAACTTCAAAGACAGTAAACGGTGGTTAGTCGACCTCTAGCTGACCTCCAGTATGCTTAGTCAGAATGACAGTGAACAGTATTCAGTGAGTTGTGTAGAAAGTGGTAGAACAGATTGCTATATTGGCAGTTGTGCAACATTTTACGACTGAATGAAAGACTATTTCACAGTCACACAACTGATTCACAGACAGAATATGCCAACAGAGAGGCGGGGGGAAGGTTTCAAAGGGATCAAGGTTACTTATGCCAACTCTCTGATATGGACATGTAGATTACATGTTAAGCTCTGTGTCACAAGAGCGTTTGGTGTTTCAAGAACTAACTCTAATTAAAGATCACTTTTTGTTGCTTTCTCAACCTCTTAGCTCTGGGAGGTTGACAAGCTTGACAAGTAAATTTGTTTCAAACCCATTTAACACCAGCTTCCCATGGGAAAAAAACAATCGGCTACATGTAGTGATGCCTCTGAGCGAGTGCTCTCGGCCGCACAGTGGATCAATATTCTGCTGTAGCTGCAGGCTGAGAGCACAGGCCTTCTGGGATCAATCTCATACTGTTGTATTGGCTCTGGTTGAACTGTGTTAGCCTAAAAAGGGCCTCTTATTACACACATTATCTCACTGTGACCTAGAAATACACACGCACACACATAAAACCACGAAATATACAATTTTATTTTCCCTGAAAACTTTATTTGTTCTTTTAATAATCTAACGATATGACGGCAACTTCTACAAAGTTTCCCTAACTGTTATCTGGCCTTACAAACACAGTAACTTGCCAATAAAATGTCTGGTTCTAATACCGAAATGTGTCTTGTTTTGCATGGTTAAAGTCAAATATAATAAATACATCTACTGAAAACAAACTAATGTGAAATTTAGTAGCTTACCATGCTTTTGGCTCAATAAAACAGCTTTACTTCTTAAACTCTGGCACTCAACAGTGGGTCCATCTCTATGAACTCAAGTTACGATGTGTCATTTCCAAAAGGTAGCAAAGCTGTCGGGCTGAAATCTAGGGAAGAATATTTCCATTTGATGCCATGGAGAAGCCATAAATACATGCCTTGTGTAATGGTTAAAGTATAAAAACCAAGCATGTCAATTATATATTCTCAGACTTCAATAGTCCAACATATTGCACATATCAAACTTATGCCAAAACTAAAAAAAGGCCAGAGAGAGAAAATAACATGGTGCAGAGATTTGCTGCCAGCACTGTGCCACTTTTAAGCGTAAAAGTAGTTCAGCAATCACCTGTGATATGTTAATCAGGGTATTGTTAATGGTTGCGTCAAATAATCCATCACTTTAACTAAATATCGTTGAAAAAGGTATACTATAATTAGCTTTGTTTTTAACTGGATAAGCTACATTTGTTGAGATGCTTGTTAGGCTTCTGTTTAAAACCAACCCTGTTTTCAGAAGAGCTTCCACATAAGGAAATGTTTCATCTGACCAAGACCAACCAATCAATAATGGATCCCATCATGAAGTATTAATAAATAACCTTTACAAATGAATTGTTCCGGGTACAGCAAAGCTTTCAGTGAAGTCAGAGCTCAGGTTAATCACACTCACCACCTAAAGCTCACATGTCTCTTTGTAAGTAGTTTTAAAAACACTTACATTTAAACAAAGTATGATATAATCCAAGCCAATCCACCGCCAACAATGGAAAAATCAATTCACACACAAGCAGAGGTACAGTAACCCCCCAGGTATGAATGACTGACAAGTCAGTGAACATCAACCCTCATAAAGTTAGATGCCTTCTGTTCTACACCACAACTCTAGTTATAGTAAGACACTTTTTTATGAGGCATAATCAACACAAAACTCAACTCAGTGAGAGAGAGAGAGAGAGAGAGAGAGATTAGGTGTCTCACAACGTACAGAATCGCTGCCGTGCTTAGAACAACAGATCTGTCACCATGGTGATGCTTGTCAAGTGAATACAGAAGGAGGAGTGCAGAGGAGGGGCAGGGGATAGGGCGAGGAGAGGATGCATGGAAGCATCTGTTTCCACATCAGTGAGCAGTGAGTCAGCCTCCCACGGAGGAGACAGTGTAAAGCTAACGCTACATGGAGACACAGGTGAGACCGAACTGCAGAAAAGAAGGCGAGTTTATATAGCACATTTGTATAACATGTCAATTCAAAGTCCTTTACACAAAACATCAAAGCAATATGGGGTGATATAAAAATACATTTAAATACTATTTAAAAAGAGTGCAGTATGTACTGCAGTATGTACTGCATACTGCGATTCATATTAGTATGCAGTATGAAATTGTTAAATCGATTTATTATACAGTATGCTAGGCCAGGCTTCTGGTTTTGGAAAGTTATAGTAAACAATAGGAGTAATATAAATGTAAGTCCCACTAATCCAAAAAAAAAAAAAAAGTTCTTATAATGTAATTTTGTGTAAGGAAAATTTGCTGCATTTGTCCTACTACCCATAACAAAGCCATAACGCGTGCTGCATTTTGGGACACAGTATGCAAAGTAGACTGGCCCAATTTTTTCTGAATCAGTACGACATCCGGTATTTTTGGTTTACCGCAGATTTTGCTTTTGTTTGCAAACTTTGCTTATACATTCACTATATAAACTTTAAAAAGGAGATAAAATGTCACTGTCAAGTGGCAAAAAATACAGGTTTGAGATTTCATGTTGCCTCTGCTGTCGAATGCTTTCAAATGGTAAGAAGTTCAAAGTTGTACTAGTTAATCTTTTTTATATGAACAATGGATAAGGCGACTTTGTGTCATGTAAAAAGTGTCGCTAATAGTGACAAACCAACAGAGAATTATTACCCACTCTGCAGTCCCCTTCAGCATTTTCATGCAAAAGCACTCTCATCAATCAACTTTTCGGCTGCAGCAGGCAGAAAAGCTGTGATAAACTTCCTTTACGCTACCTGAACATCTCCAAACAGCAGACACACAAAGTTAGCGTCTAGGAGCTAGCAGCTAAGGCGCTAAATAGTTGGTGGAGTCCAAAACAGATCTAAAAGGAGAGTGGAAAGAAACACGACTCCTAATGAATGCTACTGTTGCTCTGTGTCTGCTGGATGTGCAGATGGGCAGTTGTCCACCACAACATCTTTATATGTTGCTTTTATGCCAGAAAATAAATAAATAAACTACAGAACAATGAGTATGCTGAAGTTTATCTGCTTCAAATGATTCGGCCTCTAATGAGGATACAGATAAACATAATCTTTTGAAAGGCCATATGAAAACAGATCAGAGACTTAAGTTCTACAACACAACTACACACTTCTTTCTTTATCAGGATGTTAAGAATTATCATAGTTAAGATAATTTTACAATCACCAGCCATTTCTCTCAGTGGTCCAGTGAACGTGCACGACAGCCACACTGCTGGAGGAGCGCTGGGACAATCCCATGCTCTTTCCCAATCTCTGATAACAAGGGACAGTGTTTAATCAAAGTCTGTTTCCCCATCTCTGATAGTGATACCTCATTAATAAATCCAGTGCTAAGAGCTGCAGCTGCCTGTAAGGCAATAGTTTGCTGATAAGGGAAACCAGCACTGGCCTTTTGGATTACAATCTTCCATAGAAAAGCTGATTAGCTACGCGGCTTGCTTGAAAGCTAGCCCTAATTACACAATTGCTCAGCACACCTGCTGGTTTACTTTTACTCTAGCTGCTGCCCTGTGAAGTAATGCAGACACTGTCATATAGGTTAGATCAATGCTAATTTCTCCCTGTGTGCTTTCCACTGTACTTGAGTTCAGACCTGTGCCGTGATCAGGACACCTTTACATGCGCCGTCTGTTTAGAGCTTATTTGTGTGAATAGCTTCTTGGCTAATCCAAAGTTTAGCAACTTACAATCAAAACAAAGTGTAGTGATACTCACAACAGCAACATTCGTGTTTCATGTGGTGAAGTGTAGGTGACGGTTTGATTTATTCTCGTTGATGAGGCGAAAGGTGCAGGAATCAAAGGTTCTAATAAGAGGTGACACTATTAGTAATACTGCAGACGGGACAGGTGCAGGATAACGGATTCAGTGAAGTGTGTATCCACACACTGGTTTTAAAGCTCCGAAAACTTTACTGGACTGAAAAAAAGGCTCCGAGCAGATTATTCAGTCAGTGACTTGCTGAATAAATATCTGACAACCCAGGAAAGGTACTGCCTTGTCGTGTTCTTGTTAGGTGCCATCTGTCTCTCTGCACTGCATGTTCATTTTGTCTGCAATGTTAAGGCCTTTGTCAGTTCCCCTTTAGCTGATAAGGATCATGTCACTTTATCATCTCTATGCAATGACAGAGGGAGCAACATCCCTGACTGGAGTCTCTTGTCCCAATAGGTATGGTAGTTAGCCTAACGTTAAGCTAAATCAGGCTTTGGCTGCACAGACAAAATATAGAATATCACTTGTCTCATTCTTTTATTGGAAACTGCCTGTCTGTCTCAGAGTATAGTGGTCATGATTCCAATTTTTGATACTTTTGCAGAGTCAGCTGTGGGATCAGTGACACCAGAAACAGAGCTCTCACCCCTCCACACATATGCATGCACAAATGCACAAACACACACACACACACACACACACACACACACACACACACAAATACGCTGTCTGATACTGATAGGAGTGAGCAGCTTTAGATGAGGCATGCTGCCATGGAAACCAGCCAGGAAGCTCCGAGTGGCGGGTGAGTCTGGGTCTTTGAGTGGATCTTACAAAGATAGTAGCTAGGGAGACACGCTCGCATAGGAACTCCCATACACAAGTATGGATAGATTCAGGGCTCACATAATGCTTCACACCAGGGCTGTCCAGTGAAGTCCTTTACTCAACCCAAAGATTTATTTTCGAGCTGCTGTCTGTGCCAAACGTTATGCGGGTGACATTTCACAGCACTGCTGAAGTAGGTCATGTCAATAGTACATCAGTGTTAAGGCCAATGTGGTGAGATGACGAGCACGCTGAAGACTATGAAACCATGCTTTAACTGGATAAGTCCATAAAGGAAATACAGTATGGTCAGAAGAGATATTAAGCAAACCTAAATTGAGAGCATACTTTGTTATTAAGCAATATGTCTCTGTTAACCTGATTAGAGCACAGAAGTCTGTTGGTGCTCAGTTAAGATCTGGTATCCTGCCTTTGGCTGTGGAACCTTTTCCATTGAGTCCCAGAGGAGGACAAAAGGTGTCACCTGTGTGATTTGGATAAGGCTGTGTGACATTCATATAATAATATACCTTTCATGAAATATGTTGGACATCGCAGTCTGTTTGATATGACAAATTAATGTAGATAACAGTGCATGTTTATATATGAAAGAGTTTTTGTTAAAGTGCAATCGATTTTCATTATTTCATATCTATTCTTCATACCATTTATGACTTGCACTAGCCATTCAATGTATTTATATTTCCTTGATATACTGTATATAACTTTACCTGATTGATAGAAGCCTCCCTGTTCACTAATAGCCCTCCTACAGCAGTATATCTGTATTAAAGCGGTGGTATTCTGCTTTTAGGCTTTCCCCCTCTCCTTTATTGAGTTATATCTTTTTTGTGCATGTAACAGGTTTGCAAAGAGAAAAAGCCCAAAGTCCAGCCCAAAGGGAGTTCCCATCTCCCACAGAAAGCTCTGCTCTGAACCGCTTGAAAACAGCTCATTTGTAGTCCAGCCCTTCACTTCCTTTACTTGTGACATCACAATGAAAATGTGTCGTAAAGCTTGCCAAGCGGCTAGCGGGGTCAGGCACGCCCTCAAACCAAGCTAGTCTGAGCGGAGGCTCTTTGGCTCGACTCGCCTTTGTTTGGTTTTCCAGTGTAGCTTCCACATACTTTTTTTCGTATCACCTCACCTCCGTCGAGGTTCCAAGCGAGCTGAGGGATACTAAAATGTAACGTGAAAACAGACAGACTGCTGATTGGTCAGAGAGAATCGTCACTATTCACTGCATCATCATTGCGTGCGCCAGACAGAGGCCAGCAACAGAAAGTTTTAGATTTTACAGTTTTCGTATGTAATTTCATCACTAAATCCACTTCTGAGAAGTTTTGAGGTGAAATCAGCTGTGTAGATTTTGAATATTGACAGTTTTACAAGAAGTGATGGCGGAACACAAATGTGCTTGAATATTTTTGGAGTTGAGGAGCTCCGCAAGTGGCTGTGGGGGAAGCCTGTGCCGACCCCCGCGGGAGGAGCGTGTGAGGCCGGCCAGCCGTCCGCTCACAGAGCCCTCTGCTCCCGCCGTCACACAGACCGCTGCTGCAACAACGACAGAGGAAACACAGCTGGAAGGTTTTCATACCGCTTATCTGTCTTTACATTCTGAGGAATGTTCAAACATTTTAACTTAAAAAAGAGAAAGCTGTGTGGATTGCTGGTGTGTGTGTGTCGCATTGAACATTACGTCACGGCAGTTGTGTGTGGTGTCGCTATGACGACAAGCTACATACTATCTCTGGGTACTATCTGCAATGGAAAACGGAGCAGGGCCGAGTAGAGTCGAGTCTATCGATTTGCGCTATGGTAGCATTTTTCAGCAAGGCAGCATAGATTGTCAGAACACCGGCAACAGTTCAACGTTTAGTCCTGATGGTAAGCTGTGGAACAATGATGTTGTGTGGTTGTGGACTTGAGAGTAACTTATACCATCAGCTAGGTTACGGTCACAGTCTGAAGCGGCTTTGATTTGGATCATACTACCTTGTTTCTTACGACCCGCCCTTCTCTGCTTCTGATTGGCTAGTAGTCCTTACCTGGGAACTGCGCATGTGCAACTCCCAACAAAGATTTTGTACAAGTAAGATGCATCAATCTGTAGCTCAAGAGCGGAGCGAACTCAGCGAACTCATTTTGGCATAAGTTACATTTGATAGCATCCTTGTAGATTATCATTAACCAGGTGATTTTGCAACTTGACTGCAATAGTGCAATATTGTACAGTTCAGGGCACACAGTCAATAACTCTACAGCTCCTACAGTGGAGACCCCCTTTATGGGAGAAGCAGTGGTAAATATTTACTGTCCACACATCAAAATCACTTTGGCCTCATTTCTAAAGAAGCTGCTAATGCCCATAAAATTTGTAATGTAATTAAAATGTAATTTAAAGTTTAAATTCTGGCGTTGCTGCAATAAATCAGTTTTTGGAGACAGAGAGACTTTGATTCAACTCTTATGACTTGTGTGTAGATGTATTGGAGTTCATTATATTGAGAGATGTTTGTAATATTCAGGCCCCCTCATTCAGGTAAATAGTGGCAGACAATAGAAAAAAGTTTCTACATAATGCAGTGAAAGTGCATTTGAGTGTGTGAGAATCAAAGTCCTTCTCTGATTAATGATTAAATTACTAGAACATAGCCTATGTTGTGATAAGCATACACACACTCAGACACAGACACACAGTAAATAGTCCAGTGATTTACAGTAGGGGTAGTTTGACCAGGGTACATGGCAGCAACAGCAAATCAAATCAGGTAGAGAAACACAACTGTGTTAAGGACAGTGGTGCGCCCACACTAATGAGATATGGAGCAAAGAATAACAAGAACAAAGATGGCCTCAGTGTCTCTTTCTTCCTTCCTTCTTTGTTGGCCTTTGCTATCCTTTCAACCACTCAGAGAAAAGAGAAACTGCATTACAGAAATCCCCTCAGGCAAAGATTAGCATCTCCAGTCACTAATGTTGGAGAGGAAAGGGGAGGCTGGATGCTTCGGCAGACACGTAGGAAGTCACAGGAAGGACATAATGTTTGGTTTTCTTCTGCCTTGGTCCTCTCTGCGCACGCTCAGAAAGAGTTAAATGCTGTAAATGTAAATGCTCCGTATTTGTATAGCGCCTTTCTAGTCTTTGCGACCACTCAAAGCGCTTTTACACTACATCTGCATTCACCATTCACACACATTCATACACTTAGCCTAATTTCTCAAACAGAAACTAACATTCACACACTTTCATACACTGGCTGAACAGCCACCAGAGACAATTCGGGGTTCAGTATCTTGCCCAAGGATACTTTGACATACAGCCTGGAGGAGCCAGGGATTGAACTGCCGACCTTCCGATTAACAGGCAACCCGCTCTACGAGTTGTAAAGATGTTATAAGTCACAGAACTAGCTGACAGCAGATTAAGTGGCCTGTTGAATGATGCCAGAAGATTACCACAGACAAGAGTTTCCTGCTTATTGGATAAAAGATCAGACTCTAAGGATGTTAGTATTATCTTCTGGATATGGTCAGCACGTCCTGCAGAACTCAAACGGAAGAACACACCGTCTTATCTGCCATCCTAAAAAAACACACACAGATGACCGGACACTTACGTTGACATAATGCACCAGGTTCTCCTGCTCGTTGACTTTGTAGGTCTTTACACCGTACTCTTTGGCCAATCGGAGGATGCGGTTCTGAGTTGGTCCGATGTAAGCCCCGCCCAGATCAACCCATTTTGTCTGCTTATTCTAAAAAAGACAAAAAAAACATACTGAAACATAGAAATATAAATGTGACAAACATTCACATTACAGATAATGCTGAAATGTATTAATATGATCTATTCTTGCGCTTCTGGACCTCAGTGCATCCTTTGATGCTGTTGATGCCAAAAGTCTCGGCTGATAGGTTGGAAAGAGTTTCACATTGCATCCATATGGAGTACCACAAGGCTCTGTCCTGGGTCCACTGCTTTAAATACTGACACTAGGGGTAATCATCTATATACACAGTATTGATTTCACTGTTGTGCAGATGAAACCCATTCTACATAGCTGTTGATCCTGATAACCTGATCCCCTTTTTATTCATTTGAGTACTTGAGTACTATTTTAAGTACACAGATAAAAAAAATGTACCAACAGTTTATAACACAATCCCAGCACATTACACCACGTTTGTGTGATAATTCTAATCCAATACACGTCTTTTTGTGAAATTCAGCGAATATCTCCTCAGGGCCAGTGTTTGTACTCAGCCCTGGCTCTGCAATTAGAAACAAAAAAAGTGGCCTGCGCCTCACCACACAACACTATTCCAGCTATTCCAGCCATTATGTGTGCGTCAGGTAACGTTAAATGACTTGCCTATGGACGTTCAGCTTACTTTCTAGTTCACCATGACGTGCTGCAATTGTGATGTTAGCTATAGCAGCAGGAGAGCTGTGAGTATCTCTGTCTGGAGCTGCTGTGCTGGCTCTGGGACAGTCTCTTCCTCTCTGCATGTTAGCTTTATGTTAGCATCACGTTAGCTTCCCAGCAGCAACTGTAGCCACAGTATGCTAATGTTAGTTATATTATTTGCTGTGTGTTGCTGTTCGCTCTATATTATAGTATTTGTCATGGTGTTGGATTTCATCCAGAATCGCTTATTCCACCTTAAGAAACATAACTAGAACAGCCTTCTGTCATTTTATTGTGATTTCAGTTTTGCAAACATCAGACCTTTTCTTTCTTTCAGAGGTTTGAGCATGCTTTTATTAAGTGTGCTCGACTACTGCAATGCACTGTTTACAGGGCTCCCCAAAAGTCTATAAATCAGTTATAGCTCATATATTTACATTTTTATCTTTTTCTTTTTTAAACCGATTATTGTTTTTGTCATAATCTGCTCTTTTCTTTTTTTAATTTGTAAAGCAATTTGAGCTGCATATTGTGTATGAAAATAATGCTTAAAATTATTATCTATCAATGATAATAATAATGATGACAAAAAGATAACAAAAAATCCCTTGTAATAGCAGCATCTGCAATAGCGTTACGGCTCCTGATCTTACCTGCACAGTGAAGGTACGACCACCGACCCGATCCCTGGCCTCCAGGACAACGGGGTTCAGTCCGTTGGCTTTCAACAACTTCGCTGCACTCAAACCTACAGGTGGACAGAAAAATAGAGAGAGGTGAGTAAGGACGCAATACACTCCCTGCACTACACATAGATTACACTTGTATGCAGTGCTGCTTGTGCATGGTTGTCAAGTCTGAAATGTGAAATATGTGTGACTGTAGGTGAGGTGCTACTCATTTCTTTAGCCTTAATTTCCTTTGTAGTGTCCTCACAGTAAAGCCACACAGAAGTGGAGAATGTTTGTCTCAGTGACACACTTTTCTCGAAAGAAACGTTTCACTGTTCATTTGTGAGGTTGTGACACCACGTTTTTCTCGTCTGCTAGTCAGCAGCACACCACTGTACCATTTATAGTTCAGTCTTGTTTGAGTTGTGTTGCTATATGCTTTTATATAGTATATTTATTTCCTTGTACCCGGATATCTCTTGAAAAATGATTAACTTAAGCATGAACTACCTAACATTTGCCTTTAGATTGACTTGGCTGGATACTGAGAGAGCTGTGGGAAAAAATGGGAGAGCAGAGGGAGGGGGAAATCTTTGCAGTCACAAGGGCGAGAGAAACACTTCCACAACAAATCACCCGCCAGATGACATGCTGATCATGTGAGCAAAAAAGAAAGGGCAGAGAAAAGAGTCGAGCAAGACTTTCACAGATACTGACTGACTGACCAACCACATAATCTATGGATGTGAGCAGGCATACGTAACTTTCCTGTTGTCAGAATGACCACGCCCCCGTTTGAGTGAAAACAAGCGCTATAAAAGTGGGAGCGCCAAGTTGAAAAAACTAGTGGCACCATGCCTTAAAGCTGCTGTGTTGCATTTTGACCATGATGATTTTTTTTCCTTCATCAAAGAGCGATGGACAGTAAAAGAAGAGATCTGTGTCTTCAGGATATCACCAGAGAGGATAAAAATGGTCAACTATGGGACCCGTCCAGTCAATGGTGTACTCTTGTGACAAACACTTCATCACAGTTTACTTATTGATGTTACTCAATGAATGAATGTGTGCTGATTTTTCCTATGGAACAAAGCAAATCAGAAAAGAGTCTTAGTGATGGTATAACTTAAAATATTGCCCTACCATAAAACACCTGCTTTTAGAATGGAGTTTGGTTTACCAGTCTGCCCCTCAAAAGGCCGCTGGGAGCAGATGGTATTTTTGTCACAACTGCCCTGCAGTGACACTGATGTGACATCTGGTATGGGAGAGAAAGTGTGTTTTGGTTTTGTCGGTCTGTATGTTTTCCTCTCGCTCTCCCTCTTCCCCCCCTGCAATGGAGTTATGGCCTTTACCGCTGCCTCTCTTATTTTGGCACCAACCCTCAACTGATTCCCATCTGCGATCACACACCTGACCTGCAATCTACTGTCCATATTTAAGGAGAGACCAAACATCCAGATCCCGCAGGATCATTAAATCAACTCAGTAGGTCTTAGAGTGTTAGAACAATTCAGCCGACCAGTTTTTGTACGTTGAAATGAACTCTCGGACCTACAACCACCAGCTAGCCACAGCCTGTTAAGCCCGCCTGGACTCAGCTCTTAGTCCTGCTGCACCCCCCTGCCAGCCTTTCCCTTCCTCTCATTTCCTTTGCTTGTGATTTCAATAAATCCTTTAAAACTAACCTGTTGCCCAGTCAGAAACATGATAGTTTTAATGATGATAATTCACATAAATTGAGCTGACCTTGTAATAATGAACCTTATAAACAGCATAAAGTAACATGGCACTAAAACAGACCTGTGTTCCACTTCTTGGCTTGTAGTAAAAAGTTGCTTAATAAGCACAAACAGCTAGCAAAATAGAGACACTGTGGTTTCACTTCGCCTAATGTAGTTTACAGGAACATCAGTTTGGACAGACTACAAAAACAGAAAAATTAAGTGGCTTAACCTAATAAATGTCAGAAATACATTACCTGAAGATTCAGTACGGCAGTTGTATATGTCAGGGTCGTCCACTTTTATTGGAGCCAGACTGAAAGGACACGTATCAACCCTTCTTTCTTTCATTTCTTCTATATAACGACATAAAGTAATTTTTTTGCCAGATCTGCCATAGGATTTGTGCTCATAATAGCTAAAAAGCAATATAGTTTTGTTATTTTATGCTATTAAATTAGCAAAGACCTCTAAAAAAATTGCATTTACTGCCAGTCACATTAAAGGGGCTACTTTCATCCAAAAAGGGGCACGGGCATGACACAGGGGCAAAGTCCCTGAATGTGCTGCTCTAATCTATGGCAGAAAAACATCTTTTCACACACTGACCTCCGGCAATCCTTATCATAACTTTAATTCAATGAGACATAACATAAATGCACTTAGGCATGCACACACACACATGCAGAGGATTAGCGCACGGCGTATGGCTCAGCAGCACTGGACTATGTCAGTGAAGCGGACGTTTAATAGCCTGCTGTAGAGCACAGAAACCACAGAGAGGGACTGATTCGTATAAGTTAGAGATGAGTGGTTACTTACAAGAGACCACTCACAGCTAAATTGATGGCCAAACGTACGTGGACACCTAAACGTTTCAACTGTATGGGATTGCTGACCATGGGACGGTTTGTCAGTTTGGCACACTCTTATCTAAAATATCACTCTATGATGTAGCATTAAACCAAGGTTGTAATAGCACAGGATGAAACAGCTCAGAGCTCAGCAAGCAACCACATCTGTGAAAATGTTTTCGTGGCCTTCACCCCTAAATTCCCTTCTTACCTTTCCATCTTCACCCCCTTACTCTCTCCCTTCCAAATCCTGCTAAGCCCCGTTGAAGCTAGCATGGTTTATATTAGTTAAACATAGTTTGTTCTGTATTACCCAACTTCAGCCGTCCCTCCCTGTACAAACACACCCGCCCCGCCAGGCTTTGGAGAAAGCATTAGCTCTGACCAGAAGAGGCTCACAAATCTTCCTCCGTTAAATTGATGCTATTACCTGCGCTCAGCTCAAAAGGTCAGTCTCTGTCTTTGAAAACAAAGAGCATCTGTCTGCATCTCTTGTTTACGCCTACAGCAATCACTGCAAAAAGTAGCTTCCTGTCAGGATTTTGCTTTGATCAGAAAGCGTGTTTGTCTTAATTGAGACATCATTTTTTATATACACATCCATGTATAATATGACTAATGGATCCATATAAAGCTATCACCACTTCAAAGGATTCAGACTGAGCTTCCCTCTGTGGTTTATTTCCATCCCCCCACCATGAAATGAAGAAGAGGAATGAGCTGTACTGCTGGAAAAATCAACATGCTAAGACTGTTCCCGAACTGAACTTCAGCTTTGAGGAGAGACAGAGGGGAGAGGATTGAAATTCAACTCATGCAGCTGGGAGGCAGAGAGAATAATGTGAGATTATATCTACAGACTTGAGGAATTTTTTTATGGAAATGGGAAAATGTGTGCAGAAGAATCAAACAATCAAAACAAATGCTTTATCTAAATTTTTCTGGGGTCTATACACAGAGAGGAAGACTCCAAAGCAGCTGAAAGACAACATGCATTCCACACACTCACAGACATTCACAACAATATTTTCCAGATGAAGTGGGTGCATCTGCAATGTCTAAAACTTCAAGAAGAATGTACGAGGTTGACGCGTTTTCCCATTCTACCCCCAGCCATGAAAAATGGGCCTGAACGGATAACAAGTGGAGGAAAAAGGTCAGCCAGACTTTGGTGGAAACCATGGAGAATGAAAGGGAGAGAACACAGATTTCTCCCCCGCCTCTCCTCACTCAGCCAGATTTCACGAGCTGTTAAGAGGCTTTCTTCACCTAAAGACACGCTTGATATTTATCAAACAGATGCAACTGCCTTGAAGCGCAGTCTTCCTGTCATCTGAGGCGCAGCTGGTGTGCATTCAGCAGTGCATCTCCGTCCTTTGTGCATATGCATTTAAGGAGGGATCAGACAAGAGAAGGGAGGGGATAGAATAGGTGAGGTTGATTGTACATGTACATCTATGGGCAATCCTCAGCCTGGAAAAAGCAGGTGCAAATGTGCGCAGGTATTAAATATTAAGAGGTTGTGAGGAATTGATCTGACTGGTGTTGGCAGGAAAACCTCAATGAAAGCAGACCAACAAAAAATGTGCGCAGAAAGAAAGACAGGAAAAATGGCACCAAGTAGGAAGCAGACAGAGATTTTGAAGTTCACTGACCTTCTAATAATGCACCTTTTTTGTGTCTATATCTTTCCATGTTTTTTCATTTCTCTAGAAATGTTTAATGAAGTTTTACTGAAATTCATTTTACAAACCTTTCTGCAAGTAAAGACTTATTACTAAACCAATAACAGATATAACAATGTTCCTCTCAGATGGTGTTAAGTTTCCGCCTTTGTACATGTTGTAACTTCATTAATGAGTAATGAGAAATTAGTAATTCTCCTTCCTTTTAAGTTCTTGAGGGAGTCTCTGTTGCTTATTGTGTAACATAAGGCTGCTTCTGATACAGTACATGAGGCTGCTGCATTATATACATTATCCGAGGGACACAAAGAATGAGCACAAATTGAATGCATTAAAGTGCTCTGTCTATGTGTTCCTCTGATTGTCCCTCTGCTCCCATTTTGTCTCTTTTCTTCTCAGCTATCTCTTTCTTTATTTCTCCCCGTCTCCTGATTCCCCACCACTGCTCCTCTCCTCTCCACCACAGCACCTTGGGGCTCTGGTTGACCTAATTGTCTGTCTGGAGATGTTTGAAAGGAAAAAATAAAAACTGACTGCGTGTATTTTTTTTTATTGGCCATGGTCTTAATAAGTTTCAAAAACACTGTTTTGTTTGACCTGAAGGTACTCAGCAGTCAGGAGTTGGTTTCTGGAGCTTTTTGTATAGATCCACAGTGCAGTAAAAGCCTTTTCATCTTCTGCCCTGTGTGTTGGAAAAAGAGATCGTGCCTCACACTGTTTCCCTGACAACAGTAATTGTTAAGATGGAGTCACTTGGCAGAAACAAACTGTATTTGTATACTGTGTGTGTGTCTAAAATCCCCCCACTGCTCCTGAACTGAATCTCTGTCATCTTTGACTATAATTCAAAATGAATACACACATAGCTGCACACATCGTCCACCAAACACAACACACACACACACACACACACACACACACACATACCAAGAGCATCCATGTACAAAGTGCTGACACCTTATTCTATCAACGTAGGATATTAGCACTTATAATTAGGGATGTGACAAGACACTTAGCTCATGAGACGAGAAGAGACACAACATTGGGTTCACAAGATCAAGACGAGACAAGGTCTTAACACTTTTTTAAAGATATCTTCAATTCTGAATTATGTGATGGTGATTTTGAGCATTAAACACTTAATGTCCTGCATTCTGGTGATTTTTTCTGCACCAATTTTTGGTGGAAATGTTTTTATGTAAAGAGAAACACAAAATCCAGGTGGCATGCGACAATTCAAAAAGTGCAGCTCTCAGGCATTGGGTGCTGTCAGATATGTTTCTTCTGTAGATCAGCGTTTCTCATGTAATATCATCCCTGCTGACTCAGCACACATGCAGGCATGATTTAGTCTTCACTCCTTTTTGTGTCTTTTTTTGGTTTTCTTTAAATATGCATGTGGCTCCTTTTCACCTCAATGATAGATTAATTTATTTTAATTCTGATAGAAACTCTTGGACTTTAATAGCTCCTGTGTTTCAGCAGGTTTTCTGCTGATGTTCAAAACTTTCTGCACATTCTGAATCACTCCCACATATCTGTGTTGTCTGACATGTCCAGAAAAAAGATTACAAGACTAACGAGACCAGAGAAGAATGGGAAGTCATAATCATTTTTAAGTCTCCCTGCCCATGTACTCTGCTGTGCATTACATTATTACTCCGCTGGTAGTAATGTTATCCCCTTCAAACCGTCTGACAGACACTGATACCCGCATGGGACTCCGTGTTAGGATGAGATAAGGAGGAGGAAACCGAAACTAACTCCAATAAAGTGCAGCACAGTCTAAAATCAAGCAAGGTCGCGCTTCGGTTTAAATTGCAAAACTCGTTACCACTTGGTCGCTGTTTGGACTCACAGCAAGACAGAAGGTTCACTTGATTACTGTCACGGCCTATGTCGGAGTTGATTCACTCGCTGTACTGAATGCATATTGAATAGGGATGCACCGAATGTTCGGCTACCGAAATGAATCGGCCGAAAACAGTAAAAAAAAGCACTTTCGGTGTTCGACCCAATACGTCAAAATATCGAGGAAAGTTTACCGAACAATTATGTTGACATGTTGGCAGTGTGGAAGCATTTTAACGTGTCCGAGAAAGACGCCAAACTCGCCGTTTGTAGACACTGTTCTGCTGAACTGTCTCCTTGCACATCCACTCCATCTGTGGCTGACTTCTGAGAAACGGTCTGACCAGCTTTGAGTGTTTCTCTCACTCGTTTCTGAGAAGGCGATTAAGCTAACCACACCTAAATTTGGAGTGCACATGTATTCAAGCCTTTATGGTAAATCCACTGAAGCGGACCAGTGCGAGCTGACAGGCAGGTTAGAGATTTTATCCTGTCAGTTTCTCTCTTTACAAAGAAAAGTGTTGCAGTATGAGAGTCCTACCCGAAGAAGAGAGGCTGTGAAGTCTTCATGTTACACGATTTATCAAACTGGGTCGGACTTGATGAATTTAGTGTGAGGATACACATGTGACGATGTCCGGTTTTCAAAATAAGGTGTCAATAAATTATGGAAATGAGATTAATTGGATTATATTCACAGAAAATATAAAATATATTACATGTGTCCATTAAAAGTAA
>NC_060156.1:26811079-26819884 GCF_021292245.1 Micropterus dolomieu | reverse complement strand
ACACACACACACACACACACACACACACACATACCAAGAGCATCCATGTACAAAGTGCTGACACCTTATTCTATCAACGTAGGATATTAGCACTTATAATTAGGGATGTGACAAGACACTTAGCTCATGAGACGAGAAGAGACACAACATTGGGTTCACAAGATCAAGACGAGACAAGGTCTTAACACTTTTTTAAAGATATCTTCAATTCTGAATTATGTGATGGTGATTTTGAGCATTAAACACTTAATGTCCTGCATTCTGGTGATTTTTTCTGCACCAATTTTTGGTGGAAATGTTTTTATGTAAAGAGAAACACAAAATCCAGGTGGCATGCGACAATTCAAAAAGTGCAGCTCTCAGGCATTGGGTGCTGTCAGATATGTTTCTTCTGTAGATCAGCGTTTCTCATGTAATATCATCCCTGCTGACTCAGCACACATGCAGGCATGATTTAGTCTTCACTCCTTTTTGTGTCTTTTTTTGGTTTTCTTTAAATATGCATGTGGCTCCTTTTCACCTCAATGATAGATTAATTTATTTTAATTCTGATAGAAACTCTTGGACTTTAATAGCTCCTGTGTTTCAGCAGGTTTTCTGCTGATGTTCAAAACTTTCTGCACATTCTGAATCACTCCCACATATCTGTGTTGTCTGACATGTCCAGAAAAAAGATTACAAGACTAACGAGACCAGAGAAGAATGGGAAGTCATAATCATTTTTAAGTCTCCCTGCCCATGTACTCTGCTGTGCATTACATTATTACTCCGCTGGTAGTAATGTTATCCCCTTCAAACCGTCTGACAGACACTGATACCCGCATGGGACTCCGTGTTAGGATGAGATAAGGAGGAGGAAACCGAAACTAACTCCAATAAAGTGCAGCACAGTCTAAAATCAAGCAAGGTCGCGCTTCGGTTTAAATTGCAAAACTCGTTACCACTTGGTCGCTGTTTGGACTCACAGCAAGACAGAAGGTTCACTTGATTACTGTCACGGCCTATGTCGGAGTTGATTCACTCGCTGTACTGAATGCATATTGAATAGGGATGCACCGAATGTTCGGCTACCGAAATGAATCGGCCGAAAACAGTAAAAAAAAGCACTTTCGGTGTTCGACCCAATACGTCAAAATATCGAGGAAAGTTTACCGAACAATTATGTTGACATGTTGGCAGTGTGGAAGCATTTTAACGTGTCCGAGAAAGACGCCAAACTCGCCGTTTGTAGACACTGTTCTGCTGAACTGTCTCCTTGCACATCCACTCCATCTGTGGCTGACTTCTGAGAAACGGTCTGACCAGCTTTGAGTGTTTCTCTCACTCGTTTCTGAGAAGGCGATTAAGCTAACCACACCTAAATTTGGAGTGCACATGTATTCAAGCCTTTATGGTAAATCCACTGAAGCGGACCAGTGCGAGCTGACAGGCAGGTTAGAGATTTTATCCTGTCAGTTTCTCTCTTTACAAAGAAAAGTGTTGCAGTATGAGAGTCCTACCCGAAGAAGAGAGGCTGTGAAGTCTTCATGTTACACGATTTATCAAACTGGGTCGGACTTGATGAATTTAGTGTGAGGATACACATGTGACGATGTCCGGTTTTCAAAATAAGGTGTCAATAAATTATGGAAATGAGATTAATTGGATTATATTCACAGAAAATATAAAATATATTACATGTGTCCATTAAAAGTAAAGGGACACATGTAATTTACTTTACCAGACCCTCTTGGGCCTCGGACCCACCCACCATAGTCTCTCCAAAAACACTGTGTAAAAAGCACATTTTTACTATTTAAATTATGCAGTGGGAAAAAAGGCAAAAATGTGAATGTACTTGTTCGGTGTTCGGCAAATTTTTTCATTATATTCGGCTTCGGCCAAGAATTTTCATTTTGGTGCATCCCTAATATTGAAGAAAACCCATGGCTGTCTACCTCATCAGACCACCAGTGAAGTCAATGGTGACAAGGATCATGGCTTTATTGACTACATTGATTATCAGCTATATTGACATATGAGGTTGGTGATCACAGAGAGAGTCGGAGGCCAAAGACAGCCTCACTGCTACATAAAAGTAAACTTTCAAAAAGCTTCTTTTTCCTCATTCACACAACACAATTTTGTTTAATTTAGTTTAAATCAAAATCTCAAGAGTTGAAACTGAAGTTTTAGAAAAGAAAGTGAGACTGTTAATCTGATGGAGCACAGTTCTTCCAGATCTCTTTGAGAGCAACTTAAAAAATGTCTGGAGTTGGAATATGTTTAGGGGTTTATCTTAATTAGTGTTAGATGGCCAAATTTAATGATTGTACATGCAAATACAGGTAGTTAGCAAAATAAAGTGGATTCTGATTTGTTTCATCTATGTGCTGTGAATGTGTGTGCATGTGTCTGTCTCAGTGCAGGCTGAGTTCCAGCCCCCTGCAACCCTGAACAGAAAAAGCGATTCAGACAAATGTATGTATGATTATTGAAACAACCTCTGGTGGTTTTCAGTTTTTATAGCTGCAGCATCCTGGTTATAAACATTAACTGGACGAAACATTTGTAAGTGTTCCTGGTTCCTGATTGTCAGTCTGACTATGAAATAACTTTAATTATCAGTTTGATAGTGATGCTTGCTGTTTTACCATTACTAGCTGTGTTAGCTAACCGTCTAGTAGCTACTTGTGATCTTAACCACATGACATACTGTTTGGCAGTAATGGCCGTTTCGATATTTTCTTGGAAAAGTCTGCTGCCAGAATGTCTCTAATCAGGTGAATTTTCAGTGTCCTTAAAGGTCCTCTAGCCATTTCCTGTTTCTGCCTTTATCTCTGTGCTGCTGCTCGTATCCCTGTTTTCCCTCGTCTGACTCTCGCCTCGTTCTGGCTTACCACCAGGCATTTGTCTTTTCACTTCCAATTGCTCTTTCCATGTTATGTCCCCCAGTGTTTCCTATTTGTAACAGTCTAAATCACATAAACAGGCTTTGAATTACAGCAGATGAGAATTGGCATTGACCTTCAGCACATAGTCTACCAGTGACTCCCAAAAGACACTTCTTCCCTATCTGTTTTTATATTACATAATTGGACATCTGCAGAGAGGTTTCATTGATTATTTGTACAGGACAAGATGAAATACCTTAAACCACCCTTAAATGAATAGTTTGACAATTTGGTAAATACGCTTATCTGCTTTCTTGCCCAGAGTTAGCTAGCTATAACCAGCTGCTGGATGTCTAAGTTTAGCATTTAGACTGTAAATGGAGAAAGCTACAAAGTTGTGGTTTGATAAGGCAAGCTGTTCCCCCCTGTTTCAAGTTTTCATGCTAAGCTAAGCAAACCGACTGCTGGCTGTCCCTTCTTAGTTAATGGGCAGAGACGTGGTATCGTTCTCATCTGACTCTTGGCAAGAAAAACAATAAGTGTATTTCCAAAATGTCCAAGTACTCCTTTAAACAAGGCTCTTGAAGGGATTTGGCAGCTGGATATGGAAACTTTAGAAAAAAAAATAGTTGTTTACAGAACTGCTTTTCACATGGTGGATGTGTTGAAGTTGTCACTTCACTGCCTTCTAAAAGCTGAAAATTTAAATAAAACATGATTTTTGCTAACATGCTCTCTGGGTGAGGAGTCCCATTATGCTCCC
This sequence comes from Micropterus dolomieu, assembly GCF_021292245.1. Lineage (NCBI taxonomy): Eukaryota > Metazoa > Chordata > Actinopteri > Centrarchiformes > Centrarchidae > Micropterus > Micropterus dolomieu. The sequence goes on along the minus strand of NC_060156.1, from coordinate 26,816,248 downwards.
AAAGACAGGAACATGTTTAATAAAACACATACATTTCTCAACAAACCATCTGGCAACTGCTGTTCTGTCTTCACAAATATTTCTGCCAAGATGACATTTTCTTTTCTTTGAAAACTTCCTTGGATGTGTGTGTGTGTGTGTCTGCACCACAGTAAAATGTTCTTTTCACAAGAACACAAACAAAAAATCCAATACCAGCTGAGTGACAAGTGAGCCACTTGAATCAGGGCCCTAAAAGGCTCCATATTGATCCAGAGGGGGGGACATTTACAAGATACACAGCAATCACATTTTCCCCGTCTCATGTTCTCAGCACGGAGACACTGATTGGCTATATGGGCAATAAGCTGAAGAGCAATATTGACAAGCAATTACTGATGGGTAGAAATTCACACAGACAGATGTAAGAAAGACCAGTCAGGAGAGTAATCTGAGTAACTATATTTCTCTGTGTGTTGGCATGGAGAGAGAGCGATGAGTTTGATTTGGCTTCGAGTTATCTTGAAGGTTTTTCACTAATTATTTTCTAAAGATGAAAACTGCTTTACAGGAGGTAGAGCGGGTTGGCCGTTAATCGGAAGGTCGGCGGTTCAATCCCTGGCTCCCCCTGGTTGCGTGTCGAAGTGTCCTTGGCCAAGATACTGAACCCCGATTTGCCCCTGGCGGCTATTCCGCCAGTGTATGAATGTGTGTGAATGCTAGTTTGCGTTTGAGCACTTAGGCTCAGTGTATGAATGTGTATGATTGGTGAATGCAGATGTAGTGTAAAAGCGCTTTGAGTGGTTGAAAAGACTAGAAAGGCGCTATACAAGTACGGAGCATTTACATTTACATTTAGTCACTAGTTATAATACTACAGTCTGAAAATAGGGACAGTCAACCTTTGGTAGATGATTATGTTTGGTTAAAGAAAAGGGTCGACATTTTGGGTAATATGCCACCGACAATTCAACATTTTATGTCGATTGTGTGTCGAAGCAATTCTTAGCTGGGTTCCAGGAAATCACTTATCCCAGCCAAGAAATAGTCTGACACATAACCTACAATAGAACATTGTCCCTTTTACAATTTGTAAGGACTAAACAAATAAGATATAATGTCTAAATGAGTGAGATGTTACCATTGCACAGAGCCAAACTAACCCTTTCTGGTCTTTATGCTAAGCTAGGTTAGCTGGCTGCTAGCGGTACTGTAGCCAGAGACGATTTAAGGGAAGAATCCTCAAAGAATTCTATGGTGTAAGCCCATAATGGCAAAGATGGCATTTGTATGCACATACCCCTCCACAAGAAAGCCAATTGTTTGCTTTTTAACAGCCGAGCCAGGAAAAATACTAAGCTGACCGTGTGGTTTCACTGACTTTCGTGCACAGTTGAGGTTTGCGACAGTTTCAAATGTTCTGGTGGCAGCGAGGAGCAGATGTGTAACCAGATTAGATGCACTACATATCCGCTAAAAATACTATGTGAAAAGTAGCCAAGTTTGATCGGCAGTACTTGCAATATGTGTTAGATAATGCCGCCTTCTATAAATGTGTACGGTATGCTGTCAATATCCATAACGTCGGTGAAAGAAGTCAGTGTCGTGAAACCTTGTACATGTGTAGTAGAATAATAGTTTTGGGGCAAAATCATCAATCTTTTTCAGTGTTTTTTTCATCGGATTTTACTTTTTATGTCCTGGTGACCATTGAAAGTGCAGTTATGGCTCTCTCACCATTCATTTAGAAAGGGGCCTGATCTCGTTAGTCCAGAATAACTGCCCAGAGGCGTTACCAAGATGGCTGCTGAGTCCCAGGAGCTGCCTATATAAGGATTTTGCTGTAGCTTTATATGTACCATACAGACATGAGAGTCTCACCTTATTCTGTGCAAGAACACAGACAAGCATATTTCCCAAAAATGTGGAACTTTTACTTTAAACTGATCTCCACCTTCTCATCGCCATCCTCAGCAGCATTGTGACTTTAGTGAATCTTTTTAATATTACAGTTCACCGTCATGCAAACAGTGAAGAGAAGAAGCAACGCTCTCTGGGAACATTTACCATAGAACACCTGCCTCAAATCCCTCGCTTAAAATATCAGAGAGAAAGATGTGTGCTTTTATGTTGTGCAAACATCCATCAGCTACATGTGTTTTTTTCACAATCAATGTCACCATTTACTCGATTAACACAGCTGAGATTACAGCCACACAGTTCTCATGGCTGTAACCTGCCACACACAAGGCAAACACAGAGGCAGAGGCATGCAGAAAATTACAAATGGAAACACACATGAGCTGTCCATCTGATGATTATATCTGGCAGCTCAGCCAACAGGTTCTCTTATTTGCACAGCTGGACAGAGAAAGTGGTGATATAGGACGTTGATGGTAGTTAGACAAGCTGTCACAAAAGATGCTGCCTTAGAAGCTTTCAGATATGATCTGGGTTCAGCTCAACAGTATGTCATGCAGACTCAACAGGTACACCTGAGTCTGAATCTACATTTTTCAAAATATTATCGAAATTGAAGGAGCTGCAAATTTGTTGTTAAGAAGGTCAAATGTGTTACAATGTACATTTATGAATGAAGCACTGTGGTGCTACAGAGATGCCGTGGCCTTATTCTCCAGAAGTAAGGGAACATGCTTGTTTGGGACAGACTCCCCCTTAAAATGTCAGCACAGGATCAAGCAAAGAGCACAGTGTTACTTCATAAGACTGAAGTATGTAAGTAATGCCAGCACATACCAGCAGTGCAGGATGCGTCTTGTAGCTATGTGATATATGTGAGCTCGCTACCGGTGCCATCTTGACAAGCCTCATTATCAGCTGATGCAACAGGATATGAAACTGACTTATTCCACAGTGTTAATGAGCGTAAACTCTGCAGAAAGCTGCAATTTCATCACATTCACTTCACTTACACATACATGCCACTGTATCTTGATAACTTCTTGTGTCTGTGTGGGGCGTCTGGTGTGTGCGCAGGGACGCAATAAACGTGGGTCAAATGATGCTGCACGGCGTGGCTGTAGCATGTTGCATATAAAAGGAAAAGTATGGTTTATCAGAACTTGTGTGTTTTGGTAGCTCTGGCCATCAATTCTATCATTTATGACAAGATCGTATTCACTTAGGTAATTGCTGAGATCCGGGAACACTGTCAAATTGCTAAAAATAGTTCAGTCAAGGAAACAAACACAAGCTGTTAGGTGGTATTAAACAATTAGCTAAACTTGGAGGAAAAAACAAAAGGCAAATGGTAAGATCATTACCAAAACAGTCTGTTGTGAACATCCATCCAGTTGTGTACACTCTGCACAATAAGGGATTGTTGGTGCATACACTTTAGGTTTCAAATGAAGTGGTAGCTAATCTGACTAATCCTCTCAATGCCCGGGTTAGTTTCCTCGTTAGACCTTTAATGTCGCCATGTTTGTGTTTCTACCTTATTTTACAGTGACAGTAGAGAGAGACAGGAAAGGCAGGGAGGGGATGACATACAGCAAAGACTCAGCGTTGAGCTACTGAGGCGCCGTTTGGTCATGATGTTTGATGAGTACTATATTATTATAACCAATAGAACGAATAGAGCAAACAAACAAAAACAAAAAATAACTAAACCAGAGTCATAAGAAACAGTAATTTTCCTTTAAGCTCAGGCACAGATTTGGATTCGATGTGCCTACCAATGTCAATGTCCCTGCTGATATTTTTACCAGTCTTAAACGGACTTGTCATTCACACACAGTGTGCAGAGTTGCAGGTGCAAGCAATGCGGAGTTGCCAGATTTGTGTATTTTCTGCCAAAAGTGGGCTGTTTTGATGAAAACCTGTGTGTGAATGACAAGATCGATTCCTAATGATCTGGCAACCCATTGTACTACGCTGTCAGATAGCTGCAGTTGTTTGAAGTCGTTAGTCAAACGTTTCAAACATTGTAGAATGAATAAATGGGCTTTTTTTGATGTAACTACCAACAGTCAGTTGATTATTCTAAAACGTAGGTCTTGTCATCTTTGACAGTAGTGAAATGTAGGATTACAAGTTAAAGAACTAACATCCCCACTGCTTCCAGAGTGGATCAGCTGTTGAGTTATTTTTGTTTGGGCCGTTATATTATGGCTATATTATATATAATGTTGGGCGAATTATCCACAGCTTGTCCAACTGATTAGCTTGTCTGTGAATGGAACACATCAATTTATCAGCAAAATCCTGTCCGCAGCAGTTTGACCAGACGGAGACACACAGACAGGTGAGCTACAGACTCTCAGCTGATCTCTGATGTCAGGCTTTTTTAAGTTAATGTTCATGTTAAAGCTGTGACTCTGCCATGAAGCATCATTTTACTCGCTGCAGCAAACATTTGAGTTGTATCCAAACATAGACTGACAGAAGGACAGAGTTACAGAATATCAGGTGAGGTGTGAAGAAGTTTTACAGCCGACACTTGCTTCAAACACAGTTACACATTCCCTACATGTTATTATCCATTTATGTTCTTGCAATTAAGCAGTAAAGTATTTGTTTAAAATCAAAGAAAGAAGACAAGTATAATATAAATATAAGTAAATTCATATTGAATTCGCATATGTATATACAGTACATTATGTTTGTATGAGGGCATACACATACACAACTATGCATATTAGCCATCTGACAATAAAATTTCCTTCCCAAAGTCAATTTGGCAAATCAGAGATGGAAAAAGTCCTCGTAATTTCTTTTAAGCATGTCGTAATTTTAGAGACATTTAACTTTACTGCAGACTTCTTGGAGTGAAGGCCTGTGGAGAAGAGGAATCCTAAGATTTTTAGGCCCACGGCCCAACATGTACAGCCGAATCCTGTAAATCATCTATTGCACAATTCATTGTAGAGAACTGTGTTGGACTGCACGGCAAGGTTGAACAGTAAGTGTGTGTGTCACCGCTTCCTTCCTCTTTCCATTTTCACAGCCACCTGAAGTTCCCTATATACTCTCCTTGCAAACACTTATTTCCCTTTCTCTCTTCCCAAATTCTCAAACGCTCTCATCTCATCTGCCTCCTTCCTACTTTCTTTGATTCCGTTTTGTCGTTTGATTTCCCACGTTCACAGCTGCTGAGACAAAACAGGAAGATGTGGTTCCCTTTCCCCCCATTATTTCTGTTTTCCGCCCCCCCCCCCCCCCCCCCCC
>NC_060156.1:26804128-26811059 GCF_021292245.1 Micropterus dolomieu | reverse complement strand
TTTTTTTTTTTTTCCCCCCCCCCCCCCCCCCTTCTCGGCATCCTCTCTGCTGCTGGTTTGATAGCAGGCTGTCACAAGGATTTAATGTCTTCTCAGAAAGTGCTGGCTGCCTCTCGAGGGCCGCAGCCCTGCTGGTGGGTGGCTGGCAGGCAGGGAAATGACTGATTGCATTTGCAGGCAAAGGGAGAAACACACATCTCAGGAGAGAGGGTGATAGGGATGCAGAGAGAGGAGCGAAAAAGAGAAAAGAGCACCCCCTCTCCCCGTTGTTTCATCTATCCTTTGATTGGACAGTGATTGTTATATGTGGACCTCATTACAAGCCAGTAAAGGGCAACGGTACAAACAAATGGTGTAATTACACGACCCTAATATAACACAACGGGAGAAAGCCAGCGGGGGGCTGTCTGCCAGTGTTATTAAATTAACTTTTTTCTGCATTTGTTTTGCCTGTTTGACCGGTATCTGAACTGACACTGACCTAAATTCTTCAGTGTCTGACAGACAGAGGGACGTGCAGGCAGGCAAGCAGTCGATCTGACGTCTAACAGAAAGAGGACAGAGGTCAGGTAGGGGGAACCGACAGCATCACTCAATAAAATAACTTGACAGGAGTTTCAACCCTCCTGGTGTGGTTTGAGTCACAGTGTGTAGCTGCAGAAATGCTCATGGGAACAATAGTGACAAGTCATCTGACACCCAACACCCACGTACTTCAATCAACTTCTCCCAATACTTTGACCTAATTATTCAACTCCAACCAGAGAGTGCTACATTTTTTATCAGCAAGAAGTCTCTCATGAGAAAAAAAACGTGCTCTTGTTAAAGTTTAATTTAACAAGACAGTCTGCTGTCAGAGGAGGCTGCTGAACATTTGGTGTACAGAAACCAGAAAGTCTGTCTCTCTTTCCTCCGATGTGAAAATATTGTTATTGTTGAGCAAGACTGCAGCCATCCAGATAATCAGCTGGTAATTAACATGCAACAGCGCCATAAGAAGTGTGGGGGGAAACAGCACCAGCAGCAACCCTTCCATCATGAGAAGCAGATGCTGATTGTGGAACAAATCACACCGAACCAGATGTAATTCACATCCTCAGCATCATACCTCCTCTCCAATTGGCTCACAGACAAAATAAAAACACGTATAACGAGACAAGTCACATGTCAGCCTTACTGCAACCAGCAATAATTTATGAGACCCCCCCACCTCTTATGTAACACAAAGTATGCTCTGGCTGATTAGCTGTTACTTAACAGGCACAGCTGTGGCGATACAGCGGTGGACAGTGGGAAGAGGTAGCCTCGCGGAAGAGAGAAAATGGATGGCACACGGTGAGGAAGAAAAACCCGTATTCTGCCAAATAAAAGTGTCTCTGATTCTCAGCTGACTGGAGGATCAGCGGCTGAATCACTTATTGGCCACAATATACGAGCGGCTTTTGTGCAACAGTTGTCTGGTCACCTTACACAAAGCGCCTCAGCCCGCTACAGGAGGTGCGCGATGGTTTTGGATTCAATCCATTTATCTGGCTCCATCTGTCTGCGTAGCCTGCAGAGCAAAATAAAAGTTTTCTGGCGTTGCACCTACCTGATATTCCTCCGCCGACCACTATAACATCGTAGGTGTTGCTGGGTGTAGTCATGGTGCTGGCTGGTCTGTCTCTGCCCGGCTCTGCCTTGTCCGCTCGCCGCTGAACGCAGGGCGAGGGGCGCATCTGTATTAAAAGCGCCGGCCAGGCCCACTCCCTCCAGACTCCGCCCACCGATAGTAAGCAGCGCTCTGTTTTGTGGATAGGGAGGATTACTAGGAGGTGTCATGGAATCTCATTTATATGCCCCATTGGACAGTTTTGGACACGCAGTTCACTCCTGATGTTGGCGCAATTATTGTCCGGCCAAAGGTCTTCTCTTATCAAATCAACTGCTGTAAAACGTTTACTCCTGATAGGTTAAATTACTCATTGTGGTCATTAAAGATCTCATGGCACTGATGGTAAAGAGTCCTGACAAAAATTCCCAACCAGGCTTTCTCCATCTGGCCGGCTGATCATCCTCGAGTACAACTGGCTCTATGATTGTTTCGCTCCCTCAACATGATTTGGGGTGAGCGTTCTGGCGCAAATGGCTGCTGTGCACTTTGAGTATCTATGATAAAGCTCTATATAAATGTAATGCATTATTATTAATAAAATTATTATTATTATAAATATTGGGCAAATAATCAATAAAAAGCTCAATTTTTTCTATGCCAAGTAAAGCCATAACTTTCAACCTCTGGCTCTCAGTAACCAGGCCTGTAAAAAAGTTGATAAAGTAGCCTGTTAGAATACCATCTGCCTGTCTGATGACAAAACAATTACAATGAAAGAACTGTCCCTGGTCTGAGAGGTCCCAGAACTGTCTCAGGTCACGTACACTTCAACTCAAACATCAGTTATGGAGGTCAGTAAACAAAAGCTTCTACCATCTGATACAGCAGGTAGTAATTTATTAACCTTGTCTGTCTCCTGAGTCTGCAGACAAGAACTCAAACGTTTTGTACTTGACATCTGAACTTATAATTTACTCCTGGGCATGGACACTGTTGGGTTTCGGTTGCCCTCTTGTGGTTGGTTGTCCACAGCCAGCCGAGAGCTGATCTTTGCACATGCTGTGTGGTGTACACCTAGCCTGCTGATGTGCTGTTAGCATTTCAGCCAAGTATTGATACATTCAAGCATCTATGGACATCTGTGTTTCTAGACTAACACGGGCAGCAAAGACAGTTTTGCATGTAGATACATTTGCAACATTGATCGAACTTTAACTTAAACTGAGAAATATAAAAAGAGCCTCAGGTCCAGAGTCATACATCGAGAGGGCCAACACAATCAGCATGCTATGACTTGGTTCACCTTTTACCCAAAAATGGTTTTTTGCTCTTGGGTTCTTCATCAAATTATCCGTCTGATTTAATAACTGATTCAGTTTGTCACGGCAGAGCTGATCTAGAGAGCTAAAGGTGTGCAGGAAGATGTGATTTACAAAACCTCTTTCCAATGCAAATTTTCAAGTGGACTGACATTAAATTACGCCCCCCCCTAGTGGGTTAATCTGACTGTGATGGTGGCTAATCCTAATCCTCATTGGATCTCATTTATGGAATAAGCTACTAAAGTCCCACGCTAGCACATCCCGGTCCTTACAGGGACTGGGCCGTGTGGAAGAGACTGGAAAAGAAGGGGGAAGGTGAGGGTGTAGAGTTACCAGTTGACACCTGGACAATCTATTGTAATCCAATAGATTACAATAATAGAAGAATAGATGTCGAGCTCCTTGCCTCAGAGAGATGTTTGTTTAACGTTGTGGTAGTTTCTAAGTCTCAGTATTAACTTTCAGTTTTCACAGCTCATGTCAGTAGGAACGTGTACTGTTCTGTAAGTGGTAAGATAATATGCTGCAGACATTATTGTGGCACACACAATACCTTATGGTAAGTTTTATGTGATACAACAATAAGTCTGATATTTGAGGTGTGCTTTCTCCTCCTTCATTCCATTTGTTTCCTTAGTGAGTCTCTAACTGCATCACAAGAACATGATAAGGTACCCCGGCACTTTCTGGTCCGGTGATACAGCCTTTACAATTTAATTTAACTCCAGCTGAGCCTCAATACAAGGCAAGGCAAGTTCATCAACAGGGCAAATTATAAGTGCTTTATGTAAAACATAAAATGCATCAAGACAAAATGTAAAAGCAACATAAGGAAATATAAAAAGACATTTACATATTAGTAAATGGAGTTAGAAAATAAAAATAGGATAAAACAGGAGAGGGAAATCTGCAGTGCAGTGTAAGGCCCTAAACCATTCAGTGCTTTATAAACCAACAGCAGTATTTTAAAATCAATTCTCTGACAGACAGAAAACCAGTGTAAATACCTCAGTAGACAAGAGTTTACTACATACTACTATATTTAGTTTACGACTAAAATAAAAAATAAAGAACAGATTATTGGCCAAAGAAAACAAAAACAGATTCTGGAGTTTTGCCAGTGCAAGTCAGCCTTTAACAGACTTGAAGGATTTTCCAATATGAATTCCAATAGGATGTGATCGATTAGAGAGTGAGGAGACACAGGGGATTAGGTGACACCAGTGCATGTGTTTTCACATATTATATTGTACTCTATTACATACATGGTAAATGAGGTTTTAACAATAACTTATGTGTATACATCTTCTACTCTTAGTATCAGCCCACATCATATACACATCAACAGAACACGCTCAACTTCATTGTTGGACGTGGGATGGCTGTGGCTCAGGAGGTAGAGCGGGTTGGCCGTTAATTGGAAGGTCGGCGATTCAATCCCGGCTCCCCCAGGCTGGATGTCAAGTGTCCTTTGGCAAGATACTGAACCCTGAATTGGCGGCTGTTCTGCCAGTGTGAATGTTAGTTTCTGTTTGAGCACTTAGAATGGTGAATGCAGATCTAATGTAAAAGCGCTTTGAGTGGTTGAAAAGACTAGAAAGGTGCTATACAAGTGCGGAGCATTTACTTGGTCTCAGCCCCTAAAAGTCTTGGTCTTGTCTCAGTGTCAATAAACTCTGGTCTTGGCCTATAATAATGACATAATTAATTTGAGATGTCCAGAAAACAAAACATCATCATCATCATTGCAGGTAACATCATTCAGTGTAGCGATGTCATAGGAGCAGGAGAATAATACTATTTAAGAAGACAGTTAGCAAGAAAAGGCTTTATTGGAGTCTTTATTACATTTAATTCAGAGATCTCAAATTAATTATGTCATTATCTCTGGAAAACAAAGTTTTGTAATCTTAAGATCTCCAGGTTCTCTCGGGAAAACAACATTTGCCAGTTTAAGATAATGAAATAAGTAACCTCAGATCTCGAGAAAACAAATTCAGTTAACCCCTTATCACGGGAAAATGGTGTAAATAATATGTATGAATGTGTGGCCTCTTAGGGCTTCCTTACTTTCACATGTTTAAATAATAACAGGTTTATATTTCTTTACTTACATGCTGATAAGATTACCATACAGCTGGATAAAAATGTTTTGTGTCTATCTAATTGGTCTCTAACCGTTTCTGCACACGTCTGCGTCTGCCTGTCTCTAGTTTGTAGTGCTGTTTTAACACTTAAATCGCCCCCTTGTGGATCAACAAAGGCTTGTTGATAATCAGGTGACGAGGTGCATCAGTGGAGGCTGACAGCAGGTCATTCCCAGGTCATCATGGTGACTGACGACGAGGTCTGAGGGAGACGGGTGTACAGGTGAGGGAATATAACACACATGTAGACTGAAGACGGAAGGAGGTGGTACAGACTTCGCCAGATTAATGTGTGTAGGAGGTGAAGTTTAGAAACACAGTTTAGAATAGCTACAGAGCAACACCAGAACACACTAGGCTATCTGTCTTATTTTGTGTGCAAGTTGTCTGTAGACACCTTGGCAGACAAGACAAACAATAGTGTTATGAGGGTATAGAGAAAGTAACACTGTACCTGTCCTGCCTGTTTCCCTAGCAGGGATTAAACCCTCATGGTCACCTTCACTGTGCGATACCCAGACCACGATGGAGGTTGTATTAAACCCAGCTGCAGGTGTGTGTAGTGGGGCTCCTCAGCAGAGGGCAGCAACAACCAGGACAGACTTACAGAGTCAGACTTCAGATAAAGGAAGACACATTTGCTGTATTTTTTCCAGTGGGATCAATATATTCTCTGGGTAAATGAAGACTGAAAACTGAAATAACATGGCCTGGAAGTTCACTCTAAAAGAAAACAGCATGTGTCTGTGGAAAAAGTCAAGTTGAAAGAAGACTTCCCTGGGAAAATGTGTACAGGATGGGGGAATTAAATACTTTCATGTAGAAATGTTTTGCCCCTCTTATGAACCAAGTTTTTCCATTGATTATTCAAACTAAGTCCACTGCTGTTAACTCAGTGTGATGCGTGTTGGTCCCTTCTTCTTCAGTTTTTGTCATTGTTTGTAGTTTCAACATAGTAACTGGTAACTGGTACATAGTAACTGGTACCCTGCACTTTCATTCATTTGTCAATTGCACCTCCCTTTATTGTGCATCTATCTATCTATCTATCTATCTATCTATCTATCTATCTATCTATCTATCTATCTATCTATCTATCTATCTATCTATCTATCTATCTATCTATCTACCACAGCACTGAGACTGCCTTGCTTAAAGTCACCAATGACCTTTTAATGTCTGCTGATGAAGGCATGTGCTCAGTCCTGGTACTCCTGGACCTTAGCGCTGCTTTTGACACCATTGATCACAACATCATGTTAGACAGACTGAGGCACTGACTGGTGATCTCTGGTACTGCCCTAGAATGGTTTTCATCCTACCTGTCAAATAGGAAGTTTTGCGTGTCTGTAAACAACTATGTCTCTTCGTTCTGTCCAGTTAAATATGGTGTGCCTCAGGGGTTGGTCTTAGGACCCATTTTGTTTTCTTTGTATCTGCTTCCCCTTGGACATATTATCCATAAACATGGAATTTCTTTTCATATTTATGCTGATGACACACAAATATACTTGCGTGTCAGATCCACAGACCCTGGAATGCTGAGTTCACTTAACAACTGCCTTTGTGAAGTTAAAAAATGGATGTCAAATAATTTCCTCCAGCTGAACTCAGACAAAACAGAAATCCTGGTCATCGGGTCCCAGCAGATGGCAAAACAAATACTGCCATCTGCTGGTTCCCTAGTAAATCACATTAAGCCTGTGGCAAAGAACCTTGGTGTTTGGTTTGATAGTAATTTAAATTTCGAGCAGCACACCACAAAGCTTGTTCAATCATGTTTTTATCAACTTAGAAATATAGCAAAAATTCGATCTATGTTAACTTTTAAGGACACCGAGACCATTTTACACGCCTTCATCTCATCA
>NC_060156.1:26651896-26804028 GCF_021292245.1 Micropterus dolomieu | reverse complement strand
ATTCGATCTATGTTAACTTTTAAGGACACCGAGACCATTTTACACGCATTCATCTCATCACGCCTGGATTATTGCAACAGCCTTTTCACCTGTTTAACTCAAAAATCTATTGATCGACTCCAGACTGTCCAGAACTCAGCTGCCAGGCTTTTAACCAGAACAAAGAAATATGACCACATTACTCCTATTTTAGCTTCATTACACTGGCTCCCAGTATGTTTTAGAATTGACTTTAAAATTCTATTGATCACTTTTAAAGCCTTTCATGGCCTCTCGCCTTGTTATATTTCTGAACTTTTAGTCCCATACACACCAGCACGTACCTTGAGATCCTCGGGCAAAGGTCTGTTGTCTGTTCCAGAGTCTCGACTGAAAACTAAAGGGGACAGAGCGTTTGCTGTCAGGGCCCCGAGGCTCTGGAACAGCCTGCCCGAGGAAATAAGGTCAGCTGAGTCAGTGAACTCTTTTAAGTCCCTTCTTAAAACATACTTTTATAGGAGAGCCTTTCCCGATCTTATTTGACTTTATTTTATCCCTTTTATTTTATTGTATTTGACTAATTTTATATTTATCTTAAACGTGTATTTTAGTCTTTTCAATGTTTTCACGCTTTTATCTTGTATTGTTTTTGTATTATTGTCTTTTGGGTATTATTGTCTTTACACTTGTTAAAGCACTTTGTAACTTGTTTTTGAAAAGTGCTCTACAAATAAAGATTATTATTATCTCTCTCTCTCTCTCTCTCTCTCTCTCTCTCTCTCTCTCTCTCTTTCTCTCTCTCTCTCTGGTATGGGAAGATACTTTATTGGCACATACACAACATACATACATACAACATATGTAATGAAATTCATTCTCTGCATTTAACCCATCCCAAGTATCAGGAGCAGTGGGCAGCCACTGTGCAGCATCCAGGGACCAACTCTAGATCTAACAGACTACATGCTCTGTATTTATTTTACTGCATAAAACATTAGTTTGAGATAAATAAAGGTCTGTCTTGTCAGCAGGAGTCACTGATCAGATCAGCTCTTCACTTTTCTCTTTTAATTCTGCCAAACATACAGTATAGACAGACAAATCCAAGAGCAAAGTCAGGACGGGCCTAACAGGTCTATCAGGCAACACTTATTAATATTGATTATGGCTTAGCTCAAATAGACTTTATATGGATGTCTAAGTTCAACAGTTGCACAAAATGGTCTTATTCTTTGGTTGATGCTACCCCTTTTGATTTGAGTCACAATGACTTTCAAGAATAATATAATCATAATAATGTCAGCTTCGCCACTGCGAACAAGCAACACACTGAGTCACATCTCCCTCTTTTTGTCAATTGTCAGCAGGTGTCGTGAACAGTGACCCGTTGCCCATTAAAAGAGGTGAGAAAACAAGGTTTGGGGGGGAGGGATGTGAGAAACGGGAGAGAAAGGGGCTAAACGGGTTATATATGTATGTGCGTGTGATTGGATCAGAGAGGCATAGGTGGATGAAATGAGTGAAGCACAGGTAGTTGGATTGGAGGAATTGAATGAGGCGCAAGTGGTCATAATTAGTGAGAGAGAGAGGCGTGGTCCTGTTCCTGAACTTTAGTTATATAACTCCATTAGATGTATCAAGGATCAAAATGAAGACTGGCCTAACTACATACAGGTTGATCAGATTCCTATTAAACAACTTTACAACAAACTTTGACAGCAGCCGTTGTACGCTTTGTTAATATGATAAGTAGAGCTGCAACAATTAGTCGATTAATCAACCAGTTGTCAACTATCAAAATAATCGCCAACTATTTTCATAACTGATTTATCGTTTGAGCCACTTTTTAAGAAATAAAGTAAAAATTCCCTGATTGCAGCTTCTCAGATGTGAATATTTACTGGTTTCTTCGCTCCTTTATGACAGTAAACTGAACATATTAGGGTTGTGAAGAAAACAAGACATTTGAGGAGGTCACCTGGAGCTTTGTGAAACACTATGGATCAAACAATTAACCAACAATCATGAAAATGATCGTTAGTTGCAGCCCTAATAAAGAAGTGTGACTCATTTGTTGTGATTTTTCTGTCTGTTGGGACTATTTTGAACTAAAAATAAAGCTACATCTTTATGCTGCCTGCTCTTTTTTGTATTTGGAGGATTTTAAGAGACATTTTACAAGAAAATTCGATCATCACGGACATTGTTAGTGCACTCATGTTGAGACAACGTTGTCCTGCTGCTGGTGTCATTAATTGTTACCAGTTTTAGTTTTCAGATGAATAACATTTAAGCCTTAAACGTGGTCCATCTTGTGCAACTGTCTAAGACACTAAACATCATGTCCTCTCGCCTTCTTTTCACTGCCAATCACACTGGCCATTATAGAAGATGTTGTTAAACTCTTACTTAAGACATTAAGATTGTGTTCAGACTGTTTCACCGTGTGATCGTTCCGGTTGTCATTATCACATTCATATTTTCTTGGTCGAGTATGTGCTGACAGCTCGGCCACAAACCTCAGCATTGTACAAAGTTGGTGAACAGTCATGTTGTCAGCCCTCCAGCACATGGCTGCTGTCCATGTTTCTCGTCTGGCATTTTAATGGAATGCAAAACACACAGATGTGAATTTCTCTTTAACAAGGAGGCACCTATAATGCAGTCCAATAAAATGCCTCTTTTCTATGATTTTTATTAAACGCTTGGATGGTCATGATTAGGATCAAGGATTAACAAATGTGTGCGATGTCTGCTGATGTGAAGGATTATAAAAAGACCACATGTGCGTGTCTGCCTGCCTCACACCTGGAAATAGACTGAGATGAAAAACTGCATTTGATGAATGATATTTTTGTTTCTTTAATTAGAAAGTCTGGAACTTGCCAAGCATCTCCTTCGTGCTCCCTCTGCTAGGACACATGCAAAAGAAACACCAAAAAAACATAAAGAATGCAGTTAGCATCAGCTTGACAGCCATTATCTTGCCCCTCTGTCATTCTGTCACAATGGTTCTCCAAATAATTACATCTCCTGCCTCGTGTCACAAAATGCCTCCTCTCCACTCTGTGTGTGTTTGTGTGTGTGTGTGCTGATAAAGGAGAGACACAATGAGAGGAGACGGCAGAGAAAGGCAGATTAATCTCCAGAGTCAAAGGAAAACGATTTTATTATGTTCACGTGTGAAGCAGCTGGCCGTGCTGTCAGTTGCAGTCGGGATTGAAACGTCCACAGAGCAGCATATTGGGCTGTTTCACAGGGGAGGGTAACATTTCAGCTCTGAACACAACACATCTGTACAGGGTGCATATACTGTATGCATGTGTGTGTGGAAAAACCATAAAGTCTGTAAGCTATAAGGGCGAGGGCTTGTAGCTGTAACATGTCACGCATTCACATACATTTTTAATGGGACAATTAATACACACGAGGAGATTTGGCTTTTATTCTCCCTCAGGGAAGTCAAGGATTCAGTGTCTTGCTCATAGACACCTCTGCTGATCGCATCCGTCACTGACATAACTGCCAAAATGGACAGTCTTTCTGAGCACTCGACCACCTCCAGTCTTCTTTTATACTTCTCAGTTTTTATTTCTTTTACGTTCAGCTTTGTTGTACCTCAGGCTGGAGAGTAACAGGCTGGTTTTCATTAAGGTATATTGGATACAAGTTTCAGTGAGGTTACAAGTAAGCCATGATTCTGCAGACATCAGAATAACTTTTTGTTTTTTATCATCAAAGAGACTTTTCTTGACATTTGCATTTTTTTTGCTGGAATGCCAGTCAAAACCTAAGGAAGCAAAGGAATGCCATAATAGGCCTAATTAAAGTAACTGTACAAGCAATGGTGTGTTTGAACCACCACTGAATACTTATAACTTTCATTAAAATCAAACCCCACTTTTGATGCAATTTATGGTAACTGCAGTATCTCTTTTTATAGTTGTGTTTGTTGTTAGTGGTGGAGTCCGCCATTCCTGTGCACGAGGAAGCGATGCATGTTTGTAGTCCAGCGTTACTGTTTGTAAACTTCTCCCATTGCTATCAGACTGCTTACTCTTCACTTTCCCACAGCTGTGTCAGAGATGGAAAAAAATCCTGCTGTTACAAACACGTTGCTGCTGATACCACTGATTGTAAACCTTAAGTCACTTTTCCACCCGATGGTACCAGCTCAATGCACCTCACCTCTACTCTCTGTTTTTGGTTTTCCATTGGATAAATCTGGTTCCTGGTAGGTATCTGGTAGGCTTTTTGGTATCGCCGCTGTCGAAACACTACAGATTGGTCAGAGAGAATTGTCACATTTCACTGCATCATCATTGTGCGTGCCAGACGGGGCGTCCTGAACAAACCCACCATTTTTAAATAGTTTAGCAAAAGATTGCGAGATAGTAACTGTAAGGATACTCTCTGTACTTTATCACTTTATCATTATTATGGCAACCCGCAAGTCCACGCCATGGTCAAATGAGTCCTATGTGTGGAGAGGTGTGTGGGGCGTTTGGTTATGTGTGGGTCACCGATGTGTTTCACGCATTAACTGTATATAAAAAGGTTTCACATTGAAGATTAGGCTACGTCACGGGCAGTTTCGTGTGGCTTCGCTATGATGACCAGTGAGATTGAAGGGTGCATTTCAGGCAACTCGGAACAGGGAAATTTCCAACCTCCAACTAGAAAAAGTACTATGGAACACCACCTGAAGTCGGATTTCCTACTTGTGAAAAATATGTACCACCAGTAGCAGCCGAATGACGTCACGCAATAATGGCAGCTCCCATGGAAGCACACATTGTAAATGGTAAACCATGAACTAAAAGGCAAAGTAAAGTATTAAATTAAAAAGAATACATATTAGTATCAAATAGTGAAACTTGTTCTGCATGTAAATTGATGTAGACATATTTTGTCAATGTTACTAGGCAGCTGGTTAAAGTAAACACAGAAAAGAAACATAAGTTTGTTACAGTTAGCTAGCCATGTTTATTGTTTACATTTGGCGTCATGCACCACCATGCACTTGAAACGATTTGAGGTCGGAAGTCAAATATTTCAACTTTGAAAATTCCCAGTTCCCGACCGGTCTGGAATGCGGCATATATCTGCAATGGAAAATGGAGGACGGGGCACCAAAAGCGAGTTGAGTATAGATGAGTCAAGCTGGTACCAGAGCGCCATCATATGGTTTGAATTCCCTTATTTAAAAAAAAAAACAAAAAATCAAGTTCACAAATTCAGAAAATTCCAGTGTCTGAAGTTTCCAGTCCTTCATCAGAACTTTTCTTTCTTGGATCATGTGACTGAGACGATGTAACCTGAGACAGTCAGACAAAGGTCTGATTGATCTGGTGTCTGGATGTAGCCAGTCAACAAGATTATTATTATTATTATTTTTTTTACCTCACTTGAATGTTTTAGATCAGAATTAAACTGAGCTTAATTTGAATTTTTAAGTCAGATAGATTTCAAATTAAAATCTTTCTATTCTATTCAATATTCTATTTATGTCATGAAAAAACGTATTCAGTTGCTAATAAAATCCAAATAATTATGGCCCTTTTCTGCGGCCATAAAACCCCCCATTACTTTGTTCATGCCCTGAAATGTTTGTAGTGTAGGAAAACTGGAGTTTTAATAGAAGAAACCACAATTGGTACAATGGGACTGACTTTTTGAATTCAGATAAACTGACCACAAGATCTGATGGCCAATAAAGTTTAGAGCCTGGCACACACACCGAATCAATCACACGTGAGTTTGTATTCACCATGGTGGACTAGGAGGAAACGGTATGCAGGCTGGACAGATGTATGCAGAGCAAACATGTTTCCTCCAAGTCTTTCCATGTCAATATGCAACAGGCAAAGCGCAGCTTGTTTGATCCACCAGTTACAGTTTCAATAATGCAGACAGAAACATCACAAAGATTCAAACAGAATAGATTAGATTTAAAATGAACACTGCTAGCCTTGACAGTCTATTGACAATCCACACCACCACCCAGACGCTGGCTTAACCTTTCTCCTTGGTCTTCCTGCGTCCTCAGAGCTCTTCTTACACTGTCTGCCACTTCTCTCTTATTGTTCGCCTGACGAGCTCTCCTGTCAGCATCGCTCATGTTTTACACAGCTAGATAAAGTCTGCAGGGAGTGTGTAAAATGTTATTGGGTGAATAAGCACAGCGCAGGTGCTGGTCTATAGATCCACCACATGTCTGGGCACATGTGGACCCGCTCGTTCTCATCAAGCCTCATCCTTTCCCATGCTGCTTTTTAACGAGGCGTGTTGTTTTGTTGTCAAATGTGCGGTGGGGTTTTTATGGAGCAGACAGAAAGCTGTTACAGATATATTTAATGAGCTCTCATACTGTGGTTTGTGAGCATGTGTGTTATGAATTACGGAGGCCTGTGATGAGTGCAGTGCGTCTCCGCAGTGAGGAGGGTCTCCATCCGGCCCATGGGAGCAGCAGTTTGTGGTGTCTGGCCTTGTGTAATATGCTTCGTATGATTTGTACTGATTGAATGCACATAACGGAGAGGGTATAGTATGTTCTGTCTATGTTCCAAAGGCTGCGGGTCAATATTAAGGCCTATGTAGAGTGGTACAATTGCTCCAAACTATCACTCCCAAGATAACAACAAGCAACTTGAGCCGCTCCTCCTTTTTCGGATCCAATAATCAACCAAAAACCTCTGAATAGTTTTAGAGTACAGCCCAAGGCCAAGAGGATCCTGAGTCTTGAGGGTTTGGGAGGGTGGTGCTCCCTGCTCAGCTGCACTCCTCACAGTTGCAGGCTAAGATGTATCTGTAAGTGGCCGTAATGCGAGTCCCGCCAGCGCACCGCAGCCTCACCGCCTTCAGCTTGGAGGTGTGTGGCCGGCAGCAGGAGCAGGTGCTCTTGAACGGCTGTTTGAGCACCGAGCTGAAGGAGATGAGGGGGTCGGAGCGGGTCGTGTGGCTGCAGTGGCCCTCGCAGCGCGCCAGCAACACCATCTGGAACACAGTATGCAGAACAGGCTTGAGTAAAGACAGCACAGATAAGTCATTCACACAGGTTTTTTTTATGACCTTCAGGCTCTGTCAGGGATGAGAAAAGGGTCTCTGGCTACAATGAAGCAGTGTTTGAGTCCGGTCTAAAAGTGAGCCATCTGTCTGGACTCAGGATGTCTCCCATGTTTCCCAGCCTTGGCCTTGCACCTGCAACCTGAGAGATAGCAACGAGCAACGAGAGATAGCACTCCTACACCTGCTTCAGCTCAGAGAGACACTCAGGGTCACACACAGCCACTTGCACAAGTTTTACTAGTTCATCCAGACTGATCCAGGTGGCACTTATACTTGCTGATACACTGACCAAGCTTTCCCAGGTCTGACCAGTCAACTCACGCACACTCACATGCATGCACATACACAGCACTGGCCTGATTAGTGGTGTGACCGTCTGACTGGCATTCCTCTGTCGGGCACTAAATTCCTGTCACCTCCCTAAACTGACTCCTGTGTCGTGTCCTTCTGTCAGCTGCTGTGTGTCGCCACCCATGTACCCACTTGATAAAAGCCTGTCTGGGGCCATGGCAGGGTGACACACACACAAACACAGACCCATCAGCAGTGCTGTCGCCACTTTAAGAGCATTTGTTTTTGTCCTAGCAGAGGATCAGGCTTTCAATCTGTGACAATTCCTCCTCTGTGGCGCCCCTCTCCTCCTCTACCCGCTTCCTCTCTGTCGGCACCTTTCCTGCTGCTCCTTTCATTCATGACCAGCTGGGAAAAAAAAACTGATACAGTGGATGATCATTCACCTCGTGGTGTATTTACTAAGCTGGTGATACAGAAGAACTTGCTAGTGGTGTGGGTGTGGGTGGAGGATGTGGCAGAGACAACTGGAGGTGCAGGGGAACACTTAGAGAACTGGAGCAGGAGGAGTGTCAGACATTTAGGGTTTCTGGGAAACATTTTTCTGCACAGACAACGTGAGATGAGCGACAGCTGGAGCACTTCCAATGCCTGGGTGGGAATGAAACTGTCCTGGGTGAATTATCAGTACAAATGATGAACAAGTCAATTAAAAAAAATCCTTTAATAAACATCCACAAAAAGGGAAGTCCACAATGACTCCCTTGGATTATTGTGGTCATTGAGCTTAAACTCTACGAGGTCGAGGTGAGAGATTTCTTTCTGTAGAAACCAGTTAATACACACAGTTGATCAATTTGCCTTTCAGACTTTGGATGAATTAAACAACTGTGGCGCGACTGCAACAACAAAACAAGAACTCAAACAGTCGATTCAAACTTTTTTTACCAGCCATTCAAATGCACTCAAGCATTCTGTCATCAAAACAAATCAAACATTTCTAGGATGTCTTCTTGGGCTCTACTTTCTGACACTTCATTGACTAAAAATTGAATTGATTAATCTATAGTGAAAATAATTCTAAATTTGTTGAGTGTAAAAGTTCACTCTTGATTTTGAAATTCATAGTTTGAGATGGTTCACATGTCATGAGTCATCTCCACGACAAGTGGGCAAGCTCCATCTGCTGACCTTGAGTGGGACATTATTCATAGAACACTAACAGAAAAAGGGATTTCTTGGATAGATTTACAGTAAAAGCTCCTGCACACTGTGTATTGAACAACAATGTTTTGCACAGCAAGCTGTAGAGATGCTTGGTTTCTATGTTCCTTTACATAATTGATGAGCTTGGTTTCTCTAATAGTTTGTATAAATATTACTCTCTCGTTGCTTTCTCTGGCTTATTGTCACTTGTTATATGAAATGACCGACAAAACCTAGGTATATAATACATTTATCAAATGTTGACTCATCACTTATTCTCCTACGTACCTATCAGTACACAAGTGTTCAAAGATCACAATGTTTGTAACTGTTGGCTGTGACACCTATAGTATCATTAAACCTAAAGAAAATGTTCTAAAGCCAATGTACAATTTGTGAGCTTAAAGAAACTAGCACACAGAGACATGATCATTCTACCTCTTCTACCACACACAGACACCCCTACAAACACCCCTCACATACTGTTCATGCACACACAGAGACACCGAGCAAGTCATGGTGCAGGTGGATTCTGTGTGAACAGTACATACTGAGAAGGAAAACGGTTGCTCAGCCAGGCGTCCCGTCGTCTCTCTGTGTACTGTAATAGAAAGCCCCAACTCACGCTGTGAGTGTGTTCAGCCCTGCCTTGCCTGAGCTGAGCTGTGGTTTGGCCACCTGCTCTATGCACTCAGAGGCAGAATGTTAAAAAATGACCAAAGAACTGATCACTCACGCTATCTAAATAACTGCACTGGTGCGCAACAAAAAGGAAAGAGTGAAAATTGACAGCCCCTTTCCACAACAGCGTTCATACTTTGCACAAAAAGTGTCTGTCTCTAAGTTGTCCGACACTTCAGAGACAGAAACAGAACGAGCCCCACGTCTCCATCTCATTAGGTAACGGTCTGCTTTTCTTTCTTCAGCCCATCTCTCTCTCTTTAGCCCCTGGCAGAGGCAGGAGAGAGCCAGCTGACAGGGAGACGTCCACTCCAGCCAAAACCGAGTCCCAGTGGAGGTGCAGAATATGTCTGCAGCGTGGCCCATGTCCAGCTCCACACACACACACACACACACACACACAGGAGAAACCAAGCGTGACTCGTCTAAATGACGGAGAGATGGAGATAAAGAAAGAGAAGGAAAGAAAGAGACACTGGATTGGCCAAAAGGAGGAGGCAACAAGAGAAATACTGGTAGAAAGAGAAAAATGTGTCTGAGATGAATGAGTTAGTGTTGGAGGATATTTTTGGGCTGGTGCTCTGAGGTTTCTGATGCTTGGTTTGAAACAAATTGCTTCCCTGACATTTGTAACAAATGATTTCATTTGTCAGGTGGACTGGCTACCTTAAACAACGTTTAACCAGAGATTTGTGGGTAACCACAATGAAGCAGATTGGTTAAGGTGCATATGTGTAGGACTGTTTCTGCCTTACCTTTGAGTTGCACTTGTAAATCGGGTGTGTGATGGTCTCCACAAAGTGGTGCCTCATGCAGCGCTCAGGGTCAGTGTCTCCCAGGTGTGGGTGTATGTTATCGCTGGCCTTGTTGCTGCTGGCAGACTGGACCAAGCCCAGCAGCGGGCAGCACATCAGGACCAGTAGCAGGCCAGAAGGGGGCCCCACAGAGACGGAAGATTTCATGATCGAACCACCCTGAGGCTCTCGATCCTCACTGGATGTCCAACACGTCACGTTGTCTCTCTTATTCTCTGTGTTCCCTTTTTATTTCGTACAGTTCTGTCCACCTCTCACCCAAGCTGTATCTCAGGGTTTCACAAAGAGGAGTGTCTTTGTCTCCCTATCGTTCCTGCTATTACAGTGGAGGTTCAAGGTCAGCGAGTTGTATGGAGAAAGGTAGCAGGAGGGTTGTCGGGCCGCTCCATCCCCCGCTGTCTGGATCCAGTCTGGAAGAAGAAGACAAACAGGAAGGCATCAGTGGGAACCTGAACTGATAAAGGCAAGAAAAGAAACAATATTGTGTGTGTAGGCAGTATGTTTTGTCTATTAGACATTTGTACATCCAAGGGAATTACTATAAGTGCTGCTGAAAAGATCACACACTCCTCGCTGTGTGTGTGTGTGTGTGTGTGTGTGTGTGTGTGTGTAGGGAATGGAGCTACCTCCAGACAGCTTCTCATAGATATTTTTGCCAGTTTTGACTGTTTGATGACTGTGTGTGGGTCTCCGAACCTGGCTGCCTACTTCGTCTCCTTTATTCCACGGTCGCTCCTGTACACCCACACACTGCACACACATGTAGACACATAAGTCGTGGTGCTTTTATTACAGGGGAGAAACTTAAGCCATGCACAAACAGCCTGCAGCCAGGTCCTTTCCTCTCCCCAGGAATGACTTTTTCATTAAAACAAATCACTCTCCCAACAAGCCCTCTCATGACTGCACACCCTCTGCCAGTACCGCAGCATATTTTCACATGTATTTATGTAGTTTTTTTCCTTTTTCCAACTTCATAGTTTTATTGTCCTCCTGATAATAGGGTTCGTGTTAAGAGGGAGCCTGGTGCTGGCTGAGGCAGGCTTGCTAACAGGCAATGTGTTGTGAATTAGGGAGAGGTGTGCGGACATGTAGGGTCAGGGAGTGAGAAAAGAGCGTAATGATCAAGGTTTAAGGTTGAAGATTTTTAAAATATTGTTATTACAGTTTTTATAGAAATGTGTCTTCAAGGCTTTTTATGGCGATATGTCTATAAGGATCCAGGAGTTTGTCTTGACTACTGGAATAGTTTGCACGAGCTACTTGTAAATTCAATAATTAGTTTGTGCGTGAAGCTCTGAAGCTTGATTTATACCTGTGTGTAAAGGGGTTAAGGTGAAACTATAGTGCTTATGCACATGGCTGCTGAAGCTACTCTGTGGCTGTAAATTGTGTTAATTGGTATCTGTAGTCCAATCAAACAAAACTGTAAACAGGATGGTACTGTAGCACCCAAACTAACAATTTTAAGGGGGCAAAAAGCTTAACCATCAGTCCTTTGTAAATGTATTTCTTTTTTGTTTTAATTAAAAGTGCATATATGGAGAAATATGTGTTTTTCAGAGTTAGCATTCATGCAGTTTAAAATGAGCAGGAAATATCAGATTATACCAACCAAGCTGACATTTGGTAAATTAGTCTTTCCGGGTTGCAACATTGTTAAACAGTATTTTGATAAAGTGGGCCAGACATGTAGACAGTACATTAGCATGCTAACGATAGCGGAGTCAGTTACTATGTAACTGTGTTACACCTGGTAAATAGGTGTAAATGGTCTGTATGTGTCTTGTGGGAACCTGCACATGAACATAAGAGTGACTGCATGTGAAGTCAGTGGCCTTGTGTACTGACTTTCTGTGGCAGTAACTACCCTCTTGAGCAGGAGTGTTTGGCATAGTTAAAGGGCAGGAAACGCACTTCTGTATTCTGTCAAAGCTCCCTTTTTAGTATCCATCTTCATCACTGCATGCCTCTACACTGATTCCCTCATTTGAACTGAAATCACAAAAGTTCACTTGAAACTTTTATACGACCCCCCCCCACCCCCCGACCCCTCCACCCCCTGCAATTCCAAACCCAATGTTTTTCTTTCTAAGGGGAATCATTTAACCTTTACATTCCTCCTGAGAGAAATAGAAGTATCATTTGACTTGTTAAAATAAATACTCCCCGAGATGTTTTGTTGGCCCATCGAACATGTGCTGCAGGGTTTACATAGCAGATGGCCCGGTCTTCTCGCTGCAGCAGACTGCTTTATCCAGCCAGCACCCATCAGCACCTCCAGCCTTGCCAGCCGTAGCATTACAATTGTGACAGTTATACCCATCTCTGCTGGTATCACCATCAGCATCATTAGTGCGCTTGTCTTAGGCATTACACACTCAAGTTACTTAGGATAGAGCTCTGATTGTAGGCTACAGGATAATTTAGCGGATTAAATCAATATGAGGTTTTCCATACAAAAGAGAGCGAAGTGGGACAAGTAGAGGCAAGCGTTAAAGATAAGACTCCTGCAGGTATTGTATAGTTTTTACAAGATATCTACGTGTTTACCTCCACCTCTTTGAAGCTCCACATGGAGGCATAGCTGGATTAACCTGTAAGGGGGCACCGGGGAAAAAATATGCTGTTGGGCCCCTATCGACCCCCACCAGAACCCCCACCTACTGTGCATTGTGTATGCGCACTGTGGCCTCCAAGTTCCCATTAAGTACAGTTCATACAGCAAACTACACGTGGGAACTTCATTATGCCCACAGACCCAGAGACAACTGGTACTGCTATGATGGAATATCTGCAAGTCAGTGGTCCACAGCTTTAGGAATATGCACCATGTGAGCATATTATACAATTCCCTTCTAAAAAACAGAGCCCACGAGATTGGCTACAACTGCATGAACTGTCTTAAAGCTGCTATCTTCAATGTTTTTATAATAACAACTGATCAAATGACATAGTAATGAGCCCAGCTAATTACTAAATTCTGACATTCCCCTCAGCTCTTCAGCGAGTTTCAGCTTCTTTCAGATTACTGTTTTGGTTTTATAGCCCAGAATTTTAAAGTTTTGGTTCAATCTCATCACTCTCATAACGTCGCTTTCAGGTGCAGCAGGCAGCTTTTTACAAAAAGCACATTCCTTAACGTAAAGTTAGCAACTAACTGGGGATCACAGAGGAGCATTTAGCAGCCAGAGTCAGATTTTTCCCTCAGGAGTTGGTGGACTAAAAGGAGGGTGAATATTGGACTTACATTTGCCAGGTGGCCAGAGTCAAGACTGCAACTGAATGCTAATTTTGCTGCATGTTTATTAGATATGTAAATACAAAAATGTTTACCAATAAGTTTTCCTGATTGTTGTGTCCAAAGCTGGTCAGTTCTTGCAGGTTTAACTGATACTGCACTTGGTGGCTCTGTACATGCTGTCAGTTTGGGGTTCCTATAGGTCTGGGGCCAAGTGGCAAATGGCCAGATGGTAATCCAGCTTTGCAGGGAGGAACAGACACTATATGGGACTGTAGCACCCTCTAAACTCAACTCAAATACATGGATTTTATTAAGTGAAAACATGTTAAATCAATTCAGATCAGACATGCCAATGTAACTGTATTTCTGGTCAGACAAGAAAAACATCCTCAGTATTTCCTCGTAATCACAAATCCCCCCCAGAACATGTGTTTTTGTTAAACAGACAACAGGTCCTGGCCTTACTGTGAAGCAAAACAAACAAAGATAATGACAGGAGCGATCCACCCTGTAAATACCAGGACTAGCCAAATAAACGTTGTCATTTTGTTCTACAGCCAGCTCTGTCCTTCCTGATTAGCACTTAGTTGAGCTAGCCAGGCATTCCCACCATATTGCCTTTTAATGTGCAGCAAAGAGAAGCTTTTCTATTGATTGTCATCTGCCTGTTATGCAGCCAGCGGAGACAGCCATGCTCTAACTGCATAGCTACTCGCACTGTGACATCCCTCACTACAAGGTGACTACACATCATTATTACTGCTTCTTTTGCTGACTTACACTTAGCTTTCAAAGCTGGTGATATCAATATATAGCTACGAATGGCAGCTGGCACTGACAATAGGGGCTTTTAGGATAATTTATGGAGATAGTATCTGTGTGAGCGAGTTCATTACTGCACTGCGAGTGTGAAAACTGAGCGCTTATCCACGTGTTGCCTCCCTGCCTGGACTGCACTGTATGTTGAAGCAGCAGTCAATAAGGTCAGGAGGTTTGGGGCAGGGTAAGGGCCAGTGTGGCTTCCTCTTCCCCAGCACACCCACACCTGCCCTAGACTCAGATTTATAGAGCCCCTGGGTGTTCACAAACAGCAGCTGGATCCTCCTGTCCACCCCACCATCTCGCCCAAGGATAATGACCGGCAAACACAAAACCGTTACGGTCTGTGTCTTTCCTGGATCTGTCGTTTGGATTCGACCCCATCATCCAGTCATACTGAGCTTCTCTTTGTGATATAATTACAAAAGCAACCCCCCTTTAAAGGTGTTCCTGCTTCCATCACGTCCTCCTTTATCCCCAAGACAAATCAAGCATTTGTACCCCTCTGTTGTAATGCTCAGGTCTGATCTACAGCGGTTCTACATCTTTGGGAGGAGTGTTGGATCAACATGCACTATGTCACCTTGGGCCCTTACTGTTTTCATTACAAAAAGCAGCTATGTTGGCAGCAGAGCTCCACAAAAAAGTAATCCATTCTGAATTACCCATGAAATTTCAGCTCAATTAAAGTAAACAACTTCACTTGATGATTGTTGTAGAAAATCTGCTGCAAGGCCAGGCTCCATCCAGTAAAACTCCACAAAGACAGTCAAATTTTCCATTTGACAAGGCAAAGTTTTTTTGGAGTGCAAAGCAACATTATCTCTGTTAAAATGCATTCAGATACGTTTGAGTTTGAGGAATAGTATGCAGTCTGGGACAAGAACCTGAGTGAGTAGTACATCATGCCTAAATGCTGCACGTATAGGTTATCAGTTTTGTCATCCTCTGCGCAGTAACACCAAGCCATGTTCAGTGAGGTGGGAAAACTGTGCATGTGGTGAAACACTGGAAAACAGTGACAACCATGTTGCTGCTTTAAGCGGTGGGGGTGGCGTCTGTTGTGTAAATCACAACCGTCCCATGTTTGTAGTGCGTCCAACAGAAGCAGTCCAAGGTGGCTTTATTATCAGAGGGGAAGGATGGGGCAGTGGAGGACTTGCTGCTGTGATTTCTGTGTGGAAATGCCATAAAAGACCAAGACTCTGGGCCAATAAAGGCACAATTCAACAAGGCTTTTTATTATTGGTTTATTATTTTCCAACACATATGCAGTTTAATTTGTGGCAAACAATGGGTCCTTCCCTTCAGAGAGAGGCATGCAAAAGCAGGCTCCTCATTTCTAGCCAAAGGCCGTCGAATTGGCCGCCTGAAATTAAAACTGTCACCAGCAGATTTTATAAAATGTAGCTTGCTTGCTAATTAAGCTAATCTCTGAGAATCTTGTAAAAGGGTCTTAAATATGAAGTTTATGGCTACATACGTGATATCATGCTAAAAGAATAACTATATAGTTGTGTAGTTGTGGATGTAACTTGTAACCCCACAAACTATATAGTTACTGAAGACAGTAAGCTTGTAGGCCGAATTGCATCTGATGTCAGAGCAGATAGTGTCACACTTCTGCGCTTCAGTTTTTCATTTTGGGACAGGCTAAAAAGACCCTTCAAACTTTAACTGCCCAGAATCGCTCTTACTAAAGCCCCACGCAAAACGCTTCAGCATGTAGAGAAATCCAAAGCTTGGCCACACAGGCCTGTCATGCTATTTTACTGTTGCAGTAAACAACAGTTTGGCAGCACAGGTTTAGTAAACGGTCAATTGTTTCAGCTCTAGATTGAACCCAGACATCTACCCTGTTTGGCCTCCCAGGTAAGTGGCACTGCTACATCGGTCAGTAGAGTTTGTCTGTTGGCTCAGCCTTTTCTTAAACAAATTCTGTAACTTTAATAACTTGGCACAACAATCCAAAAATCTAAGGCATTCTCTTTTCCTCTTTAACTGACCAATGTGGAGTTCCCGGTACTCAAAAACTAATTAGAGACCCAAAGCCAGAGGCCCACAGGCCGATGAAATTATTAAACAGCATGCATTTACCACACACATATTGAGTGTGGAGACCAATCTCTAGATCAGCATGTACTGCTTATTAAAAGACATATCAAATGTCTTAGAGCAAATCAGCTTCAGCAGCATTGCTGAGGGGCAGATCATTTAAGACGGGCCGAGTATCTGCAAAAAAGACCCAGTCTGGGTTAAGAATATCTGGGGAGCCAAACCACCAGACCACACTACAATCCCTCCTTACATACCACAATCCTTCTGGTTTGAAGCTTTAGGACTTTGGGAGTTATGAGTTTGAGTGATTCCAAGCTTAAGGAGTGTTGTTGTGATATCTCTGTTAGAGGCTATGGTGGGAAAGATGCATCCCACGCACTCACACACGCACGCACACACACACGCACGCGCACACACGCACACACACACGCTGACTGACTGAGGTACAGTGGTCGAATGTAAGTTGAATTTGAAATGAAAGTTTATTGCTGTAGTTAACTACAATTTGGAGGTACTACATTGGAGTATTTTCACTTAATGTTACTTTATACTTCTTCACAGCAGTTCAGAGGAAAATGTTGTTTTAACTCCAGTGCAGTTATTGAACAGTGACAGCAAGTTCAAGATCTAATATAAGTTTACATTATAGAAATGGAATAAAAATAAATACACTGACAAGAGTCCTTCTTCTGCATAATGCATACTACAAGTAAAATATTAATGCAGGAGTTTTGGAGTAATGTTACAGTGGTGTAGTGATAATTTTAATTAAGTAAAGGATCTGAATATTTCTTCCACCACTGGAAAAGTGGAATCTCAGAAAGACAGTAAAACAGTAAAAGGGAAATAAATAACTGTGGCTCCTAGCGCTGAAATAGATAGTTGATTAATCAATACATCGGTCAACATTAAATTAAATGTTAAAGTTATTTATTCACTTGTTCAAGCTTTTCAAATGTAAAGATTTCCATGTAAATTGAATATCTTCTGATTTTAAGACTGGTGGTCAGACGAAACAAGCTATTTGGAGACTTCTATTATTTTTGACAATTTATAAATCAAATGATTCCTTATAATCTCATAGCTTCTCTCTCTATAGGAAAGCGACAGTGACACACTGAAACAATTCCCAAAGGGAAGAAAGGTGCAAAAAAAAAGTAGAAGTAATAATGAAGACTTTTGTTCACGAGGTAAAAGTGAAACGATGACATCATCTCAAAATCTGTTATGAAAAGTGGCACCACGAAGCTTCCCAACTGTTCAAGCCATATGTTGTGTAGAACAGAATTTCTCAGTCCACGTCACCACGTTTTGTTCTTAGCAGTGGGGTGCATGTATAAATATCCCCTGCCCACTTCACTTATGGGTTTTTTGTTCTCACACACGCAGACCCGCACACATATGTACATACACATGTAACACAGGGGCTGAGTGGTGTGGTATTCTCGTTGTGCTGCCGCTCTGGGGCTCTAAACATTGCTGGGATGGTGGTGTGTGATGGCACATGGGCCGGTGCTGAGGAGCCAGATCTTCAGAGGGATCCTCTGCTTTATCACCCAGGCCAGCCGGCAGCTGAGTGCACAGTTGTTGTCCAGGGACTGGGTCTGTCTGCGGCGGCAGTGGGCAGCTCAGTTATAGAACCGCCGCCACGTGCAGAAAACAGGTGCATCAAAGGACACCAGGGGAAGGGGATTTAGGGAGAAATGACAGGTAGAGTGGGGGAAGTGTAATTTCTTGAGCCATCGTGAATACCTTTGCCTATCTCTATCCCTCCCTGTCTTCTTCTTTCCAACTACATCATCACACTCCTTTGTAATTTGCTCTAGTGCTTCACCGTGCCCCCTCCTCAGCCTCACCTCCCTCCATTGTTTCACCAGCTTTTAATAAACTAAAGGGCAGATTCCTGACTGGAGCGAGAGGGGGGACAGACCCACAGACCTGTCCTCCAGCCACACACACACACACACACACACACACACACACACACACAAGCACACACACACACAGTTTGGCATGCAGAGTGCCAAGCTCTTCCACTGTCTACTGACGCCAGCTCCAGAAACGCACACACAAACTTACTCTTTCGTTTGTCTCTCTCACACACACACTCACCCTCTCTTACCCTCCCCACGCGCCAACCTCCTAAAAGCTAAGCTCCTCACTAAATATATCCCCCCCACAGTAAAGATAAGACAAACAGTGCGGATTTGAGAGCAGTGTGCAGCCAATGACAGGCATGTGAGCCGGAGCTAAGCTTCTGTTAGCTTTACAATTTAGGCTTCTCAGAAACAGTGGGGAGAGGGAGACACAGAGGACATATACGTATGAATATTCTCAGATTTCTAGTTCTTTCTGGCTATTCAGTGTAACATAGTGTGGGAACCGCTGCGAGTGTGGTGTTAAATTTGCTTTGATAGAACAGAACAAAAACAGAACCCTTAATCAGGCACCTCAAATCCGAAATCGGCCTCCTCTGTTCTCTCCATCTTCATCAGAAAGGAAGAAATAACACTAGTATCGTAGTGAGCTGCGGGCTAAAACCAGCGCATGAAACTAGATCAATCCTCCATTCAGCTCCAAGCCTAAGGCGCTCTCGAAAATAGCGAGCGAAGGAGTCGTAGGCGTGTTTGTTTTATCGCGTTGGACCAGGTTTCTTCGGGCAGCAGAGATCTGTCACATGCTTGTCTGGCAGGGCGGTGTTAAGGATCTTCTCGATGGCCTGCGGTTCGTGCAGAGCATCCATTTGTCAGAAGCACATTCCTGCGGCAGTGAGACATTGTGAACTGCCTATCGGAGCTTCAACACTGTCCAAATAAATACACTCACAATGGGCCCCTGCGTGTGTGTGAGTGTATGTGCTTACGTGCATGTGTGAGAATATGAAACATGAGAGCACAGACACAAAACCAACCATGCACTGCTCCGCCAGAGCATTGCTGTCTATCTGCACCTGGCTGAATGTGCGATCTTTCAAACACACCTCCTACTCCTCTTCCTCGCCTTTCTCTTCTCCAAACAGGTCAAAGGTGATTTTTAGTTTGAGGCGAGGACGCAGGAGTCAATCAGTGCACAGCGACAAAACAAAACAAAGAAAACACAGACATTTTCTTACGGTACAAACTGTTTCTCATCTGGTGTCACTGGAAGTGGGGAAGGATGTCTGGAGGGATGTTTTCATCACACAGACTCAATCTCTTTCTTTTTCTTCCTCTTGTGTCAGACTCTTTGTCACTCTCACCTCCTCCAGTCCTATTTCTCTCTCCCCCTCTCACACATCTCAGTTTCATTCTGTTTCTCCTATTTATTGTGTCCTTCGCTGGCACTGCTTGTCCATCCGAAGGGCTCACTGTTCCTGTCTCTTGTTTTTCCTCCCACTTGGACTTTTTCCTCTTCCCCCTCTCATTCTCCCCTAGTCTTTTGTACTCACTTCATTTTTCATTTAAACACCTTCTCCTTCTCACACGCACGCCTCTCCTTCTCAGTGAGATGGGAAGTGGTAGCTTGTCTCCTCCTCCTCCTACCTACCACAGAGTCTATTATATCTGTCATCATCTCCTTCTAGCATAAGCCAGCAGCCTCGGGGTGTCCAAGAGAACAGGCCAAGTCAATCATACACTCACAGATGTAAACGCACACACCTGTAAAACACATATCCATACATATCTGAAGTTATTCACACCGCTATTAACCTTGTGCTCCGGCACACACACTCCCCTACAAGCCCTGCAATTCCACTATCCTTCCAGTCTTGATTAGTGAATCCACCAGTGCCAACCCAAACATGTTTCCTCCTATTACACATCATGTCACACAATATCCTAATCACAACCACTTGCAGTTTCTGGACACATGCGGAGCAGAAAATACCTGCAATAAAAGAGGAATGTGCACCTGAGCTTA
The DNA here is from genome assembly GCF_021292245.1 of Micropterus dolomieu. NCBI lineage: Eukaryota > Metazoa > Chordata > Actinopteri > Centrarchiformes > Centrarchidae > Micropterus > Micropterus dolomieu. The sequence continues at coordinate 26,783,967 of NC_060156.1, read as the reverse complement.
GGGATGTGTAAGGGGAGAAAAACAGGGCAAAAGTTTAACTCTGTCCGAGTATGGCCATGTATCATGCAGCTATGTGAAAATGCATAAATATAAAACAAACATCACATTACCTCCCATTCAGCCTGTAGTAGTGTGTACTGAATTATAGCATTGTCTACAGCCTGTCAAAAAGAAACTATAGCGTTTGAAAGACTGTATCTTCAGGGTTTGGTATATATGTTAAAAAGGAAGCTGTAGTTGTGCTGGTCCTGAGGTGTGACACCCAGGCTGGTGGACTTACCTTCAGCGCCCAGCAGCAGAAAGACAGCAATCCAGAGAGAGGCTGAGATCCTGTACACAACACTGGATTTGTTGTTCAACTATTGCTTCCCAGCCAGCGCTTCTCTCCTCCTGTTTCTACCTCTCTCACACGTACAGATTGTCTGAGTGCTATTCTCTCCTCCCTCTGTCTCACTGTCTCTTTCACCTTCTCTCTCTCTCTCTCTCTCTCTCTCCCACCCTCTCTCTGTTTTCTGTCCCACAGTGACACTCTCTCACTTTTTCTTTAACAGGGAAATCACCAGAAAGAGGGAGCAGCCTGGATGCTCTGCCTGTGAGGACGGTCGTCACATGTGGATCGTGACACAGCAATCGTATATCATACGCCCTCTCTCTCTCTCTCTCTCTCTCTCTCTCTCTCTCTCTCTCTCTGTCTTTCCCTCTCTCTCACACATGCACCAGCTGACGCACCGACACGCTCCACAGCGGCAAATGGGAATTCCAGCCCTGGATGGCTCTGCTCGCCCCATCAGGAGAGAGCTGACCAAAAGCTGCAGCCAGTTTTACGAGGTCAGGGTTATAAAACTGTTAGCAGATTTAGTTTATTTAAAACAACTGGCCCCTGTGGCCTACCTCTTCACGCGCTTTCCCCTACCCCTATGACATGAGGGGTGGGGGTGCGCAGGTGGAGTGGGTGAGGGGGAGGAAGTAATCAAAAGAGATGAGTTAAATGGGAGGTTAAATAACTCACCTCAGCAATCTTTCCTTGATGGGGACATCTGTGTTGTAAGGACAGTTAATGCAGTCGGGATAGTGACGCTGGGGTTTCCTCCACCTGCAGGCAAAGTTAAAGTTATATATATGTTAGAAATGTCATCATAAGCGTAAAGCATGTTCAAATTCACTCATCACAAAAGTTTTGCAAATGTTCAAAATTATAACCACATGACGGTGTCATTTCTCAAAAGCTATATGAATTTGAGTTTAAAAAAAAGAAATGCATTCATCACTCACTTTTTATAAACATACAGGACCCTGTGGGTAAGTACATGTCACTTGGTAGACATTTCATTTTGGATTATTTGTCTTCATCTGTAAACAACGATGTGATGGTGCCGTGCCTGTATGTTTGCCCAGCAAATCCAAACTGTAATGACCTCATCCATCATTCTCACATGGCTCAACATGAAGACAGACACCCTGAAGATATAAAAGGGGACAAACTATGATGACTGGAAAGCCAATAATGAGGGAGGCATCACTGTTACCCTGAGACAATATGCGCTCATACCTTCTCTGAGGCTTTGCACACAACTGCTGCCAAATTAGTTTTTTTTAAAAACAGTTTAAGTTACCAAAATGAGCAGTGTGATATCAAAAAATGACACAAGGTATAATCATCTAATAGGGGCGCAGAAAGAAGCCAGAGGAAAAAGAACAGCACAAAGACAGACAAATAAGTCACATCATCCAGTGCCTAAGTACTTAAGATGCATTCTTTCAACATGTTTCACACAGACAGAGGGGGAGTGCAGGAGGCACAACATGACAAATGTGCTTTTCATGATTAAATAAGAAAAGGGCGGTCAAATAGTGTGGGAATAACAATGAGTGCAATGTCAAAATAGGTGCTAAGGAATGAGCTTCGACACTCATTGTATCACACACACACACACACACACACACACACAGGCGCGCGTCGTGGTATGCAGAGTCAAAACTCTTGGGGAAAATACGGGAGCAAGCTGCACCACACTAAGTAGGGCTTAGTGGGTCAAAAGTTTAAGAAGCACAATTACCTGAAAGACCTCGACTGACCCCCAAATTTCTCACCTTCTGTTCCCTCACACACACACCTTTGACAGAGGCGATTTACAGCCGGCAGCAGGAGAGGGTGACTTATACACCACTAACAGGCTCCTAGAGAGAGAGAGAGAGAGAGAGAGACCCACGTAAGCACAGTTTGTATTTTGATTCCCCGTCAGGCGTTGTAAATGATCACCACTGTGAGCAGTGTCAAATTAAATGGCCATAACTCACCTGGACAGAATCTGACTGCCTCTCCTTGGCTTACTCAGCTTGTGTCCACATGAGGGGTGGTGACAGCGAGTGAATGGCTTCAGATAATGTATCATAATATCACATTAAGAAAATGTTTAGTGAAGCCAAATGTGAATCCCATATGCGGAGAAAGGAGGGTGGGGTGAGAGGCTGAGAGCGGGGGAAAAAGCCAGGAAACAGAAGATATATTGAGGGAAAAGGAGGAGATCCACTGAGATGACATACCGCCACAAGAGCAGCTTTCTGACAACTTGTAAAAACGCTTTCACTTTCTGTGGCGATAGCTGGTAAATGGACAGTAATAAAGAGCAAAGTTATGTTTGTCCCTATGTGTCAGCTGTTGACAGGCAACTTGCTTTTTAAGATCACGATTAACTCGTAACTCACTAATCCAAATTTCAACCTGACACATCTCAGTGATGTGTCCCCGTCTGGTTGGCATTTTGGACAATACCCCATGGCTGCTCACACTAGTGATTAAGCCGCAGGTCAGGTTGCACCCTTGTTACAGCAGTGAATAAGCTAGTGATGTGGCAGTTGTCCCTTTCTTGACCAAGTCCCACCTTGGCTGTAGGCCGTCCGACATGCTGTCCCCATGAGCACCAGCAACTGAGATGTGACTGGACCTGACGTGACATGAGCCATCTCCTCATCAGAACGGGATTAGCAGGGCAGGGTCACATCACAGCTCAATCACACCTGAGTCACACTTTCACCTAACACCAACCATGTTTATCTGGGCTCGGTTCTACAAGAATTTGGGCTGATGGTGAAAATCTGGTTGCCTGCCTGAAGAGTTAAATATCTCGCCCAGTCAGTTTTCAACGAAAGCTCTCAGCTCTTTCCTTCAAGCGCAGGGGAGCCTATTTCAAGCCGGTTCGTATTATCAGTCCAAAGCTGTAGACTGACTGATGGTGCACAGACACATTCAGTCTTCATTTGGAAGATTGATTTCCAGCTTTATATTAAGCTACATGAAAAAAATGGAAAGGGGCTATAATTTTGGGAGATTTATGAGGACCGGTGAGCAACACAAAAACTGGCGTGTTTGCCTCAAAAATGGTCTCCACTGGGAGCCAAAGACCTTGCAAAAAAAGTCCCATAGTTGTAATTTACAGCCGGTGTAGAATAACTTTCTCTTTTCTTGACCAGGTAAAGTCACAGCCGCTGCCAAAGACAACTGATGTTTGATGAGCGTACCAGGTCTGCGTTTTCAGTTCAGGGGGGAAACACAGTTCGCCAGTACAAGTGCTCAGTACCAAGGAATAGCACAGGAATAAAACACCGGCTTCACAGAGAAGCTGCACTTCTCAGGCGCTGAGGATGCAGTGAGTGCAGACCACAGTGTAGCTAATGATCTTAACATAGTCATGTGCATGATATTGTATGTAGAATGAGAACAGCAGCCCTTGGGTGGGGGGAAAGAAGGTGATAAAAGAGAAAGTGAAAAATTCTGCGACGGAGATAGAAGGAGAGATGGAATAATGAGAGAGCAGCTAAGTGTTTCCCCATGTGCACCTGGGGCAGTGGCTGACCTGTAAAGCGGGGTCTAAGCCTCAGCTCTCTCTCCCTCCGCCCAATGCCAATGCCCATAGGCACTGAGGAATCACTGGAATGAGGGAGAGCAGCCAAAAACAGTCTGCTAAATTCTCCTCATCTCTGTGGAAGTGTAGAGGCCCTCCAGTTTGGCTCAGACGGAGAACACTTAGCTGGCTGCTCCATCTTTTCTAAAGCCCTCCTGGGACGCTGACGGGCTCCAATGCTAACTGACTTCATTCTGATCAGAAGCCAACAGGTGGGTAGACACCACCACCACCACATAGTTTTCAAGAATGTGTGACTACATCGACTGCGTCATTTAAAAGTTTGTTTTCTCATTTTAATGTTAAAGGAACAATACGTTACCCAAATGTAAACCAAAATGTTGCCCATCCAGCTAGAACCAAGACACCAGTTGGAACTAGAAGCCATCACATTGGCATATTTTCTGACACTGTTAAATGTTTGTCCAAACCAGAAATGTCTTGATGAAACGATGCCTATTTTAGCCACGCTAGCAGCATGGCTCTAGGAATAGCAATCATGGTCGGTTCAATTGGTCCACCACTGAAATGTCTCAACAAACTATAGGATGGATTGGTGTGAAAATTTTATACAAACATTCATGGTTCCCAGAAGACGACTCTTAACTTAACTTAAGCGCCATCATCAGGTCAAAATGTGTCCAACACTGTGGTTTACGACCAAATAGGTGCATGTCGATGAGCCTCAGCTGTGCATTGCGTTTAGTGCTCAAATGCTAGCATGCTAAACAACTTTTAAATCCCGTCTGAAAACTCACTTTTATTCCCTGGCTTTTTAACCCAGCATGAGTTCTTTGTCTTCTGCTGTTGCCCATCGACTGTTTCTGAAGCATTGGTTTGTGTATTGTCTGTGTTTTTATGTGTTTTATCTTTTAGTCTTTGTGCAACACTTAGCTGTAACCCAGTTTTTTAAAATGTGCTATATAAAAAATTGGTTTGGACTGGATTGGATAAGATGGTAAATATTATACCTGCTAAATACCAGCATTTTAGTATTAACATTGTGAGTATGTTAATTTGAAGCAGCGCTGTGCTTCACTGCTAGCATGGCTGTAGACTCCTAAGCTTGTATAGTTTTACATAAAATCTTTCAGTTTTGAATGGTGAAATACACAGAATATACAGAAACCAAACAATCCAAACATTTGTGTTTTAAATAGTACAAAAATAAAATGAAGCAACCACATTAAAATATGAAACTTACATCATGATATCAATTACTTGAAGCTTCTTCAGAGTGAACTTTTGGGCCAAGACGTGCAGCTCTGGGGGAAGAGTTCTGAGAAAAACATCTGAATGCAGGTGCTCTGTGATGTGTGTGTTGTCTCTGTGCTTCCAGGTTTAGGATTTGTTGTCATGAGAAAAGAATAGGCACGCCGCCAGTAAACAGAAACTTTCCCCCTCTCTGTCTCAGATATCTGTTTAGACTTCATAGATTAGCCATGACTCCATCAGACTTGCATTAAGCCCATCACGCACATTCACATGCGTGCACACAAACACACACACGCACTTGCACGTGCAGAAACACACTCCGATAACCCCAGAGACATTTATGACTTTCCTGTATATCGGTTTTTACAGTGCTTTGGTCCTGAGCAGAACAGCAGTAAAGTGGAACGAGGACAAGACAAGAGAACCAGATTCTTTACAAGCCTCCATGTTCTGCTTCTGCTGAGACAGAGACAACAGAAAGCGGCCACTCAAACCACATCGACAAAACATTGCATGCTGAGAGGAGACATCAGCAGGGAGAGTGATTCACGAGTCACATGCTAGTCAACGTGGCGGTTGAAGTTCGACAACTAATTTCTTGAACGCTTATACAACTAGAAGATGTTAATGGCCTCTTCTACAGCATGTAGATCAATTACCGATTAAATCCAATAAAGGCAATGAAACTATCATGTGCATTGCAGTCCTGTATCTCTGTGTTTAGAATACATTTAATGTCATTTATGCCTTTAAAAATATTCACTGGCAAGAATCGAAGGAATGTCACAGTTGAATGACACTCCTGTCCTACAGCTTATAAAGAAATATATATGGTGATGTTCTCATTGTCAACAAAACCCATGAAAAGACTAAAACCAACAATGAACTCATTCTTCTATGTATTGCCTGTGTATCACTGCCTGATATATCTTATTCCTCTGCGCCATGGAGCTCCGTTGTTGTCCAAAATCGATTAAAACACACATCAGTGAGTCACACCGTTGCACTGTCTCGGTGCTGAAAGCCACAGTCAGGCAGGGGAAGACCTAAAGTATTGTTGGTTTTGGTCTTTTGTGTGGCCGGCCTCATCATTTGATTAACACTGCATATGAAAAATTAAACCTTTTGTGTAAAGGATGTTCTTTCTGAGGCCAATGACGAGGATGCTTAACTCATTCAGTTTGGCTGTTGCTGTGCCACAGAGCATGACAGGGCAGAAAATGTGTGGGTGCAAAGAGACGGAGGCTGACGGGAAGAGAAGGGGGGCGGTGGACGAGCAGGGAGGGAGGGGGAGTCGAAGTTCCTCTCTCACTGTCCTCCCTCTCACGCACCTTGCTTCATAAGGCAAAAAAAGGCCATGTGCGCACTCAGGACGCTCCCTGCCACCAGTGATCGCATCGACATCACTCTTTTGTGTTGTGGTAGTGGGGGACTGGGGGAAGCTAATATTTTAGTATGTTTGAAAGCAGACAGAGAGGACCTGATAATGCCCGGGGTGATGTAATGCTCTGTTTCTGTGCTCAGTGTGAAGGGGGTTAGGCAGGAGGAGTGTGTGTGTATGACGTGTGTGTATGTGTGAGTGCTGGTTACATAGAGGGGATTGGGTTGTTGATTACCTAATGTTATTCCCTTACTAGAATTTGCATCGCAGGCTCTGATTACAGTGGCGCCTCAACCTGAACAACCTGTGCCTTATTATAGTCTAACACTGCTGCACACAGACACATAATAAGGGTGTAGTTCCATTTAAATTAGACCTCTGAAGAGCAACTATAGACTATAGAGTCCCTCCCCTTCCCGTGGACCACCATGGGACTTGTTACAGAAAAAATATGTGCAGTAGTAAACGGCAAGAGACAACAAATGTTTTGATCCCATTTGAATTGTGCCCTGAATTACACATATGATGTTTCTCAGTTTAAACGATCATTTTGCAAGTAAAGAAAGTTGCAGTTTGTTGTAAAACTGTTGAAGTATAAGACCGTGAAAATAATTATATAGACCACAAACCCAAAAGTCGCGTATGTGACATTTGAACTTTTTCTCTCAGTGACTGAAGCTAACGTTACTGAAGCTAACGACAAAGAACTTCCATGATAGATGTGTAGATGATGTGATCAAAGGACCAGGAGTCGTTGGATTAAACACATCAGGTGAGACGCATCTGTGTGTGCAACGTAGCCACGTTATCTAGCTAGTAGCAACCACGCAATGAGCGTTAGCTTAGCATAACAGCATCAACATGTTGGTGACGTATATTGTGTGAGAGATGTAGCCTAGCTCATTGAGCGGTTTCACAAAAAACTAAATCTTATCATACTGTTTTACGACAAACTGTAACTTCCTTGATAGACAATATTATCTTTTAAATTGACAAACATCTTCTATGTAATTCAGGGCACAGTTCAAAGGGGATAAAAAAATAAGGTGTCTACAAATAGGTCCCATTAGGTGTTCTTGTCTGTACTTGTGTTCTTGTGGACTTGTGAAACGTCATCAGTCGCAGCCCAAGTACTGCTCCAATTCAAAAGTCAAGCCAAGTACAGTCAAATACCCGGATGTGTCCTCGCTCTGCCCGTTTTACCGAGCCTGCATCGGAGGTGACTAGTATGGACGGATAACCAAGTATATGAGAATGCATTTCACGCCAAAATGCATTCTGGCCTGGATATACCTTCTAGCTTTTGGACTCATCTATATGGTGTCTGTCTTGCTGGTAGATGTAGCCAGCATACATAGTCAACGTATAGCACACATAATTCATTCCAAGGACAATTTTCCCCATTATCAACACTGCTGGAGGATAAAGTGTAATTCCCTGCAATCATAATGTGTGTGAATGCACGCTGCCCAGAGCTGAAATATGGTTCTGCTTTAACTCCTCGTGTCTTCAGAGGGATTTACACTAACTCATGTAAACACACACAGACACACACACACATGCTGGCACACACACACATCAAAAAGCAATGGCGTTCTCAGAACTTTCCCCACCTAAAGCATCGATTTTTCAGTTAATTGGACCATTATTGCCAAATTATTCATTTACAAGAAAACAAACTTTCAAATCAGGCACACACATCCCACCCCCCTGCAGTTTCACACACCTCCATCATGGCACACAATGAAAACAAAGACGCTGGCTAGTTGATGTACCATGTTCTTTAATTAATTAGCAAGGACTAAATGTGTACGTGTGTTCGTGAGGCAAATTTGTTCCACCTCTCCCTTTGTGCCTATGTTGAGGTGGTGGTTGTTGGGTCACCGTTGTCGGAGGGAAAGCTGAACACATCCCCCAGAAGGGAAGAGTAGTTGACGTTTTTCATTGTAGCACCACCGCCGTCAAACCTCGCATTCCCATAAAACTGGAGACGACAGGAATACACAAGTCACGACACAACTCTGGCAGCATTAAAATACTTTCTTGTTCAGCATTGCCAATAATTGATTATTTTAGTCTCCACTTTGGAGTTTTATTATTTGTCGCTCTCCTTTTAATATTTCAACTTTGTTATCGTTTCTCTGTGATAGATCTCTCTTTTATTATTCCTTCATTTGTCCTACTCTCTTTTATGTACTTTATACAACTTGAAAAGCACCTTAGGTTTTCAGTGTGTATCAAATGTGCTGTGTAAATAACGCTGTCTTGTTTAAAGTTTTAAAAAGTAGTGCTGTCCTTAACCTCCATTATATTGATTAAACCTCATACACAGAAAAGAAAACAACTTCTTTTTAACACAGGAGAGGACAAATGCAATCTAGCAATTACTTTACAGCAGGCTTTTTTGAGTCGGTTCCAAGATCATTAAATATAATGAATAGAAATGAAGAAAGAAAATAAAAAAAGTAATACGAAAACTGGCCATACTAAAGGCGCCTAGGAAGTAGTTAGTCACTCTGGGTTTGACAACATGACATTCCTGTGTCCTCACTATACAATACTTGTGACACCTTCAAAGATGCACACATGGTTCCGTGGCCATTTTCAGTCTTTTTGGTGGTTCACCTTGGAACATTTTAATGAGGGCAGAGCAGTTGAGAAGAGACTGAGCGACTAGTTTGGGCTTAAAACCAGCGAGACATAGAGCAGCTGGAAACCGTGACAGAGGACAACATCACATTTACACACACCCTAACACACACAGATTCACTCTATCCATGCAAGCCTCCCTTTGTTGTCATGCCACGGCGTGTATCTCACCTGTTTCTGCTTAGATTTGGCTTCAGCAAAGCATGCTAAATCAGCATTACATAGAAAAGAAACAAATACAGGAGAGAAGAACAATGGAGCCACTTCCTTCCTTTCTGACCACCTCTGTGTGTGTCTCTCTGTCTCACACACAGTCATTTTCTGTCCTCAATAAATTGTCCTCTTGTCTATTTGACCATTCCTTCCCACTCACTTCATTCTGCTTTTGGCTCGCTTATCCTGAGACTGAGTCATCGCAGAGGTGAAATGTAGATTGATTTTCAGTTACAACTATTTAAAAATCTGTGCACACACTGTGAAGTCACTTACTGTGATTTTCTGATTCACTCTCATCTAAAAAGTTCCACCCTTTTTCTCTCCCCACTTTATCCGCTACTTTTGTTTTCAATGTCTTACTGTCGTTCTTCCCTCTCACTTTTAAAATGTCGTCGGGCATTACTGGTGGAGCAGGGTGTTCCATCCAGTTAATGCCAGCCAGGAAGCCATAGTAGTCAATCTCGTCCCCATCTGTAAACCTGCAGCCGACATGAATTCAGATTAGAAACGAGTACAAAGACAACGGCTCCCACTTGATTTAAATGAAGGTATTTTGCTCTACTTCCAATGCATAATGTTTCAGTGGTATTCAGTCTAAACGCTGGTACAGAGATTTTCCAACCATGCCAATAAACATTTACAATGAATGAAATGATTCATTCAAAACTATTCTGAAAACGCAGTGGGGCCTTGGAACTGTTCTACACTAAACTGTGTGGTGATTAGTGGGCTCTTACTTGCAGAGCAGACCTCCCAGCAGGTTCTCAGGCAGGGGAAGCCGGAAGGCCTTACAGATGGTCCTTGTCTCTTTGGTAGAAAGACGGCCGGTTCTAGAGACACGTAGAAATACAGAGACACAGGTATCCATAAAAAAGCCAAGAAACCCTATTTGTTAAAGTATGGGTTTGCCTATTTGTGGTGGGATATATGAATAAAGCTCAAATAAAATGCACATGCTTCTCAGAGGCTACAGAATCTACTGAAAATAGTCCAATCTTAGAATATTTTTATGACTTCCTCAGACCCCACTGAGCAGGATCTCATCATCTGTCAGTACTGACAAGTTGAACAGAAAATATGCCATCAGCAGCACATGAGTTGGCCTTTGTTGACATTTTAAAAAGCTACCACTCTTAACATCAATATATTATTTATAGAAAAATGTCTCAAACAGAATTTGTATGAAGACAATGTGTGTGTGTGTGTGTGTGTGTGTGTGTGTGTGAAACAGATGATGCTTGTCCTTTAAGGCCACAGTTGTTCCAGAGGCCCATTCTTGTCATGCCATCCTCATTACAGGGACGTTGATGAACAATCTGACACTAACAGAGAATGTCAACACAGCCACATAAACAGACATATCTGCTTAACCTTATGGCACTGCTGACCATACATTTCAGCGAACCCAACAACGCTTCTTTGTGTACCTGTGTTAACCATGTGATTTTATGCACAAAAAGAGAAGGAATGTGACGGAGACAGAAAGAAACCAAGCATGTGTGTGTCCTCTGGTCTGTAGAGCTACATGCCGTACAGGTCTTCAGGGTCCATCTGGTTCCAATGCTCCACTCTCAAACTGCTGGAACTAATCGTTGCTCTGAGATATGGGGCCACTGGCTGCACGATTGATGTCTTGTGGTGATGCTATCTGCCTGTGTGTGTTTGCTCGTGTTTGCGTTACAACAGTAATTTATCTTAAGCAAACGTATGCGTGTAAGCGCCCGCCTACTTGTGTCGGTCGTGGTGTGTGAAGGCTCTGGTCATGTCGGGGAGTTCTTCAAAGTGCTTCTTCTTGAGGAAGTCCTGGGCCACAGCCAGCATCAAACCCACGTCCACCTCAGGCTGCTCGCGCTCTGAGAAACATCGGCCCAGCACCAGCACCTCATGCTCGCAGAGACCGCAGTCCAGGCCCATCATCAGGCCCCTGTGGTGCATACAGGCACACACACTTGATGCAAATAACACAAAAACTCCTATAGAATATCTCTTTACTTCCTTTTGTCACTTCCTCTCATACTATTTACATCCTGTGAATTATTACTAGATATCATTTGAATCTTGACAAGTATCTAAGCTTTCTGCCATCTGTTTGATCAATAGATAATTACCATTATGATCACATCTTACATATGTATCAGGAGGAATTAAATTTGGGTTTTTGCTCCAACTGAGCAGACTCTGATCAGCCTCTGCAGTACATACCATTGCAAAGGGGACAGACTGAACTATACTTATTTTTGCTGTATTACCTCAGTGACTCATAAGGGATGAAGCCAGTGTTGCTGGGGTCACTGAGACTCAGAAACTTCCTGATCTCACTCTGTTTCTCCTCCGGGATGGAACGCAGTTTACTGAGGATGTTTCCCACGTTGGCTTTGGGGAACTTTAGACAGTTACAGACAAACATGCATCTTTAATCACATATTGCATTAAGTAATGCCAAAAAAAGATGACTGCTTCAGAGTAATTCACAGCTAACAACTGATGGTTTGGATTGTAGATCTGGTAAACAACCCCTGAACCTGACCACCACTGTAAACAAGCTTGCGATACAAAACCTAACATAAACCATAGAAAACCACAGGAAACAAATATTCCTCCTCCATCTCCCTCCCTACCTCCACAGCATGTTGCTCCATATAGTTGAGGGTGTATTCATCAGCATCCAGAAGTTGGAAGTTCTTGTTGTTGAGGCAGAGGGTAGCTCCGACAAACAGATCCTGTGCTGTAAAGTACTCAGACAACTCGCTCTTAAACAGCTCCTGGCCTGGCTTTTTTACACGACCACGCTCCAGAAACTTACCGCCAAGCACACCTGGTGCACGATGTGTGAGAGAGGGAAGAATAAAACGGTTGGTAATTCTTAATTTTACTTATACTGTTGAAACATGAATGACTTTTTAAAAAACATTATTCAACAATAAACTTTGTTGACAAGTAACTTAGTCCTTGGTCCACAGTTTCAAAGCACCAGCATTTATTATTATTACATGTTGGCAATATGTTTTAATTTTTAAAATTAAATTCAAATCTAATTTGAGTCTAAACTCATATTGTTTCGTTTTACATCATTTCAACGGTTGGTTATCTCATTTGGACCCCTGCTGAACAGTCCTTGAAGGCATGACACACTATTCATCATGCACTGTAAAAACAAATACTGTCAAATATTGATTTACATTAGAAATATCTCCATCCCTGAAAAGCAGGTCTATGAACTTTTACGTCATCTGTTTCGCCCGTTTTCAAAAGATTCTGGAGATGGAAACTGAACCTGACAAACCTAATGTTTACCATGAGAGTCATAGATTTGTATCTCAAGTCCTAGGAGCAGTTCTGGTGCAGCTCTGTTCCAAGTTTATTACCTGAGTTCCTCTGTGGATGTTCAAACACACTAATGGAGTCATCGCAGAGGTGGAAGGAGATAATGAACACCCTCTCTTTGTCAACTGGATCGGTGGTCACCAACTTAGCACGGAAATTCAGCACATTACTCTCTAGGCCACACCTAGTGAGACATATACACACTAGAGTTGGGGGCTAACACTAACACACACAGACACAAACACTGCACTGTGTAATTTGATTGTGACTGTGACTACAACTCATCCAACCTGTCTTTCTGCATAAATTTGTGGAAATCCTTCTGTGGGGGTTTGGGCAGCAGGCCCTGGCAGGAACTCAGCGAGTCCTCCTCTGAGCCAAAGCCGTTGTAGGGGGGCACAGGCCTCGGGGGCTTGGGGGCTGGGGGAGCTTTGTACTGCACTGGGGTGAAGTCCTCTGAGAGGAGGAAGGAGAAAGAAAAGACAAAACACTTAAAAAAAGAAAGAAACCCAGGAGGAGAGCTGAAATGATCAGAGGGCAGAAGGTAATCCATCCATCCAGGAGCACAGCAGCATGGGTCTGACTGTAACCTCGAGCTGACCTCTGACCGCTCAGAGTCAGACAGGACCCTCCATCACAGTGGTCTGTCACAAGAAGCTCCGCCTGGGTTACTACTGTGACTAATGCAGCAAGCCCCAAAACCTGCCCATGGTGGCAGACACATCCAGAACCAGCTTGGGTTTCTCCTGCTGGGGAGCAGTGTGCCTCATGTGGTCCCCAGTGCCTTTAACTATGGAGGCATGGAGAAATACCAGAGCTGGAGGGCCAGAGTATCTTATGTCAGGCGGACAGTGGTGCTGAACTCTGTAACTGGTTCTTATATCCATTGACCAAGGAGTGACAGAGAGAACCAGAACATTATATTATATGTTTTTTTAAAGAAAGAAATGACTCTGAACATTTCGTTTGTATTGACTATATAGATAAACAAACTTCATCCTCTGAACAAAAGGTAGGAAGGTAAGAGCTCTTACTGGTGCTTGCTCTTACTGCCCCCAGGTGTTCAGATAAATGCATTGCAGACATAATATGAGCAACCAACAGAAGATTTAATCCATTCAAGTGTGCGACTAGTTAAATATCACACTGCCATTGGAAAAGGAATGTACATATTAGTTAAATATTTTGTTACATAAAATATTTATGTGTTGAAAAGACAAAACACTTTTAAAATCACTTTACTGTAACATCAGCATCCATCCATCCATCGTCAACCACTTAACATGCCTACAGGGTCGAGGGGGGCTGGAGCCAATCCTAGCTGACATCGGGCAAAAGGCGGAGTACACTTCTATCATTTTTATCAATAATTTAGTCTATATAACATAAAAAATATGCCCTTTAAAATAAGGTTTTAAAGCTGCCTATTTTGTCTGAAGAAACAGTACACACCTTTGTAGCAATGCTGAAATAAAATGACCAACAACAAAATAGTATTGGTTACCTATGCCGTATTTGGAGCGGTAGTAGTCTTTGGTAAAGTCATCGCAGTCGACGATCACCACTCTCCTGCCCCACACGTTCACCTCTGCACCTACAGTCAGATCACAGTCCTTATAAAACTCCTCATGGACAGCTCCTGTCTGCAAGACAGAGGGAAGAAACAGGGGAGAAGGAGATGAGTGAAAGACCTGAGACATTACTTGTTAAAAATTTTTGACATACATGAATTGTACATTTAGTTACGGTTAGATTGCACTGCTGGTAATAAACCCTGGGGAGTCCAACTTTTACTCTTTAGTTTCAGTGAACGTGTTCAGGTTGCAGACAACATGCACTTCACACTTTAGTAAATATTTAATGTTATTGTGTACTCTATGATGTGTATTGTACTGAATATTGTCTATTGGCAGGGAAAGCCAAAGCACTTATTTACATTACTTACATGACAATAAAGTTGAACATGTTCAAGCTTGCCTAATACAATATATGGCCAAAATTAATATGGGAATAAATATTAGTTGATTATCGATAAGTTGTTAACTTTTTTCATAATCCATTAATTGTTTTGAGTCATTTTTTAAGAAAATAAGTTTCAGATTTCAGTTTCTCAAATGTGAATATTTCCTGATTTCTTCACTCTTATCTGACAGTAAACTGAACATATTTGGGTTGTGGACAAAACAACACATTAGAGGACATCATTATGGGCTTTGGGAAACACACAATCGATATTTTTCACCATTTTCTGACACTTAATGGACCAAATAACTAATCGATTAATCACGAAAATATATACTATATCAGCCTCCACTCTTGTGGGAGGGAGGGGGGGGCATAGATGTTGAACAGACCTAAAGTTGCATTAATGTGATTCATGTGATGGCATAAACAAAAAAAAGGTTTTGATGCAAGCCAGGCCATTTGGCTAAACTGAATCCACTGTTGCTGGAATCAGGGAACTTGAACTTGTTTTGGCTTTAAAAGGGGGGCGTAAAAAAAAACAAATTGAGAACCAATGCTTTATGGTTTTGTGCACAGGGGAAGCAATTTGCAAAGAACGGGCATTAAATGCTGTAGCATTAAGATGATTGAATTTGAAATTGAACAAAACTTTACCTTAATTAGACAAGGGTGTCATTTGGCCAAACAGAATAGCTTGTTTTAGGCTTACTGTCAGTATTGCAATCTCTGACCTACACTACAGTCTCACCCACTACACCTGACACCTGAAATATCATTCATTCTTTGATTTTTTAATTTTGTTTGCAGTGTGAGCATGGCTGAGACAGGACATACTTTGAGGTTGTCCAATATGAAGCGTTTTTCCTGTTTCGTGGAAGCAAACACGTTGAGCACTGTGCGGGCCGTGATCTCTCCAGGCTGCTTTATTTGGGTTGGAGCACGCTACAGAGAAATGAAAAAAACAACCACAGGAAGGAAAAGGCAGAAACTGTTACACAAGACACATCATACAAAACATACAGAACCGGGAACCATTCTGCATTAAAACATGGACGCACAAATCTGGAGAGAGTGATGGAGAGACCAAAAGACAGAAAGAGAGAGAGAGAAGAAGGCAGACTAATAAAATAATGAGTCAAAGTAAAGAAGTGATTTCCCATTGGATGGTGGATTCTGGTCAACCTTTAGGGCTGACATTTAATAAAAGGCATCAGAACAAACAAAATTACTGGACTGAAACCACACACACACTCACACACACACACACACACACACACACACACACACACACACACACACACACACACACACACACACACACACACACATAATTGAGCTCTGGCTGTCTTTCAAGATTAATTAGGCTTCAGTCAGTAACTGGAGGAGAAAGCCAAAATGCTTGGGGGAGACTGGATGCTACAGCAGCCCTGTCAGATTGAATGAGGTCTCAGTGAAGGGAGGGATGGTGGAAGAAAGATGAAAAGAGGTCACCCAACTAGAAAGAGAGGCACTGGAAGCCTCTTGGCTTGGAATAACCATCTATTAATGTAAAACTTGCTAATGGACATGAAAACTGAATGCACTAAATGTGCGAGACAAGCTGTGAAACACACTCCCTAAATGTTCCTCACCACCACTCAGAATTTATCATGGTTTCTGAATTTTCCCTTCCTTGATAAAAATGATAGTTCTCTTCTCCACTCCCATAGCCCAGAGACCTTTGAACAGATCCTTTCATTATGCCTCACCTTAGGTAGTTTGCTCCGGCGTAGGAATTTAGGCATGCTATCTCTCCCAGAGTTTGGGGCGATAATTTCTCGGATCTCTATTGTGTCATCAGCCAGGAAGTAGTGCAGTATAAGCTCCCGCGGGTCACCGAACACACTCTCTGTGTCGTCCCAGAAGCAGTAGAAGCGCAGGACTTTGCGGTCATGGTCCAGGAACTGCTTCAGTGTGTCACACCTCTCGTACGGCCTGTGTGGCTTCATACTTTTCTCAATCTGGACAAGGGGTCATGTGAAATATGAATTAATCATCTTTGCTTTTCTGTTTTCATTTGAAAATATGTAATGTATAATAGTTTCTGTGAATTCTATGATTGTTATTTTAATTACAATGCCTAAAAAAGAAACCTGAATAAAAAAAAATAAAAAAAACAAGATTAAAAACAAGGCCTGACTCTGATGCCTACCTGTTCCCGAAAGTTGCTGTAGGGGTCATCAGGTACAGTGGCACAGTCGTTTAGGCGCACCCCAAGTTTTGTGAGAAAGTTCTTTGTAAAAGAGTCACAGTTGGTCACAGTGAAAGTGCGTGAGTACAGCACCATCTGTTGGTTGACGTTGAAATGGTAAATGTTGTAGAACTGGTCATCATCTGGGGGAGGCAGTGGGATACGCTGGCGATGAATAAGTGTTCCTGTCACAAGGAACAACAACACAGCAACGATGAGTGACAGGTATTCAAGTGCTTGTCATACCTCAGTTAAGTTTATTGTCTGTTTACTTTGGGTAATGGCTTATTTAGCCAGTTGGAATTGTGAATGTAGAAAAAGTACATGAAAATGAATTCATATTTTCAGTTTTCTTTTGAGCGAGACAGTTCCTGTGATATCACAGACACCTTGAGGGATGCCACTGTTCTTGTACTCTGGCTCCACCACCTGTATGGTATCATCTTCCAGGTAGAAGTAGATCTTACACTTCCTGATTCTGTATGTCTCATCTCGTGCCTCAGGCACAGCTTCCTGACAGTAGGCTTCAAAACACAGAGCCTGGAGGGGCAAAATGGCATTTTATGAATGGGATTAATCAAATTAGGTTAGATAAGTTACATAACAAGATCTTTTTAATGACTTAACAAACGTTAATTACTGTTACTGTAGCAACTAAACTGACCAGTAACGTAATAATAAACAACTGAAAAGACATTTCTGAAGAATTTGCGGTATGAATGCTGACGCTAAACTGCATTGTTGGCTTTAATTTGCATGAAGTAGTTGAAGGACTGTAAAGACGTGGAAACATAGTGACTGTTCTACATAATATTAATAAGAGTTTACATTTGAATAAACCTCATATCGCACTAAAAGATTTAGAACATTTCAAGGTGTGAATGAAGTTTCTTGCTGAAAGATATGAAATGTGCAGCGTTGGTAAAAAATGCTTTAAACTAAACTAACTAATAACATTATAATAAACAATACAGAACACTTACTCTGCTGTATATAAGACCTTTAAAGAGACAGCTAAATATGTGTTGGAATTTGTTTGAATTAGGCATGATGTCAGTCCATACATATATCCAGTAGTCCATACAACTGGTATGGACAAACGTGTGTGTGTGTAGCCAGGGATGTAAAACTGATCCATTTCGAGACAGTTCACCTGTTTGTCAAAGGCTACCCATGACGGTAAATCACTGCCCTGTCCTTTGGGGTAGACAGAAAACTTTGGTTTAATCTTCTGACCAACTAACAGCTCTCCCCCAATGCCTGGCTTCTCAGATCCCACCAGCATAGGGACTCCATTGGAATAGTCAAAATGTTGGGATTTGTGGAATCTCTCCTTCCCTAGCTGTAGCACAGAAGAGAGAAAAGAACCTCTACTCAGCTTTCAAACATGACACATATCACTTTATATGAAAAGCATACTACGGTATACAATCATAACATCAACTAATTATTTAACTTAGCAAGCAGTCATGTATGGGCAATTATAAAGTATATAAAAAATTATCAAAAACAACGAACAATTACGTTTCTGATTTTTCATTCAGTATTATGAAGCTCATAAAACTTTTGGCGAGGCGAGACACCACAGAGATATCACAATGAAACTTCACAACCTAAATGTATACATAAATAGAAGCTGTTTTTCAATTACAACTTTTATGTTTTTTTTATTTATTTTTTTGGTTTATTGTGATAATATACCAAATGGTCAGACATTTACAGAATGGTTTATCAAAAACATTTTCTTTTCATGGAGTTATTATATATGTGAAGGACCCTTTTTTCCCCACACATATTTACAGATAAAATGAGAATGATAAAAGATATATATTTTTAAAAAAAAACTCTGTAAATGTCTTGCTGTAAGACCTAAGAAACAGTGTGTAAAATTATGATGATCTAACTGCCTTGAAAAGCGAGGAAAATGACTTGGCCTACAGGAAACGTGTCATTTTGAGAAAACATGCTGTTAAAGATCCTAGATAACCATAATAAAAACACTTTGTCACATGAAGACATGTCTTATAGATATATGATATATGGACTAGCGAACATTGTGCTCTAGAAAACAAGCTTTCAAATGATTTAATTTAATATGGACAGTTTTAAATAAACCATTTCAACTTTTACATGGAAAATACTAAAAAATAACAAAGATTGGAATAAAATAGTAAAATAAAAATGTTTCTATATTATATTTTGTACATTTTATGGAAGTATGGTAATAATAGATGCTAAATAACTTGCCTTGCCTTAAGGCAGCTCACTGAATTGCTAAAAACATACCTTTAGCTCAGAGCTAGCCTGCTTACCTACCAGAATGTATCTAGCCCTAGCTGACCTGAGCTCCAAACATTTTATATACTAAATATAGTAATCTTACTTGTTTATTGGGAGAATTCCCGGGTAGAAATGGTAAAGCCATGGCTGTAATACTTTAAACAGGTCGAGTATTTTCTTGAGACAACTCAGCTGTTGAGTTTCAATGCTCTGTTATTCGTTACCATGGAAGTGTTTTGTTTGTGGCGTTTCATTAGCAACATCCCCAATGGACGGAGCTAATTAATAATTAATTAATAGCTCCTTTTGTTACGGACGCTGCCAGCCCGGGAGTTTATAGCTGAATTAAAATTAATTAATTAATCATTGAGATAAAAAGGTGCAAAATGCATTTAAGCAGGTATACTTCCCCAAACAATGACGAGTCTTGTGTGTTGACTCAGCATGTAACATGTTCATTCTGGCCTTTTTTTTATATGTTACCATATCTGTAAACTACAGAAGCACATACTTTAATTTACTCTTTAATTATGGGCTCCTGTGGTAGAACTCCAGGTGAAGAGGGTAAAATGAAATTACTAATAGATATTACCGTGAAACGTTCCAAGTTGATTACTTAGGTCTACATTAAGACAACACTTTTTACAGGTTTTCTGAAATATGTTTAAATATGCAAAAAAGGTAATTAAATATGCACTAACTCGCATATATTTCAAGAACCGGAATCTGAACACTGTATTAAGTAAGGTTGATTACGGTTTCATTTTGTTGACATTTTAGATTTTAGACTTTGGATATCTCTTTTTATAACTCCATAAATCAGAAAACACTGTCAACAGGCTAATAAATCAATCTTGATGTTGTTTGGGAATACAATGTTATAGGCCTACAATTCAGGCTATGATTTTGTGATTAACAAACCCCTCTGTGAAAACATTCATATTGTAGTTAATACTTCTGGATAGTTTGGTGTATTTAAGAGCTCAGTTGTGGATTTCAGGCTAAGAGTATGCGTAAAAACTAAATTTTATATTTGCAAGACACTACAGGTGAATAGTAAACAATTGGACCTAACAGATATCAACGTCAAACTTCCCCGGCTGATTACTTACAAAAAGACAATTATTCTTTGTATTTCAAGTTTTCTGACATGGCCTTATCTAATGCTAACTTGTGGTGAATTTAGGAGAAAACAGCACACGCAAATAGACAAAGAGTAATAAAATAAACACCTAAATGTGTATTTTTGCCGTGTTCTTTCCACTAGTCTGAAATAAGACATGTTGTGGAAGCAAATTATCCCAAAACCTTAAAACTGACAAGTGCTTGAAAAAACTTGTTTTTTTCCTGTAGTGTCTCATCTTGAGCGAAAGTAAAACTAAGCTCAGGTAATAAATGCATCACATGCAATGACTCATGGTCAGGAGTCCAACTGCATACTTGTACCATTGTACATAAACTGTCATAAAATAAATGAGAAACAATTCAAATGATTGTTATATTTTATGTTGTTCATCAAACTTACATATTAGGCGAACCACAGCATTCAGTAACTAAAGCATCAATGTACTGCTAAACAACATACATTTAAAAAAAAAAAGAAAAAGAAATGAAGGGCGGGCTGACATAACCCATCACACATGTATCAAATCTAAAAAAGGCATACAATCCCATATATCTAACAGCACTTTAATCCTGAAGATGACTGATTATAATGTTTGGAATTGAACAATACAACACTGGCACTGAGGGAATCCTATGGACACCATCTGTGAAGGTGAATTTAAACACACTTAGCTGCGTTGTGCTTGGCTTAACTTTGCACAACAAAGCAGCAATAACAATCTTTCATTGTGGTACAAAATAAATAAATACAAACATCACAACATGCTGATAGCCTTTACACTGTTTTAATTAATTCTGTGTGATATATGTCATTATTTGACCTGGGAAGTGGAGTATTTTAAGAGGTTCATCCTGGTCCAACCAAGAAGTCCCACATCACATGAACATGTCGTCATGTGATGCGTCATGATGCGGTACGGTATTAAAGACAAAAAGGAAATGCAGCTTATGTAGAAACACATAGTTACAAGCTAATCTGAATTGGTTGCTTGCTGTCAAAAGACTTATAAACCTTCCAGCAGTGATTTATTACTTTCCCCTACAGTTTTTCATGACATCAAAGAAATACAGACTCTTTTCCTTTGGCAGACCCTAAGATGCCAGGCCGAGCAGGAACCCTCCGATGAAACCACTTGTGACAACGATGTTTTTCTTCACAAACTCTGTGGACTGAAAAAATACACAAAATATGTTTCAGTATATTAAGTATCCACTCCAGACGGACATTAATTCACAGTGAAATGCAATATTGCTGAATTAACATTTTAAGCTGTTATACTTTTTTCTGATTCTACAACACATTTTTAAAACCCGAATCACATAAAGAGAACAGTGCAACATCAAGCTGAATCTGATGTACGACAAGGATGACTGAAAAACCAGCATGCTAGTTTACTACAAATGATTCTGTAAGCCAGAACTTGTTTGAAGCAGAGTACAGACATTTTACAGTCCACTTAGCTGCACTGATGAAGTTGTAAAGTTTTCTTTTGTGGCACTTTTGACTTTAACAACTTTGATACTGGCAGGAAACATGGGGATAAAGAGAGAGGGGTATGGCACACAATTAAAGTCTCAAAATCAAACCAGGGACATTGTGGTGATTGGCAAAGTGTTTTAACCACAAGGCCACCAGGATATCCCAATTCTCTTATTTTCAATTGTGATGGAAGGGTGAAAAATATTCTTCAAGACTGATATGTGAAGTTCTGATTGGCCTTTGTGTGACTGACAATCAAAAATCCTACCTTCTCAAAAAATGTGTTTAGCTCTGGGCCTGCTTGATTGGTGCCCTTCTTTAATTGCTTCTTAGCTTTGTTGACATCCTTCTCTACTCTCTTCCAGTCCACCTGGATGTAGCCACTGTTGTTAGCTATCTGGAGAAAGAGTCGGGGAAATTGAAAAACAGGTGAGAGGCAGATTCATCAAAATGTTTTTTTATTCTGTTAGAAAAGCTTAACCCATGTGTGTTTATGCCTGGAGATGCAAGAATACCTGCAACAGCAGAAGACCTCCTCCTACAGATGTAGCAGCAACTTTTCCAACCTTCTGGAAGAGATATCCTGCACACCTAAAATGAATCAAGACAGAGAATGAAGTTCAATCCAACATAAATTACTTCAACTGTCTTTAAAAGTACCATACAGTTGGCAAAACAGTGACTGGCTCAACTAGGCCATTGTTTTTCTACGATACCCCAAACGCACAGTATAAAATTTAAGGGTAGAAAGCACGTAATTTGTTTTATTGAAGCATCAGCAGCATGAGTGTATAGTGTATTTTCTCCCACATATTCTGCAGATGCAGCACTCTCCATCCAGACAGCAGTGTTTTTGTTATGCATCTAGTCTGTTGCACCAGCTGTGTGTAAGTTCAAACTTAGCCTAGTTGTAAATGATTACTAAGTTGTGATTTATGCATTACTAAAATAAAAGCGGTTGCGCCACAGAGCAAGCATCCTCACTGGAAACATCACAAACTGGAATAGGATGTGCTCGGCCCAGAACTGGAGGGCTCTGCAGCAGGTCATTAAAACTGAAGATCATTAGTACCCATCTCCCGAGCGTCAGCGATATCTGTGAGGTGCCTACAGAGCCCAAAGGATACTAAAGGACAGTACCCACCCAGCCACAGCCTGTTCACCCTGCTGCCTTCTGGGAAAAGATACAGAAGTGTCTGCTGTCGTACCGCTGGACTGCAGAGCAGCATCTTCCCATATGCTATAAGACTTTAAACTCTAATTAATCTGAGCACTGCTTCACTGAATTGCAAAAAAAAAAAAAAAACCTGCTTATGTATTACTGTATATTATCTGCTATGTAACAGAAGTTCTATCTTCTAGAACTTACAACGTAACTCTTCATAATAACTAAATTGTTACTCACGCCCCACAGGTAAATCATAAAATATCACAGAATTTTACTCACTAAGGGTAAAACAGACGTTTTTCTGCCACACAGCATAATTTTTTCATTACTTGCATGTCATTTTCATCCAGTAGAGACCTAATTTAGTTCTATTTTTCCATATTGTTTTAGCTTTACTACGAAGTGCTGTCAGAAATAGGGCTGAACGTTTTTGCCATATTGGAGGAAATTCATCATCATTATTCTCATTTTTATTGATAAACATATTTCAATGATTAAGGTTTGATTTTTTGCAAGGATCTGTACCAAACAAAGATGTTTTCTTAAATAAATAAATATGGATTGTTGACTTTACCTCCAAACTACTTAGCTTATGCACCAATTAATTGTGGTGCTTTTTTATACAGTCTACAGGTGCAACAAATTTTAGTCAGTGATTTTGTTACAAACTAACTAGCAGTTACTAATAAGCCCCTAGCGTCTACTTTACACCCTAAATTAAAGATACACACTCCTGTCTACATCAGTGGAGCTGAAGTAGAGCAGGTGAACTGTTTTAGGTTCCTGGAATCAACATCACAGAGAAGCTGACATGGTCATCTCACATCTCCATGCTGGTGAAGAAAGCTCAGAAACGACTGTATTTCTTGAGGAAGCTTAAAGAAGGCCAAATTCCCACGCCAAGTTCTTGTCAGCTTTTACAGAGGAGCAATAGAAAGCATCCTGACTGGAAACATCTAAAACTTTACGCCCAAACTAGTTAGGTTATGCACCAAATAATCGTGGTGCTTTTTTTATACAGCCTATGGGTGCAACCAGTGTTAGCAGCTGATTTAGTTACAAACTAACTAGCAGTTACTAATAAGCCTAGTGTCCACTTTACACCCTAACTTGGGAGAGAACATAAACATAGTTGGTGCAGCCCAGTACCTGATCAAAACTAAGTGGGAGAGTCAACGAGGAGCACCTGAAGGAAGCACAATATTTACCATCCACTCACTCCCCCTATGGCTATCTGTGTGGCCACGGAGTATTTCTCTGCTACGGGGCCCGAGCTTTTTCCGAAAAGGCGGTTCCACCATCGCTGACGTTTGGCATATTCCGTCAAGTCTACGACCTTGTCGTAAATCTCCTCTTCCAGCTCTTCACACATATGGGAAAAAATAAAAACAGTCAGCAAACAAAAGCAACGTCAACAACAACAGGTTGAACGCTCTAGTATCAAATGTTCACGTTTCAAATAGCAGAAGAAGCTAAGGAGAAACACACCGTTAGCTGCTATAGGAACTTAGGAAAGTTCTTAGGCCTGATAATAAGTTAGCATGACAGACAAGTGAAGCTAAGAGACAAATGAAAAGTTAGCTTTACCCGCTACGTCTAAACACCGGGCTTTAAGCGGCAGGGGAGGCAGAGTTTTACGGATATCCAAGTGTAAGGTAATCGTTTAAAACACGCCTTGTGTGTAAGTCATGCTTAGAAAAGGCGGTGTCCCTGTTCAGATAGAGATGTAATTAGTTAATAGGCCTGCTTACCCTTGTCGCGGTTCGCCATTTTGGAGTGCGCTGCTCTGTCCTCAGATGCCTGCACGTCCGGCGTCATTTGCATAATTTTGACGGTCCAAGCGAAAGATAAACGGAGACAGGAGCATGTGTGTATATAATAATAATGCCTTGATTTTAATCATTATAATAACAATACATACATACATACAACGTGACGAAACAGCAGCAGGCAGTCTACCCGGTTACCTCATCAAGTTTTGGGTGATCTGCAATAAACTGATATGGTGTAAAAATGCACTGAGGGGGGTTAAAACAAAATTATTACCAACTGTTCAGGTATTTAGCAATAATTGCTACTCAGGTGGGAAAGGTTTATCAAAACTGACCTTAATAATTATAAAAATAAACTGTCAAAGCTGCAGTCACTAACCCTGTACAATAAAACCTTTTTTTTAACTACAAATGATATAAAGTTAAAAACACAGTTTTACATGTACATATCATCCATCACTGTCAAATACAAATCATACATGTCACACACTTCATGCATATCCATTTAATATTAATTTCTCACGCACTATTTATAATATTTACAATTTACAGAAACCCTGACTTGTATAGACATTGTAGTTGTTGGGCATTGTTGCTTTTTATATTTATATATTTTTTCACCCACTTGTATGTACATAATAGTAATTATGTTTAATAATATAATAATTTGCTATTTGTTGCTGGTCAATTATAGTTTATTTAATGGTCAATTTTATTTCCTATCCCAACATACATTGTGGTGATGTACTCTGGGGCAACTTTGTCCTTTAGTGTTGTATTTTCCATGGTTGAACCAAAGCCATCATGGGACATGATATGAAGACATTTTCAGAGTAGATACAGTCGAGGTGATAGCTGGTTTCCAATTACTCAGGTAACAAGACTCAAGTCACCTAGGTTTGTCACAAACACTGAGAACATGTTACAATTACTGTTTTGGTGAACGTTCACATTTATTTTAAGTAAATGCCCCAAGTATGATTTAGCATCTCATTTGTCTTAAAAAATTTAAAACTGTAGTTTAGTAGATTTTGTGAGGAATTATCATCAGAAAAGAGATAAATAAGGAGGCTAGCAGATTTATAGTCAAGCAGTTATTAGTTACATACACAATTTCATTAAATTCAAGTGAAAACAGATTAATAAAAAATCATTGCATGGCCTAATAATGGACAGAACTTCTTTGATAATTTAATAATGCATTTTTTTGTGTACAGTGGAAGGATAAGCTAGACAAAAAAGTAGATGCACTACAACAACATAAAGTCACAGAGACCTGAGACAACAAATCTATATTTATTGTGACACTTAATGTATATAACTTCATTATGTATTATTCATTTTTACTTTGTTTCTTATTTACCTAAATTAATTAATTAAATTTGATTAACGATCCTGTGTTTTTATTTATGGGATTTGGCTGTTGTATTTAAACATTGACTAAATATTTGTGGGGGAATATCAGAAAAGAGATAAATGAGAGTGCTTGCAGATTTACAGTCATTAGTTTATTAAACAATGCCATTAAATTCAAGTTACAACAGATTAGTAATTGTATGTATTATATGTAATGGACAGTGTGCAGAACTTCTGTAATAATATAATAATGCAGTTTTGTGTACAGTGGGAGGATGAGCTAACAAAATAGGAGATGTACTACAACAACATAAAGTCACAGAGACCTGAGACCAAAATATACATATATTTAGTGTGCCACTTTAACGTACATAACTTCATTATTTAGTATTTATTTTACTTTTCTAATTTACCTAAATGAAATAATTTAATTTAATTATCTTGTTATTTATTTATTTTTTATGTATTTATATATTTATTTACCTTTTTATTTATGTGATTGGGCTTTTAACTGTGTTGTAAAGAACTGTTTTTGTGCAACGTTGCAACAAACATCCTTGACAGCCGTTCCCCCTCCATAGACAAAAATGACAGCAATTCTGACAAATGGCTTTCTTTAAAATACAGTTACGTAATCATAATATACCACGGGGAACCAATTGCAGGGCTTGAGGCGGGTCTTGGAAACCCGTTTTTATTTGTCACGTGACTGCACACGCCGCCCACTGATTGGCCACGGCGAACAGAAGGCGTGCCGACGGTGGCGGCGTGCGTTTGCCTATGTGACACAATTACAACAACTTTCAGCCGATGGTTGGGAAGTTTGCGACATTATCAAGTAACACTCACTCCTAAAACCCAACATTACATCAACTTCATGCATAAATTGGCACTGGAATACACGCTGTGTGTCGATGTACAATGAGGAGTGTGGAAGGTAACTTGACGGGATCATTTCCTTGAGGATTTGGCAAGAATTACGCTACGCCCCGTCTAGTCCTGGATAGGTGTGCAACACTTTTCGTTGTTATTGCATTTTTCCGGAGTTGCTCGGTGCCCGTCGGTCTTCTCATTTCTTTCCCATGAAATCGTGCGGAGTGTCGCTCACAGCCGCTGCCGCCGCCGCTGCCCGGAGACTCGGCGTTGCTGCTGGTAATGACGAGGAGAAAATGGCGTCGGGAACAGCGACTGAAATCGAAGAGGACTTTCCGAAGCTAACAGCGCAAGAAAAAGAGAGCTTGGTCGGAACTGACAGGTTAGATAATGTCTTGTGTGAGCTCTATCACCCGCTTCTTCTCCTGAAATATATATTTTTCTTCATCGCAGTTTGAAACAACAACTATTATTGCCCCCTAAGTAATACGGAACCGCCTGTGTGTGTGTGTGTATGTGTGTGTTGTCTGTCCTCTACTTGCAGTTCACTGTTTGGATTTCATAGGCTTCAAGAAGATGGCGCCAGAACGAAGGCCTTGCTGTTAAAGGTATGCCACAGAAAACAAGATCACAGCCGCCTGGTTATCTCCTCTTGATTAGTGTATATCCCACCTGAAATAAGTGGTACAGACCTCCCAACGCAGCTCTTGCCATATGGCCAGCCGCGACGTACACAAACCTACATCCCCCTCTAACTTTGAAGCTGAATCAGACTGTAAAAGCAGCTTACAAATGTGGACCTGATTATATTGCATAGACGGGAGCGACATTTGCTCGGAAACCAAAGCACAGAATATAAAATGACTCTAGTAAGGTTGCATTTCTCTAAACTAACGCTACACTATTATTAAACAGACACAACGTTGCGGTAAAATTGCAGGACGATAACGTTATATGAATCTCCATCCACCCAGCTAAAAATCGGTTGTTGAGAGAGAAAAGGTACAGTGCTACGTGATGGCATTGTCGAATACGTGTTTGTCAAAGCATATAAATCGCTATCAACACATATTTTTAAGGATAGACAAGCATGTGTGAAGAAAATACATTTTATGTTGCAAACTGTTGTTACTTTGCTTGTTACACTTGCTGCAATCGGGCTAAACTAAATGTAACACGTTGCTATCTAACTTAACTGTTATACTATGTGGCCTGCAAAAGTAGAGAGTAAATGCACACTTCCTTTTATTGAGAGGAGAAACAATATCCCAGCAAAACCCTGCGTCGCATCCTCTGAAACGGCAGCCAGAGTTTGGGGTTGTGCGTCAGCTCACTCTGCTAGCCTAGCATGTTAGCTGCTAACTCTCCAGCGGTCCCCCCCCCCTCCTTCACTTGTACACATAGCTACTACGGCGCCACTTATCAGACAACAACGAGGGAGAAGTAAATACATAGAGGTAGTTTTAGGGTTGCAAAATAATGGCTGCTTGACTTGGCCTAAGATGGCGGGGATGGGAAGAAAATACTTAGCAAACGTTTGCCAGCTAACTAGCAGCAGCGGCTAGGCTAATCACCATTCGCAAAAAAACCTTATCACGACGATGTTTTAACAAAGGTGATTGATTATAAACCGGAAGCCAGTGGAACACACTTAACTGACTGTGTAGTGCTTGTTGCACACACGGCAGTCGTGCACATGCGGTCCATGTTTGCACCGTTCCGCTGCCTGTGCTTGATCTGCGTCTTCAACATGTGGCTTCTGGGTTTCTTGTTGAAGGGTTGGCTGGTAACGTTGTTTTGTTCAGGTGTACTTTGAGATCAGGCCCAGCCATGCACTCAGTTATTGTCATTTTTGGTTTGCTGCTGTCCTTCATTCTCTGCTGGATACCTGGGTACCCAAGCAGGCCTTTTCATACAACAACATTAAACTTAAAAAGGTCTGCTTGTGGGATCTGTCTGCGTGATAACACCACATGTATAAGGCTGTGTCACACGCAATTATATTTATAACTGTACTTATACCAAGTTCCCTTTAGATGCTCTCTCTGGACTCTACCATTTTAAAATGTGGGGGATGGGAGAGTTAAGCATGAGGCTGAACATAAGAACCCATTAATTCATTTTGGTACTGTCCCACTATAATTTTCACAATTTGAGGATGCATTTGTAAGTGTAGTTTTGTTCGCTGGGTCACACTGTCTGCAGGGTGCTCTGCTGGATAACCTCTGTGGCACAAATTCATAAGTAGAAGAGCAGCTTGGCGTTATGCCAGCACCTTGCAAAATGTGTGTAATAATGCCCGTTTTTTATTTGCTGTATGACAGAAGTGTGAGGAGACATACTATTTGCAAATGTGAGCTTGATTATTTTCCTCAGGAGAAGCTTGAGGTAGGGTCTAATCACAATGTGATTAGATTTGGGCTCTTTGAGCAAAGGCTTGTCATAATAATTCAATTTTCTTTCATTTGTGAAACTCCCGGGGTGGTGCAGTGGTTAGCACGGTCGCCGCAAAGCAATAAGGTTGTGGGTTCAAACCCCGGGTTCCCCGGCCTTTCTGTGTGGAGTTTGCATGTTCTCCCGTGTGCGTGTGGGTTCCCTCCGGGTGCTCCGGCTTCCTCCCACTATCCAAAGACATGCAGGCTAGGTTAATTGGTGTCTCCAAAAATTGTCCTTAGGTATGAGTGTGAGTGGTTGTTTGTCGATGTGTGGCCCTGCAATGGACTGGCGATCTGTTCAGGGTGTACTCCGCCTTTCGCCCGATGTAAGCTGGGATTGGCTCCAGCCCCAAAGTGAGTGGCTTTCCAGTGATGAATGATGCATGAATGTTTTATTACAATCTTATCAGAGGTTCTTTTTGTCACTTTTGAATATATTGCTTTGTGGTCTAACATAATCTTTTATTAAATATATGCAATTTGACATTACTGTATAAATTGTGCCACATCATTTATGAAGAGTTAGAATGTGGGTTTTTTATTTATTTATTTTTTTTTTGTAGTGCACTAAATTGATGATGATCGTTAGGACAGCAAAAAAAACAGCATCTGCCTCTTGGACTGTCCAGTGAAGGATGTGATTTACTAGTTTGGTATCAGAATTAGCTCTTTGGCACACTTACTGGAAAAATGTTCTAGGAATTTATCTAGAGTCTTGTGGTAATAACAGCCAGAGTCAATTTTCTGAAAAGAGATGACGTCAAAATCTCCATAGAGTCAATCATACGAGAGTTACTTTGGTCGTATACTCTCAACTATGTGCTGCGAATAAACAACCATAATAGGTATTTTAATGGTGTCTCTGCTTGATAGAGAAGCATGGGAGTTCATAAGGATCAGATATAATTTGCAGGTTCCTCAAAACAAGAAGCAAAAATAAGAAACATTCTATATTGCCTACTTCTGCAAGCTGGGACTCTTGTATGAGCTTTTCTGACTGCTCTTAACCTGATAACTGTTCGTTTGTAAGAGAGCGATTCCGTCTTTTGTAATACTAAGTACCAAAGGAGTGTATCACCTACTGTGTTACAAACATGACATTCATAATAGTATTCTTAATGATACATACAGGCAAAAATCTTCAGGTAACTTCAGAATCAACTGTGCAAGAACATAATGTCTAGAGTTATTATGTCACAGTACAGTAATTTCATTTCACCCAGACCTTTGCATTAGCCTTTCAGTTTTATCACAGATACATTGCTGAATCGTTTGATTTTTACAAAGCTGTTGTTGGTGTCTGTTTTAGCTCAACAAGATCAGCACACGTTGAAGATAATGCTCTGTTCACCACAAAATGACTACTTTTTGAAATATATCTAAATAGTTTTTCTAAATTGGCATATTGCATCCAGCATAATTGTTTTGTTGACTAGCACACAGAGAGAGAGAGAGAGAGAGAGTTATACTCAAAACCATTCCTCCTCAGTGGCTGCAGTATGGGCTATCATGAGTAATTTGTTTAGCCGTTGTTTAAATACTGACTGACAAGGCCCATATGTGGGCATACAGCAGGTACTATGCAAAACTGCCCTGGAAGGCTTGAAAAACGCACGCCTTTGG
The DNA here is from genome assembly GCF_021292245.1 of Micropterus dolomieu. Lineage (NCBI taxonomy): Eukaryota > Metazoa > Chordata > Actinopteri > Centrarchiformes > Centrarchidae > Micropterus > Micropterus dolomieu. Next base: position 26,752,973 of record NC_060156.1, on the reverse strand, counting down.
TATTCTGTGAGTCAGCCGTCTCTGATAATCGCCTAATGAACTTATGCCATTGACCTAAGCATTAAGGTCAAGCTATTGTCAGAATTTGCTTGCCATATTGACCATTTATATTTTTTTTTGAACCTTGCATATTCTCTACCAACCATTTAAGTCTTTCATGTTCAGTGCAGCTGTGTAGCATCTCTTTAACTCTACGCTGTTACTGCTCTTTCATTTAGGCTGTTAGCTGCTATGATGCCCTCATCCTGAAAGCAGAGGGGAAAGTGGACCCTGACATTTTCTGTCAGCTGGGCCACTTTAACCTCCTGCTGGAGGACTATTCAAAAGGTGAGAGTCTCAATGTATACATTATCCTGCCTGTTTTCTCTCCCTTCCAAATCTGTATCTCCGCATCAGTTCATTATTTTCTGAACTTTGTTTGTTTCCCTTTGTGTTATATTGATTCAAAATAGAGAACTGATGGCTAGTTTTTCATGAGTCATTTGATGTGCGCTGTTGTTGCTCAATATTTTGGTTAACAGTGACAAAGGATTATTCTGATTAAACATTTTCAGCTTGTCTTAAAACTGAGTTGAATATCTGGAGAAGTTAACATTGTCACTAACTCTTCATTATCTCCTTCTGTGTCTCTCACGCTATCACATTCTTTTATTCATTTCACCGTTTTCCCAGCACTATCTGCATACCAGAGGTACTTCAGTTTACAGTCGGACTACTGGAAGGTGAGTTTACACAAAATGAAACCAACAACATTACATGCATCGCCCTAAAACTGTGGCAGTCTCTATGCAATGTTCCCAACATTATGTGCACGTTAATATGAACGAGAACATGCTCAGCTAGTCTTAAAACTGCAACTCTACACTCTAACGTCACTGTAGTCATTTAATTTCAAATCCAGTGTGCTGATATACGCAGCCAAACAATGGAAAAACATATCGCTGTCCTTATACTTTGTGAGTGCGCTGCACAAGGACAACCCCTGGAATGCAGATCAAGTGGACTCTACTGTATGTGTTGACATGTGTTGATTAGGGACGGAAAGATTTCTGCGCAAACAACAAGACTGGGTTTGTTGTCAGCCTGTTGTATGTACTTGATTTCTGTAGGACATGTGGCATTACTTTACTGTTCAGTGCACGTAAGGCTTCTGTGAGGGATTATTTAAGGCCCTTAACCTCTTAACATTCCTGTAAATTTCATGCAAAACGCCTTTTCAAGGCATATCCAACCTAAACTGAATGTAGTTCTTGAACCATTTGGAGTATACGCATGGTTTTGGGCTTCTCTGAAAGATAACACTCTGGAGTGTTTAACCCAGAAGTCAGAATGATTGCAAGTGCTATTGGAATTGATTAATATAAGTCAAACACACTAAAACTAAAATATTTTTGTTGTTTCCGCTTGAAAATGTTTGCTAACAATAGCTGGGACTTGTTAGCTGGAAAACACTGTAGGGCCACGGCATAAATCCTAGTTTAAATTTAATACCAATACCATGAAAAATGACTATTATACGTTTTTCTAAGTGTATGTCTTGGCGGCTACTGCTGCATTGCTCTGTATTAGCTGGTAGCTTGACTCAGATGTGTTTTGTTAAATTCGGGGAATATTTCCTCATTGGTCGCTAGCTCTGTTTTTCATGTGCTCTGAAAAAAAAATCCGGTTTTCCTACACAGCCCTGGGTCTGTAAATTAAGCACAAACAAAGCTGCTCGGAGCGAGCAGCAGGTGGCGGTGGCGCTTTCGAAGCAGTAGGAGAGAGAATGTAAACAAACAGAGGTACATTCGAACATGCTGGACTTATTATGGGACGATGGCTGAGAAACAGCCACAGAGGGAAAGGTCTGAGGAATTGTGATCCAAGTTATAGGACCAGGTGGGGGGAAGACCTGTGTTAACATCGGTGAGGGGTTTCAATGCTGAATAAATCTAGATTTGAAAAGAATGAAAACCGATGCTGAGGTTGCTCTGTTTCTGCCGGACAGGTGAGTAAAGTTAGCTTTACTGTTCCGCATTAACGACAGGTTCAGTATTACAGTCTTGTCTGTCTGTCATGTGTGTGATGATCCCAGCTGGTTAGCTTTGCTAGCTTTGCCGCAGCGGTCAGTATGTGTGCGGTAGAGGAGGAATAGACGGAGGTTATGTGTGAACGGAAAATAGAGAGGAGCGGGTCAGCACCTTGTTCAGCAGTAAATGTACAGTAGAAGTTACAGTGGCTGGTGAACAAAGACTGCAGCTTCTCAGGACTAAAGACGAGCTCCCGTGTGTTGCTGCCAACTGTTGAATAAAGTGAAGGAGGTTAGCTGCAAAGTTAGCATTGACTTCGGCCCTGGAGAAAAACAGTCGCTCCTGTGCTTCCCACCTCTTATTAGTCACTGTATTTTTGTACAAACTATTTCAAATAACTCTCTCTACATTTTTACTCTGTTGTGTTTTGGATGCTGCGTTTCTGTCGTTTGTTTGATGTTTGTTGACTAATTGTAACTATTCAAGTTCCTCTCGATAATCCTACCGATAAATAAACTAGACTCTGTGTCTTAGATTTAGGCTTAGAAAAGTATTTTGCTTCAATGCATATTTAAATATTGACAGGCTTGTTGTCACACCTTCTACAGTGCTGCTAAAACATGTCTTCTTACTGAGGCTAACGTGCTCTCGGACAGCAGATGCTGTGGATTCTGCTATATTTCAGTAGAGTAGGACTGGTTACCATGTTGTTACCAATTGCATAGTATCTCTTTTAAAGCTGGAAATCGTTATTTTCAGAATTTTTGATTGTACTGGTTGGTCTGACAGAGGCGCAGATTGTACCTGCTGTGGTGATTGTATCTTGAAATGGTTTGCATTGGTCGAATCACGGGCATGTTGCTGTACAGCAGCTCGCATTTTACAAAAAACTCTAACAGTATATTTGACACATTTGTGCAGAGAAACGGAGAGAGAGACTTTGGTGTTACCTTAGAAGACGTGGACACAGTGGATATTTTAGCCAGGTAAAGCAAAGCGTAGGGAACACACCTGTTGGTGCCACTGTAATTCAGTACCACGTTGTTTCGAAAGGCTAGTTGTGTTTTTTGGGGAAACAAGCAGGTGTGTGCACGCAGTAGGAGACAGGTGTAGGGGTATGAAAGAAAGCGATAGGGTAGTCTTTCAATATTTTCAAATGAAATACACAAATATAATTAATAGGAGCGTGATGAGATCTCGCAAGATTAAATTTTAAGCAGAATACTCGTCAGGTAAAAAGCTGTCTCGCAAGACTCATGCAAATGGTGTTTTTCACACGCTGTCAAGCCACACAATAATTGTCTCACGCAGGGAAATACAAATGTATAACTGATGAGAGAAACTCCGGAGCAAATCAACTTTGCCCAGTTTATATTTACTAATGTCAGCTAGTGTGGGTTTAATGGGCTCATTCATATCTCAGCCAACCTGTCTCTTTAACATAGAATCTATTTTTTGATTTAATATAGGTTTACATTTTAATATAGCCTAACTGCTCAGGATGCTAGGGACCTGTTTGTGGCTCCAAGGGAGGCCTCCACTAAGTTCCAATTTTTTAGCTGTCCGTCACCTCCATTTATTGTATTTCACCTATTTAACCAAGAATGACAGAGCTAGAGAGTGATGTAATGGATTTCTTGGGACCACTGGGTAGAAGGATTAGGGTTGTTTAGCTCTTAGCTAAGCTGGCATTGTATTATAACTGGACTCGACCAAATCGTTTCTGTGGATCTGGGAATACAAAGCAGTTCCAAAGGGGGGGGGGGGGGGGGGGATTTCCACGTGAGCCTTACGGAACTCCTATCCACTTTGGATAATTTTCTTTGTTAATTTTGCTAATAGCATAACTTTCTTCATTTTAACGAGCTTAACAGCGTAGCACGAGTTTATGAGGATGTGGTCAGTAATTGTGGATGTAACAATGTTAGTATTCAGACATATTTGCCTCACTTTTGATTGCATACAGTTCCTGCTCGTGGCCTGGATTTAAACTGTCCAATCAGCTGTGATATGATGGGATCCAGCCTGCCTTCTCTATGCTCTCTGTGTGGATAAATAGGCTCGTTTGATGTTTCACTGTTTGGAGTGCCCATTAAGCAGAGGTGCTGAGAATTCGATTATGATCAGATCTGACAGCACTGGGCTCCTCGGGATTTCAGATCTGCACAGTGAAGTGAGGGTGTGAGGTCCTTCCCTCTGCTAGATAATGATGTGGGGCAGCCTTCCCTTGGGAATCTGAGCTTGGAGCCCAAAACCAGGGCCAAACTGGTACGGTTGACCAAATATGGCTCTAACTGGTCTCCCAACTGGGAAGGGAAAACTTTTAGGGCAGAAAAGATGTGTCAACCTAATTATGTTGATAATGGAAATGCATTAAATTATGCTCAGTGAGTCTGTGCGACTCATTGGCTGAATCTCATCATGGCTGTGTAATTCGACTCAGTCTAATGTTTGTATTTGTGGTCAAACCGTATGGGTTTTTCAAAGGCCGATGCCAAAATTTAGAGTGCCGATGGCGGATGTATAATGCCGATATCAAAACAAAAAAAGTCATGTATTATCCATGTAGACTGTCTAATATATGTGTTATCTTAGCCAGTAACATGTTTTAGATGGAATTTACATTAAGGAAATACAAAAATACAGCAGTTTGTCAGAAGTGACGTCATTGAACTGCATTATTCTCTACAGTTTAACAGTATATATTTAACATTAGCCAGTAAAGGTTTTAGATTAGATTTGCTAGAATTTTGCTCGGCCATGTGAGTGCAGGTTTCGGCCGATGCAGATTATCTCAAAATGCTAGATATCGGCACGATTAATTGATCTACCACTAGTTTGTATGATGTGTTATCTGGTTATATACTTTACTTGATATGAAAAACCTGCTGGTAGCAGATACAATTGATATTTTGTTTTCTCTTAGGTTTGTTCATGAGATTTGATTTGATAGACAAAGGCCACAGTCCTTTTTGTAGTGAGTGATTGAGATGTTTCGGCTACTTGTTGATCAGGGCATAATGTAACTCTGGTGCATGCCCATTTGATCGGCCTCTTGGTTTTTGTTGTTACTATCAGCACCTTGACATATGTTGGTCATACCGCCCTCTCCTTAAAGCTCGATGAGTTAAAATGTTGCGTGTGTCTTGCACCGTGGTGAACCAATGCCCCTTTACTATAAATTTACATTTTCCAAATCCCAATTAACTAGCATGGAAATGGTAGGGTCTGTCATTTGGATGGCTTCTCCTGGAAAATGGTTTCTTGTTCAACTTGGCATGTAGTATGTTACGATTTATCAAGCATAATACAACCAGACAAACCAAGAAAGGACTGGATAAATACAGTTTGGTGCAGTTTAATTTTATTCAACATTTTGTATGTAGAAATGCTATGACAGGGTTATAACTACTAGATTTTAGCTTTCACCAAGTAATCATTACAATTTGTTGAAGAATTTCTCTGCTGCTGTTTGTAACAATTTTCCCACGCTCTTTTTCAGAATGCTGCCTTTTTATATGGCCTTGGCATGGTTTACTACCATTACAACGCATTTCAGTGGTAAGTGCTTTAAAAGATATATTTTTCATTGCATGCATGGCATCACAATGATTTACGTTATGAATACACATACGATTTGAATACACCTATATCTTTTGCTTTCATACCTGCAGTAAGATGAGAACATTGATATAATTTCATCTCTGTGTGCTCAGTAGAAAGTTTAGGCCACAAACATTTTAAATGGGGGGGCAAAAACAGCTGTCCTTGATTCCTAAGAGCTGCCTTCTAATTACTCTATAGCTGTCATAGTTATCAGGGATGCACGACATGACTTTCAGTCCTGATGCCATCACCAGTTTAAAATTATCAAGCTGTAGGAAGAGACTGGGAATCATTATTTTATGTGTACGGCGACATCAGGCTTGACTTTAGCATTGCTTCCTAACTCTGTAAAAGGTAATGCTCTGCTAGCAAAATCTTCAGGTCCACCATAATTGATTCAGATTCCTTTTATTGTACAACGAAACTGAGTGCAATCCTTACGGTGCATTGTACACCCAACATGACAACAAAATTAAAAATATAAAAAGTTTGAGCTAAGAAAAGAACGAGGTTCTGAATATAGGACTATAGAATATATTAAAATATAAATATTAATATATAATATAAACGGATATAAAACAATACAGCTTATAGTTAGCAGCTGAGATATTGCTGTTCATGTTACTGCACACTTGTTGAATTGCAGAGGTTCTATGTACAGGCTGTGCAGTTGAGATTATATACATATATGCATACATAAACATCTGTGCAGTGTTCTGTGAATGTAACTGGAAGTTTAATACAGTTCCCGAACGGTCGTTATCATTGTTGGCAGTGTTCAGTTCTCGTATGGCTCTGGGTTATCCTTGATTTATACTTCTGTGTCAGGGTTACGTGCGTAGCTACGCCGTAGGCTACGCATGTAGCCATGCATTTATACTTGTGCGTCAGTGTCGCCGTCATTCTTCAATCACACTCCCAAATGCTAGTTGGCGGTAGCTCTACAGCGTCCACTGTGTTGGCATTTGTCAGCAGAGCAAGCTAACTTCCTGTTTAGCACTCTGTTAACGTGAATGGGGGTAAAATTGTATACGTGCGGCTGGTGTAGCCTTCTCAAATGTTATCGACAGAGTGGATCACATTCTGATAGTGAAACGAGTGACGGTAAAATATATTGATCCACCGTGTTACAGCCGCTGTTTTGACCGCTAGTTAAAGTTACTTCAAAGCACGGGACACTTCCTGTCTGCTCGGAGGCATTGTGAGGCTACCCAGCTGAAGTCGCCTCAACGTGTAGCGTGGGAAACGGGCCTCTTTACTGACCGTCAACAGTTGGGTCTCAGTGAAGGTGCCAGCTTTGCGCACTTTCATAACTTGTAAAAAAATGTCTAGAGCAAAATTGGAGCTGTAGGTTGAGGTTATCTGGTTCCTGTCCAGTCTGCTAGGTTAACAATGTTCTATCTCACAGACACGGATGAAATTGATACTGATTCTCATGTCTAACTGCAGGCACGTCTGCATGGGTCCCCCTAGGTGTTGGGGTCTCCTGTTCCAGTTAGACACTTGTGCTAACACACTTTTTTGAATTTCCTCAGCTCTGTGCACATTTTGGAAATAGTTTATTGTAATGTGAGATTTCTATCTAGCCTGAAATCTGCTCTCATATGATGTGCAGGATAAGAGAAAGAGGAATGTGTGATCTTTATGACCCACCTGATGTCACTTTGCACTTGATACGCCTTCAAGAATAAGAAGCATAATTATGGAGAAACATCTCTTTCTTGGCTCTACAGTAATGTGGATTCTCATGACTTATACGGTGGTGATAGTTTTTTTGTTTTTTTTCACAGCAAACATTGTGATTCGGCATAGCAGGAAAAGGTTTTACACACAGGTGTAGTTAATATAATGAATGATGGCTGAGTCCCAGTAAGCCAGCATGCACAATAACAGGACCTTTTTATTTTAAACATCTAAATGAGATGCAGCTGTGTTTAAAGTTATTTCCACGAGTACATTTTGTGTATCAAAATATCTTCTCCCACTTTATGAATCAATGATTTCATCAATGTTTCCCACAGGATTTTGTGAGACTATGGTGGGTGGACATCGATCCTCTTGCGGGGTCTGGGGGCATGCCCCCCGGAAGAAAGATTTGTACATTTTAAAATTAAGTGCATTCATTTGGTTCACTTTTAAAGCAAAATTAAGAGGCTAGATCTATGAAGAACTATGAACTCTTGGAAACAATTTTGTGCCCCAGTAAACACTTTGATGATAAAACTCACTGTATAGATATAAATGGTGATGAAACAGCAAAAACGTCAACTAATATTTTTATGTTTTTCCAGCAACCTTAAATCAAAGAATTGTTTGTAAGTAATGACCATTTTATTTTACTTTTAATGGACACATGTAGCATGTTTTATACTTACTGTGAATATAATCCAATTGATCCTATTTCCATACATGTTGTGTTAACACCTTATTTTGAAAACCGGACTGTCACGTGTATCCTTGTGCAACATTCACCATGTCCGACGCAATTTGTTAAATTATATTGTATCTTGTGCTCATATTGCGTACAATTAAGACTTAATAGCCTCTCTTCAGGCAAGACTTTCACACTCTAACACTTGTTACTGAGTGAGAAAATGACAGAATAAAGTTGCTAACCCTGCCTGTCGGCTCGCTCTGCTCCTTTTAACTGCTCTTACAGGGTGTCCGCGGGGTCTGAAAAAGTCTTAAACGGTAATAAATCAATTTTGCGAAAATTAAGGCCATTAAAAAGTATTAGTCTTAATCACCATTTAACAGGTATTACATTTTGAAGATATTTTTTTCAATGTGAAAATCCTGTTTGTCCAAAAGTTTGTTTGCTAAAAGTAGATGAACATATTTATTTATAATGCATAGACAGGCAGTGAGTAGCGACTGTGTGATTCCTTTCTGTAACGTTAGACGCAGGGATCCACCGAGCGCCTATTTCACTCTTAAACGCTCCAAAATAATAGATCCGTGCGAACCGGAAAATGATTTACGAGTACAACCGACCGTAATCTCCCACCCTGCCGGACCCGCAATGTTAATCGTCCAAAACACAGTCGGAGTGGCGATCAGTAGTAACGGGATTAAACCGGTTGGCCGGTCACTCTGTGGCCACCTGAACAGCTCCGTTCCAGGAAAACAAGAGCGAGATGTGCCGGCAGCAGCTGAATCGGTAAGACAGAAAACAACAGGGAAAATTCAAGGAGCGTGTGGGTTTGGCTAACGTTAGCCGGCTATTTTGCTTAATCGGTGCCTGTTATTGAAACACATTCAGCTTTTCATAAAGCCGATGCTCTCGTCAATGTCAGTTTTTGTGAACAAATCAATCACAGCGGGAGCGGGATTTAAAAAAAAAAAAAAAAAAAAAAAGGCTTGATGTGCTGCAACAAACTGTATAAATGTTGAACTCATTGTTCTGCATAAACGGTTATGATTATTGATGAATTAGTAGCCTGCCTAAAATCAAGGTTGGAGACTATCATGTAGCCTAGAGCATTTTTAAGGCACAAAGTTAATGAATAAAAATCAACTGCAAACCGAAGCAGCTGTAATTTGAATTATATACTAGTGGTAAGTTATATACTATTATATTGAATCTAGTAGCATAATGAATATATTAATATCAAACTTTTAGTTTAATATGAAATTAACAATATACTTTCAATTTAATGTCATACTAATACAGTCATTTAGACTAGTTCCTCCTCCAGGTTGTGCCTGTTTTACACCGCCTACACTACTTACATTATTCATCACTCAGTTTATTGTCTTCATCTTTGTTCCCTCCTGGCCTGTTTTGAATTTTGTTGTGTTGATCAAGTGGACGGTGAAAGTTATCACACACATCATTACAGGCAAGCTCACATTATCTAGTTTAAACCAAATAACACACAAAATTATTGTTTCACATTATTTGCTGTAATATTGCATACATAAACTGCATAGCTTATGTAAGACAGTTGCTTTTCGCAGGAAATCTGACCAGTCCTTCAAATAGAAAACTGTTGGCCCATACAGGCTGTTATAGGCAACTGAGAAAGTTGGTGAATGCCTCAATTTTTAGGTGGCGTTACAACCTGATGACATATAGGCAATAAATATGTTATACTTAAATTCCTTTTAAAAAATGTCCCTTTTTATAGGTGTGTGTGGGGCTGATTTAATCGGTTACAGCTCAAAGTGGCGCGGCAGTCTTAAAATATGTTGAAAAAGTCTTGAAAAGGTCTTAAAAAGGTATTCAATTTTACTTCAGGATTCTTGTATAGACCCTGTTTTACCAGAAAGGCTCTAATATGTGTGCGCTATATTTAGCGGCTAGCATGATCACGTTCTTAAATGAGAGACAGTGGATATATTCAGTACTGTTCAAACCCTTAGTTAACGTTCCCGTAATTACCTCAAAAGAAAAGCGGTTGTCTCGAGTCAGATGCCAGTGTGTGAACGCGTGAGTTTACAGCAGCAGGGAGCAGCGGCGCAAAACACAATGTTAGAAGTCTTTAATGTTAACCACGTGGACCCTGGCACCTATTTCCAGCATAATTTTCGGTTCACTTTGAAACTATGGCGGAACAAAATAGACTGGCTGCCATAGTCTTGTTAATTAATTGGAAACACTGTTCATGATTGAGTGGCATCATTTTGATTTATTTAAAAGGTATGAACATTTCTGCCTGTCATTTTGAGCTTTCTCTATTTGGGTGTCTTTCTTGGCTTGTCAGTATAGATACAGGGTTTTTCTGTGTTTTTTGACTGCTTGAGAATTTACAGATTTGGGATGTTTGACTGTGGATTGGAGTTAGGGCTGGGCAATAAAACACTAATGAAAATGATCCCAATATAATTTACCTCAATAACAATATAACAAATGTTCAATATTATATTTATATATTAATATTTGATTTATCTATTAAGATGTTTTTGTTGAAAAAGGAACTGAAATAAGTTACTAATCATATTTTTTTTTTTTGAAAAGAGATTTTATCATAATTGTTTTGAATGTGCTACATCAGATATGTGAAGTGATCCACTGTTTGTCACGTTCTGACCATAAAGTATAGTTTAACCACACAATTAACCATCTGGCCCTTCAGCTTTCGTTCAGGGGTGAACTTATTTGACATTTATTGTGATAATTATCAAAATGGAATGATAGGTTTTTAACGTGATAACATTTTTGGCCATATCGCCCAGCCCTAAGTGGAGTGAGAGTATTGATGTGTAAAGAAGTGAGTAGCTTTGAGCTTTTTAGTGGCAGCAGAGAGAGATGCCTTGTGTGAGTGAAGGCATCGTGTTTTAAATAGGGGCAGATCTTATAAGGATTGCGCTTGCTGGAGTGTCCTCAAATGAACCATGTTGCCAAAGTAGCAGGGTCTGCTGCCTTTGTGCTATTTATGAAGTCCAGGTCACATCCGCCTCCTCAAGAGAGGTCCAGGTGGGCCCATTAGCCCCCTTGTGGCTGAGTTTCTCAGGGGGATTGTGCTGTTGAATGTGAACCAGTGTGGGACTACATCGTGAGCCCCATCTCTCTCTCTCTCCCATAGGGAGCAGAGCATCACTGTCACTGACAGAATTACTGTTTTCTTGTACCACTAATAGCTACAATAGGTTTGTTCATCTTTATCAGTCAGTTAAGTCACATTTTCACTTTTCTACTTTGGCACAGTCAGAAACTAATAAATGTGTTTGTAATCCAGCTGATTAATAAATGACATCTTTAAAAATGTCACACCAGGACTATGAACTTATATTGCTGACTATTTAACTCATTCTGTGGTTTGGGGTATATACTATTGGCTGTCTGACCCGCATTAGAGTCAATAATTTTTGGAAAGTGTACGTTCTACAAAGCCAAATTGAATTTGTCACATAATGGGTTACTACAAGGCAGCGGTAAAAACAGTGATGATGGTCTATTGTTAAATATTTCTATAATTTAACAGCTATTTGATGACCTATCCACACTCAATCGTGCAGGTCGGGACTGGGCGCAACCTGCAAACTTTCCAGCAGCACTGACCTGTTAATTTTTGTTTATTTAATTTCTCAGTTAAGCGGTTTGCTTATAAAATGGCAGGTGTAACAAGCTAGCAGTTTTACGCTGCACTGATTCTGAACCTAGCCACATCCACATTCTGATACTTGCTTCACCTCGGCTGGTTTGCCGTGGCCGGTCTCCTATGTTTGGCCTGCTGTTGACCCCCTTACTTCATCCATGACCATGAAGGACTACAGTGTTATTGCCCTGCCAAATGAATGTGTCAGTGGGGGAGGGGAGGGTACCATGTGGAGCTCTGGAGGATAGATTACGTCACCGTGAGCCTAAGGCCCAAAGGAATGCTGAGCTGTCAAATGGTGAATGTTACTTCACAGGGCTGAAGTGGTGCTCACCCGGAGAGACACTGGCTCAACTCCCCAGCTTGTCCATCTGAGCTCGTTATAGTATTATAGCCATTACAAAGTCCATCCAAAACAAGCTTCACCCCAAGAAAATATTAGATTAGACATATGCAAATTTTAATGTAGAGCAATTGTGGAACATTTATGCCATAAAATATCAACTAGTACAGCAAATGGCTTCTGTTGAATGGAGCAAAATTACGTTATTTGTGTGGCCTGTTTGGGGAAAATGTGTAGTGTTGCTGTCAGATGCCCTTTTCTAAAGGAGAGACTAGTTCTTTGCTCATTGTTTGGCCAGAGTCTGCCTTACGCGCTGTGTCACAACGGATTCTGTAGAGGAGCTGTGTTCTCCAAACATTCACTTTGAATCCTGCCAGGGAGGGAGGAGAGGGTGAACTCAGAGCATAGAGGGGGAGGGAGGGACCAGATAAACGAGGAGATCGGGAGGAGGGAATAGGGGGCAATGAGTTCAGTGTGTGTGTCACCCAGACAGCACTGAGCTCTGAGCTCTGCTGTTTCATGAAGGAGAGGGGCTTCATGCTGACATGCATGTGCCATTATTGTCATAGCTACACAGTGAGTGGGTTCAAATGGAAACTCGTTTTGTTGTGCTCTTGTCTCTGCAGACTGTGGTTTATTTCAGTATTAAGAGAGCAATAGAAAGTTTAATGCTACCATGACAGAAGCCTTTACATTACAACATTTACTGCACTTATTAGCCAGCCTTGTGGTCAGAGGCCAGATAAACTTTGCTGATACTATCATTCATTTCATTGTTTTGTTTTATCTTTTTGATCACCAAATCGGACAAATGTCACTGGGTCAAAAGAGCTACCGTTTTAGCTATGCTATAACGACATTAATCTCACTTGATTTTTGAAGACAATAATAACTGTCACCAACACATTAAGTCAGCTGCAGCTATTCAGTGTTAATTCCTGTAGTTCACCAAACGTTCGGCTAGTGTCTGGGGAATGTGCTCTTTGTTGGCTGTACTATTTTATGTTTACGATTCGCAGTTGGTTCAGTGCATCGTCAGTCTCACCTGAGCTTCCCAAAGCAACACAACAAATGCAATGTGTTTTTAAGCTACTGTTTCAAGTCTGAGTACTTCATAGTCTTCTGCTATCTCAAGAGAGCCCGGAGAAAAGACGAGGATAATTTGGCAAACGATACATCTAGGGCTGAAACCATTCATCGATTAAATCGCTCACTAAAATGCATCGACGCAAATTCTTTGCATCAACGCCTCGTTTAATCCATTCAATTATATAGCACACTCAAACAAAAGTACTTCTTCTAAAACGCATCGATGAATCCTTGAAATAATCTATAGAAGCTTCGTGCACTAAAATCATCATTAGCTGCAGCCCTAGAAACAACCCTTACGGCAGCACGAACTCTCATGACCTGGGAACATGGTTGTTGGCATGTCTGCCAGCTCCTCATGCCAAATTTGCACATTGAGACTCAACTGCAGTGCATGCGGTTAAAATACCAAGAAGACTTTTTGATAGCAGGTGTAAATGGGGTCAGATTCTCCCAAGCTCTCAATTATTTTATATCCCAATTAATAGAATGTGATATTTATGTTAGATATTAACATGTACGCTCTAAGAAAGGTAAACTTCCCATTGATAACTTTTCTTGAGACGGTAAGCAGCTGACTGTCAAACACCCATATACAGTAGTATCTACAGCAGGTGTCTCTAATCAATAGCAGTGGTGAAACATAAAGACAGGATATATAATTTTAAACACTAGAAAGAAAAATGTGACTAGAGCTGTCAGGGGAAACACTGTCCTATAAACGGCAGCATTGGCTGCTCTACCTAACTCAACATAGAATCCCTGTAGCTGTTCGGACATTAATCGCATTGCTATTGTTTCATGTTTCTCTCAGTTATAATATCATCTACCTCTAATAGTATTTTTTTTTTTTTTTTTTTTTTTCTTTTATTAACCTTACACCAGGAATCCGCTGACTCCGGCTACAGCATGTTACGGCTGCGCCGCTGTTTTGATGCGTCCATAGAGCTTCTTCACAGCTCTCTGTGACCCTGTTTCGTTCTGTCAGGCTGCATTTCCCACAAGGAGCATTTCAGAATCAGAAAATTTTGCCTGCCTGAATTTGCTGACATGTTTCGATTTTGTTGATTTGGTAATCTGTGTTTGCATTTTGTACTTCTACTATGATTAAATAGCCTACGGAGTTAAGTGATTTCTTTTTGTATCGTTTTAACCGTGTTTTATGATCGGGAGTCTCAGCAGCGTGTTTTATTTTGAAAATTCACTGGATTCTCTATGTCATTCTGTGTCGGACTTCCTGCCTGGTTCGATCTGCTCTGTGCCGCTTAGCGGAGAGACACTTCTGGGACGCACTGCGGCCGCGTCTGATGGACTCGCAGGCATTGACTATAATGATTAGTGGCTTTTAGCTGTTAGCAGAGAAACAGGCTGCAATGGCTGCAACATAATCATTGTGAGCAGTTAAAAGTACGTCCACTAAAAGTGCTTGTTTTTGCCACCGACAGGCTCAGACTGCAGCATTCCTACAGAGATGGACCTTTTTGTTGAAGAGTAAGATGACGTACTGACTGACGTTTCCATCGTTCTTTCACAAGTCGACACTTGGTCTTTGAGCGAGACTTTTGTTTCTAGTGAAGGTCCCGGGACCAGCGAAATATGATAGAGTAGCTTGGGAAATAGTCGATATAGGGCACTGAGTCTCCAAACTGGGTGTTCAGTGGGTGTTGAGTAATGGAAACATTAATGAGTTAACAGTTTGAGTCACGCGTAGAAGCTGTATTATTATCTTATCATTTAGGAAGTTTCCTCCTTTCTTAGCTTTGCTTTCAAAATGATTTTAATCCCTTTAAAGTCATACCTAAATAATCACAATATTATCAGTGTTGAAATCTTGAGTCATATTGTAATATTTAAGTTTGTCAATTTGGCCCAGTTCTGGTGAATGTTTGTGAAACCGCAGCGGATTAAAAGTCAGATAATCTGTTGTTAGAAAAATGACGCAAGGGTAGTAGATGATCAACAGTAGATGATCGTTTTGCCATTCGTAATATTTGTATACATTTCCATTTTTGTTGAATACCTGTTTCTGTGTCTTTTTCCAGGGCAATCAAGGCATTCCAGGAGGTGCTTTACATTGACCCCGGTTTCTCAAGAGCTAAAGAAATTCATCTGAGACTGGGACTCATGTTCAAAGTCAACACGGACCACGAGTCCAGTTTAAAGGTAAACCTAAATGGTTGCGAAACTCACAAATTGTGTTATAGACAGAATGAAAATAGATGAGTCATGGTGTTGATTGTGATTCACATAAAGAAGGGCCTGATGAGTAAATTTTAGAACCAGTTACCACATCTTGTGTCTTTTCAAGGTAATATATTTCGTGCAAATTTCGATGGAAGGTGTGCAGTTAATTATTTAGTTTGCAGTGATACATTGAATATAAATTATGGTAAAAAAAACATGTTTGGATTGAATTGCTTTTGGCTTCAGCAGTGAGTCATATGAAAAACATTTAAATCTAATTGTAGTTCTTTTAAAAATGAACCACCATCAATTTCATTTTATTAGAATATACAATGCAGATGGTCATGGTCTCAACAGAGATTGTAAGAAATATTTTACTAAAATGATTTAGATTAATTATACTATATAGTAATTACTGCAAACCTGGTTTCACAAACTGTAAAACTGACCTGTCAACACACAATGTCCATGGACTCTTCTCTTCAGACTGTCTGTTCATACACAGCATGTGGAATCATTTTCCATTTATGCCAGTCTGTATTGTATACCTGATGTGTACTCATAGAAGCCTCCTTACTCCCTAAATGGACTTGTCCTCCCTAGTCTTCAGACTAACAAAGACTGGTGGATAGTCTGTCCTGTCTGTCTGAGTTAAACCTGGTCTACGATCACCTGGAAGTCATAGATGTCCAGGCAGTAACAAAGGGCTTTCTGGCTGGAGCCTATGAATCTTTTGTTGTCTGAGAGTTCTGGTTGCCTTTAGGGACAGACTGCTATCAGATCCTGGGCTTTGTCCTGCTCCAGATGTTGTCACCCAGGTTTTTATAATGCATTTTAATTAATAAGCAATTGCAGAGCATTGTTTTACAATTACCTGGCTATGAGGTGAATGGACTAATTCCTGTTAGTTTTCTAATTCTGTTTAGAGGAGCATGTCGTTATTATTATTCCATATTAATGCTAGAGTCAGCACCTCTGGATGGGGAATGAGGTTGTGAAGAAATTCACTACTTCTTCCTTTAGTTTAACGGTGATTGGCAGGCAATTCTACGGGTAGCGATGGGGCAATGGATAAGACGCATGCCTGGAGACGGTTTTAATTCCCACTGCAGCATCCATCAATGTGTCCCTGAGCAAGACACTTAACCCCTAGTTGCTCCAGAGGCGTCAGCCTCTGACATATATAGCAATTGTAAGTCACTTTGGATAAAAGTGTCAGCTAAATGAATAAATGTAAAATTCAAAACCTTTATTAGACAGTTGATGTATGATTGTGCACCAGTTGAAATGAGATGACTCTTGCATTACATTAGGACCTGCCAGTCTCGGTACCATCAGTGATAAGCTCAGACCTTATTGATTTTCTGTTTTTGAAAAATATGGAACCATGTCCTTATAGAACCGGGTCTCGATCCCCAATCCCTACGTCTGACACAGTTTCAACAAGCAAATTGAGTTTTACACAGGTTGTATTTACTGCAAAGCTATTGGTGCTGCAGTGGGTTGCGTTTAACAAGTGTTGATGGTAGTTTGTCTACCCTTTTACAATCAAATGCAAGATCTTGTAGTGTCTAGGAGGTGATGTACTGTATCTGTGTGTGTTGATGCTTGTGGTGGTACAGCACTGAGCAAAGTAGGCTGCACGTGCTGCACGTCCTCACTCTGTCTTGGTTGCACCCCTCCCTCTTAGTCCCGGCTCATTGCCAGCAACACACACACACACCGACAGAATCTCACACATACTCAACACACACACACACACACGACTGCCCCAGTTATCTTCATAGAGGGGTGGGTACACGTTTAGAGGAACAGATATTGAATAAAGGTAGGATAGAGTGAAAAGGGAAATGGAAAGAGGAAAAACAGGATATCGCTGCAGATGATGATTGTTGGGAGGAAAAGAATGTAGAGACATTTTATGAATGATACATGTTTCATGGTGCTTCCTCTTTATTCATCCACTTTCCATTGGAGCATACTGGATAGAGGAAGTGGCAGTGAGAGGCATCAAGTGATGGAGAACTGCCTGCAGGTTCTGAGAAATCATTGTAACCTAATTAGGAGCCAGGCTCTGCAGCTTTTTGCACATCACTTCACCTTCTATTCTTTACCCACGTTATACATACAAACTAACTTCATTCCATTAATGGCTGCTAATTAAGCCAGTGAGAGAAGGGGAAATGAGACTGCAAGAGTGTGTTTGTGCGTTGTATATTGGTGAGGTGATGAGTTGTCTGCTTCTGCAGAGCCCTGTAGCCATAGAGAAGTGCTTTGAGCTGAGAAAGGAGGAGAGATGGAAGGGGGGGGGTGGTGATGCCTATTCCAGCTTTGAGGTATTGTGTGTCATCTCTCTGCACTCTCTCCACTGCAGCCGTCTGCTGAATAGTAATCAGTGACACCAGGATAGAAGAGGGGGAAGGAGGGAGGGGGAGAGAGAGAGAGAGTGAGAGTGAGGAAGGCGAGACATGGGGAGGGAGGTGGAATGCCAAGCCGACAATCCTACTGCATTATCTGCCTGGTGGTAGAGCAAGTGTGAAAGGGAAGGATAGACGAGACAGAGGGAGAGACCTACAGGGGGATGCAGTGGGGTTCCAAGAGGAGTGAGATGTGCTAGCGATCTAGGTAACGTGTTTGTGTGCGAGACGTTAATGCATCTGGCTGTGATGTTTGTGTGTGTGTGTGTAATGTTTTGTGGTTCATAGCGCTGCTTTAAAAGGAGTTTACTAAACGTGGTTGTGTGTGTGTGTGTGTGTGCGCGCGTGCGTACGTGTGCGCGCGTGTAAGTGAGTGGAAGCTCCACTGGCCCTGGCTGAAGCATGCAAAGAAAGATCCAGCTGGACGCTCCTTGATATTTATCTGACATTGACCGTCTGTGTAGCTGCTGCAAGGCTACAGGTTTCTCCTTTAAGTGTGTGCGTTTGCCAGATGCCCAGATGCTATTTGCCTTTTTAAGGTTACAGCATTGTTGTATTTTTTTTTTTCTTTTTTTTTTCCCTTTACACAAGTTGACCAGTGGTGTACAGCAACACCAGCAGCACAGTCTGTTCTCTGTTCTGTGTGTGTGTGTGTGTGTGTGTGTGTGTGTGTGGGTTCCTGGTTTCAGGAGGTTGTCAGTTTTTACTGACCCAGATAAGAGATACCGGTGATGCCTTTTTAAAGGCATGAAGCTGTGTGTGACTTCATTGGGCCATGGAGCAGTTTTGTAACTGCAATTAAACCTGTCACCTTGAAGCCAGAATTCCCGGATCAGAAACCTCATTGGAATTTCATATTCATATCTACACTTTATCAGCTCAGGTGCCTGGCTGTTCACCCGCTGGTTGGTGTAGGCTGCTCTGCATATTTCTGATACCCCGAGGCATTACAGTGCACACACTTCAATACTTTATATGATCAAAATAATGGTGGCTTATCATGAGGGAAGTCATAGACTTGTATGGAAACCCTAAAGGGGGTCAGGAGAAAGCCAGAAGAGAAACCCCAGAGTTGTCTGTATCTGTGTGACGTATTTGTGGGCTAATCCGTTCATTGATCCTGGATGGAGGTATTGGCTGGTAGCATGCCACGCCTTGACAGCCAGGCTAAGCCACTGCAGACATCTGCCCTACCAAGCAACTCTGTCTTTAGCTCAGATGATGGGATAGGATGCCGTAAGTGCTGGATATCAGTGTCTCAATTTGAAGACTTTGTCTAACTGTTGGACAGGAGGGAGGAGGGAAGGGTGGAGCAAGATGAGTGATCCCAGAGACGAGAATATCTATGGTTCAGCCCCCTCCAGCTATCAGTGTCCTCTCATGTTACGGTCAGCAGGGTTCATTCATGGTTTGTTTTGGATCTGATGGGGCTTTCAGTGAAGCAGACTGGATGGAGAAGGGGACTTTCTCTCTGGTTTCCTTTAAGACTAGCAAGCAATTTATTGCTTTATGTTGTGAGAGTGATGTTTATTCACTTTTTGCATTAGTAACATGAATATGCAGACCGTTGATCATGTAAAAGTTTATGTATATTTCTTTTGATAATAAAAATCTCTTTTTTTTCCCCCCTCTCTCTCCGCAGCATTTTCAGCTGGCTTTGATCGACTCCAATCTCTGCACTTTGTCCAAAGCTGAAAGTAAGTAGTAGTGTTGTTGTTGTTGTTTGTAATCACCAGAGGCTACATGGGAACCTGCCACACGATGCTGTTCAGTGTAAAATTAGATTTGATGTACCGGCTCGTCAGTGGCAGACACCTCGTATTAAAAGGGCACAGGAATATTTCTACAGAACCATTTTCCCCTCTGCTGACGTTTCCCCGCTGAGTCTGCCCGAGACTTGGGTTGCCTTGGAGACAGCACATGGAGAGAAGGAACTGGAAGTGCTTGCGAGCACATTGCACATACACACTGTGATTTCAGATTACATGTACACTCTGGGGAAACTGTCCTACTCCCCCTCCCATCTGTGCTTTGCACTGTTTGCAGTCTGTACCCACTGAAGTCCACGGGGTGAATTTGTTTCCCTGATATTTAAAAAAATAAATGTGAAGGTGTGTGTTTCTGATAAAACCTTATTCTTCTTTCTTCTGCTTTTCCCTCCACAGTTCAGTTCCACATTGCTCATTTGTATGAGATCCAGGTAAGCAATCAGTTACATTTTTGTTTCACAATTTTTAATGTTGTACAGATTTATAGACAGTTCTGGAAGTAAAAACAAGTTGTCATATTGTTTAATAATGCAGCATTGTTCCCCCTAATCTCTTAGATTTTTGCAAGATTCCTTCCTCCTTCTCAATCTGAGGCTTTAAAAATGTATTTTTGCTGTTAATGGTTTGGTGCAAAAGTGTATTCTTTAGCTCTCACGTATCTTTAACAATTTCAAGATCCTGTGGTTAAGGCAATAAAAGAAGTTACTAATCATTGAGCGATTATTTATCTTGCCTTGACATTCACACACATGGGCTGTTCCTTCGTAAGCTATAAGTAGTCAGTCACACCCTTGACTAAATTAGGTTACCACTTTTTTTGCAGCAGTGTACTACATCAGATATTTCCCCCTCTATATCTTATATTCATTCAGGTGAACTTTGATTCTGAAGAACAGGAATGAAAGTTAATGTTACGTAGGCCTGCGATTTCCCCCTTTTTGCTTAAAGAGCATTTGGGAACTGCTATGTTTACTTTCTTTGAGTCTATGTAAAATTGAGATCACACACAAAGACAGAATTATGCTAATTTTAGACATTTTAGTTTATTGTTGAGTGGCTGTATTGCTCACCATTGGCAAACAATATTGGCGAGTATTTTCAGCTCTGGCCACGTTAAACACACAAGTCACTAGCTTGTTGACTCTTGCATGCTTCTGATGTCAACATGCTTATGTAATGTTACTACTTCAGCCTGCCTGCTGAAACTGTTGTTAGAGAGAGGATGCCACATCAGCATTCCTGAAAACAGCCACACTGCTGTTGAGCTCAGCGATTGAAATACACAATGTAAAAACCAGAAGTACAAGAAAAAACTTATGAACCATTAGGTTGTAAATCCTCCACCAACAAGGGAGGAATTACTGTAATTACGTTGGCAGGTGTCCATTAGGGATGTTTGTTGGTACACTACAACAAATTAAATCTACTTGGATTATTTTTGATAACTGGGAGACGAGTAACCAGGAACTGTTCCCTAACGCATCCTTGGTTACACATCACTCCTGCTCTGCTCAGTTCTGGTAACACCAAGTCTGAGGGACTCACAGTGCTTAGTTCATGTTCATGCTACGTTACCACCTGTCACTCATGCGTTGTTCACAAAACTATAACCCTAGGCGTCATTTTAATCTTCAGCTTGTCAACATATACGTACCTTATTCTTTATTGCACTGTAATAGCCATCAGCAGAACTACAGCTGACCAGATTCAGGGTAGACTGATGGAGGCATGCAGCTGCTGCTGACAGGCTGTTTTTACTGCACAGCTGGTGCAGACGAGGTGTTTAACTGACTACAAAGGAACTTCAAACATTTTGACTATTTACACATAGCATACCATGTGTGGGGACCATGGTTTGACTTTGCATTCCAAAGTGTACCAATACGCAAAAATACTGGACACAGAAGGCGTTCTCTGCTTCAACATTGTCCATTATTTCCGCACATTGCAACAACTCGTCCTTCTTTTTTACTTTTTTTTTAGGGCTGTTACTATCACAGTGGAGTCATTGTAAACATCCAGAAAGGTTTCAGTCTGCTGCTAATCAGCATTTCCATTAAAAACTAAGATTTGAACATAAAACACAATCGACAGCTGATCATCTGCACTAGTAGAATTATCTCTCTTTACTTGAGTCTTTATTTCAGTGAATCTTTAGTTGAGTTAGTGCTTTGAATCGATCAAAGAGCTACTTAGACATTCTGTCATAGCAGTGTTTGTTGTCTAGTCCAGACCTAGCTTGATGACGATCATTAGTCCAAGCAGGAAGGAACCACTAAGAGCTTGTGTCATTTATATGCCCCAAGTGTCACTGTTTACCCTGAGGTGCCTTGATTGTGTGCAGACAGGAAGGTGTGTGTGTGTGTGTGCGTGTGCGTGTTTGTGTACCCTCACACACCCTCATTGACATTTGGAGCTTTAGGGCTTATGGGAATGGGGGGCTTTTAAGAAGACTTTTCATGAGCTGATAAGAGAACATTCAGCCTGTGCACACGCACCATTACGTATCTGTTCAGACCCAAGGTTAATAAGGTCGCCAAGTTAAAACAAACAGTGAGCTCACCTCAGACCAGGAAGCTCAGGTTTCCCCAAAATACGAAGTATGCACTGCAGTGGACACACACACACTTAAAGCTGCCAGACGTGTTGAGTCTGGCCTGTCCCTCTTCCACTTCTACACTGACCCTCCCCCGTGTGTGTGTGTGTGTGTGTGTGTGTGTGTGTGTGCACGTCTGACTGGCCATTACGAGTGTGAGGAGGTCTTAAGACTCTTTGTGTCTGTCCCGATAGAACCATAAAACAGACTGACACTCCTGTCTGGCTTAAACAACCTCTCTCCCTCTGTCTCTCTTTTCATTTTCCACTCCCTCTCATTCTGCATGCAGAAGAAATACAGAGCGGCGAAAGAAGCTTATGAAAGTCTGCTGCAGACGGAAAATCTTCCTGCACAGGTGAAGGCGACAACACTGCAACAACTTGGTGAGTGTCCCTTGCTCATGCAGGCTAATACACTCACCTCCACACATTAAATCCTAAAGAGATTACACTGGCTGAAATCTGCCTTGACATTTTGTCATTCTACTACTACTTTGTTTAGGATTGCATCATGCTGTGTGTGTGCTCTGCCACCGTCATTTGTCACTCAATCTAGTTTTCTGCTACTTTCTACCTGCTTTTCAGAGTGCTGATTTGGGCGTGTGTGCTGCAGCGTAGCATTGTTTTCTCTTTCCCTTCCCCCACGCAGGGTGTAGACATGCACGTGTGCTCAAATGCAAAATTATACCGTGTGTTTGTGTGTGTCAGTACATTTGTGAGGATTGGAGTTCATTTAGAAAACAATTTTGCTAATAAATATCATGTTACAGAAATTTCAGTCTGTGGTCACACTGGAGTGATTTCAAATGAAATAATTTGTTGATCATTGCATGACAAATGTGGTAGTATATAACTTGTACACTAGGAATCTGATTATGTGGGTTAGAGGAAGGAGGGAGGAAAGACAAATTAAATCATAGAATCAATTTTGTTCATCTTATCTATGATGGGATGTTTGCTTTAAATCTAAAACTAAATGACACTGCAACAATTAAATTTGTTTTGGTTAATTACATCTTGGTCCGCTACATCACCAGTGAGCTATAAGGCTTAGATCACCGTTTTCTGATCATCTAGGTTTTCCCCATAGACTGTATATAAGAAGTGGACGTAGTCATCGTGATGTTGGTTTGTGGACTGCCGTTTTGAAGTCTCGTGTTTGGCCGGGTGCCATCATGTTTTTTTTGTTTTTTTTTTTTTACAACCAGCAGCAACGGACGTGACCATATTTGGACAAGACTCTGGAGCTAAAGGCCGTGTGTGGAGCTAGCTAGCTTGCTTAGCTAGGTGCATCTGTAATTCATGTTAACTGTCATTAACAGGACTGACAATGTTGTCTAGGAAACACCAGTCTTAAAACTAAATGTACTCACCAGAGAAAGTGAATAGCCAACTCCAAATAAGCTTTTTCAACAGCGCTGGTTAAATGTACACAGTGCCGAGGATACGAGTCACTCTAGCCTGATTGACAGGACGCCATGGCAACAACTTGTCAATCATAGATAATCCTGCACTGAAGCCTCCCCTGCTTTATGGTCTATTTTTCTCTAAATAGGACCATAATTTACTAAATGAACATCACGCTGTATTGAAGAAGACTTGAAACTAGTGACTGAGACCATAAACTCATTATGAAAGTGTTTACTGAGATAATTATTCAGCTGAGAAGTAGGGTCATTTTACCATTATTTCTAAAGGAACCCGACTTCTTTTTGCAACCAGAAGAGTCGCCCCCTGCTGGCCGTTAAATAAAATGCAAGTTTAAGGGACTTCCGCATTGGATTCACTTCTCAGCCCGGAAGCTTCCCACTTGGTTTTTCCAGAGGCATCTTACAACACAAGAAGGCACTGATTACAGTGATGCACACAAAGCGCTAAGAAAAAGCCGACATACGCTGAAGTTTAATGTAAATGTGCTGTAGCATAGAACTCCAATTTTGTTTGTTGTATTATTGTGTCCAAATCATGTGATGAAGGCTTTTTGTATTAAAAGAATTATATATGTATGCATATGATTTTCTAAAGTGATGAACAAAGCAGATAATGTGTAGCTCCAAGGTTAAAAGGAACCTGTAGTTGGTGCTTTATCAGCGGATAATTTCCTGCACTGGTTGTTCTTAAGTTCTTCTTGAAGGAAGGGGGGAAAATACCAGGAGGATGGGTTTGCTTTTGTGATAATTTATTAATTAAGCTTTATGGTCACCTTCAAAGTCACTGCTGTGAAAGTGCGTTTTCTCAGACAAACACAGAGAGGTTTTCATTTTCATCCCCTCCACTGTACAGACCCGCTCACCCAGTTGTGAAAACCATTCCCAGTGTAGCCTGCTGAGATTGTCATGGTGACCTGTGGAGCTTACCACAGGTGTAGAGGAGGAGAGATGGGGAGGTCTGTGCCTGCCGTGCTGTTTGTTGGATGTGTGTGTGTCCTTGGTGGTTGCAGAGTAGGGAGGAGTTGTTTGTAAAGGCTGGTTCATATGAGATCTTTTGAAGTGTGTGTCTGTCTGTGTGGGCGTGTATGTGTGTACGTGCTTGACAATACCCCCTCTTTGTCTGCCTCTTTTCTCCCTTCCTCTTTCGAGCTTTGGAAGGTCATGCCATTTGTTTTGAGTCTAATCCATTTGCACATCAGACAGTGGTCTTGCCTTTTTGGTTGTGCATTGTGTCTTTCAGGTGCTTGACTCCACCTGCTTTTCACATAATTCACCTCCACATTACCCTAATTCTGCTGTTGCATGTAATAGCTGCCGCTTGTTAGACTGGTGATGCTTTAGGAGCCAGAGCAAAGCCAGCTGTTTCGTTAGAGGTGTTTGAGACTCACCCCTGATCTTTTGCTCTGCTCTTCCAGGCTGGATGCATCACACGGTGGAGCAGCTGGGGGATAAAGGCACCAAGGACAGCTATGCCATCCAGTGTCTGCAGAAGTCTTTAGAAGCAGACCCAAACTCTGGCCAGTCCTGGTACTTTCTCGGCAGGTAAGGCAAACAAGGGTGTGAGTGTTTGTGTATTTTGCCGGGCTTGCCTCTAACCTGAGAGAGCCTGGGACGTTGTGTGAGTCCTGATTAGACTGTTTGTTGTAGCTAGAAGCCATCTGCCATTGTGCTATGATAATAATCCTGGCTACACAAGCTTTTTGTGGGTAGAGTATAGTTGGTACATATTAATTCTCCAAAGGCCCAATGGAGGCACATGCTTCCCATCAAATGGTCTTGTTCCTGTGCTGTTGAATTGGGTTTCTCCTGGGGGCAAATAAACAGGCTGAATGAACACAGGCGTTGGAGCGCATAAGCATACAACCCCCCTCAAGGTCCATGCTGTCCCTTAATGTGTTAGCTAGGCTTGGCTAGTCTGTGTTGTTCTGTTTCAGCCTTTTTACACCAAGCAGTCGGCACTCGGCCCTCAGCATGTTGATGTTCGAGAATTACCCCATGTCCAGTTTCCATAGATTCCCCACCGTTCTTAATCATTCCTGTAGGAATCGTCCATAAGCTGTAGTCTTGCACCTGTATCTGAAACTCGCCTGAGTCCCAGCACACAGCTGCTGAATAGCGAAACATATCAGTTTCAACTAGAGACCATCCTATGATGTCCCACCAGCCGCTCTGTCCTTTTAACATGTTGACTTACCGACCCATGAGTACCGTAAAACTTCAATTAATAGCAGAGTCCCAAATAGCCACCTACCCCGTTTACTGGCCTGGTGTGGGAACACATTTGGATAAATAAACGCAGGTCCCCATTAAACGTCATTTAACGGAAACAACGAGCCCCAAAGTCTAATCAGAGTCAGTCAAAACAGCTTTTCATAAAAAATCGCTCTGTCTGCTAACTTCTGCACACTTTTCTCATCCTGCACCGTGTTGTTTTTGTTACGTTGCTGCCTACAAAATAAAAGTGCATAAGCTGTCTCTCTGCGGTAAATCAAATGAATGATGTGTATTTGATCATTTTTATACAAGTAATATTATGTTTGAAATAAACTATTTCATAGTAGCCTATTTCAGCTTTCTGCAAAAGGAATTAAAGGCCTGTCCCATATGGACGCCTGTCCCAAATGTAGCCAGGGTCAATTCGGTGATTTTAGCAAATAAAAGCCCGGGCTATTAATCAAAGTTTTATGGTACTTAGTAGTCATTTATTACATTATTTCACAAATACTCATGACTCAGAACTTGACAGGTGTGTAGTTGAGATCAAAATGAAGGCAGTTTAAAGATGGGCGTGGTCTTAACTATGTGTCTGCATCTTGCACGGTTGTGGCGCTATCATGTTGACAGAATCTCTCCACCGGCAGACAAACAAACACACAGCAAAGTCAAAACCACTTCTGTGGAGTTCCCGCTACAGTAGGTTCTTGCAAACAGTAACACATTTGTTTAACTATCTCCATAGGGGTGTGCAAAATATGCTTTTAATAGTGTAGCTGTCACGGCCTGCTGTATTGTGGGCTACAGTTGCTTGTTAATGTTTTTATTTAAGTATCTCCTCTCTGGACCGCCGACCTACAGCCGATCTGTTATTGAGACTTACTACCTTGTGACGGAGCGTTATTATTTTAACTTGCACAGCTTTTCAAGAATTAACTGTACTGGTTTAGCAGCCCAGGAAACTCACAGACTAATCGTATGTGCTCTAATTGTGTCATGTGATGCAGCTCAGCCAATCAAATCTGTGCATTCCGATAAGCATTGCGAGTCGAGTCCGAGATTCACCAGAGACGTTTTGGAAACGCACGCGAATTGAGGAAATGAAAGTTAAAATAGATTTCACATGGCTTTTAATCAAGAATGTACAGATTTTTACATGTACGTTCCTCCCACGGACAGTTCAAAACCAGAATATCTCATAGAACTCCAATGCTAGCTGGCAGGACAAACTAGAGCTCACGTTTCTCACTGAACAAGAGAAAGTAGGAAAGTGGTATATAAAAGGGAATGAAAGAGAAGAGGAGGTATTACAGCTGTTCATTTGTTAAGATGTGTTGAGTGTTTATTATAAAATTGGTTAAGACTACACTTCATCACTTCAAGCTACACTTTTTATTTAATTTTTTCCTGAATTAAGCTAAGTTTATTTTGGTGTACTTAAATTTAGAATTTATTCTTAGAGTAGTTATTTATTATCCCTTCAGTTTGATGTGAAAACTAAATATTCTTGAAATATTATTTGATTTGACAGCCCGTTGTTGACTAATAACATATGTTAACGCAACTATATGCTATGGCACTGAATGATAACGCAAGTTATGCCTCGTGCAGACTACATGACTTTCAGCGTCTTGTGACGGTAGTCTGAAGTCGTTGTGGCGTTCACACTACGTGACTGATCGTTGACAGAGGGTCACACACTACACGAGCTGACAGCAGCTCTGTCACCCGCCGCAGGTCTCCAAACCACGTTTTCTCAAAAAAACACATGTGAAATGTGAAACGGGAAATGAGGTATACCTACACACGAAACAGCTGTTTGTTATTCATAAAGATAGCAATGATAAAGACAAAGAATCTGGGTGAAAGGATGGATTAGTACACGCAGGTAAGCAGGGATCGTCTGAGCTACAGAGAGAGCTGGAGGGGAGTAAAAAGTGTTTTGTGGTGAAAAAGTAGCTGCCTGCTCTCAGTGTCTGGATGTCGAGTCGGCCGATTCATGCCCAGATATTTGGCATGCTACATATCTGGCAGATGTCGGCGATGTGTCAGAAATGTGTCGGGGAGCCATTTTGATGCATCGTTGTGTAGTTCAAACATAACGACGGGTGACCGCCGATCAACCACTGATTTAACCCCGATCACAGCCTGACGCTCGCCGAGCAGCAAATCGGGCTAAAATCATGTAGTGTGAACTAGGCTTTAGTCGTTATGATGTTCTGGACCTTTGCTTCGGGGAATTTTCTCTTTCTTTGAATTCTAATTGAATACCCCTGCTTTTGGGTATTGCAAGCCATTAGGTTTGGTGATGAAGGGTTCCAAAAGGAACATGCTGCTGGTGTAAATGGGGTTATAGATGCAAGCGAATGCTAGGCCATCAGCCTGATAGATGACTTAACATATTTGCTCTATTTGAACTGACTTGCAGTTTTACCTGTGAGCAGATGTTTCACTACCCTTTTGTCTATCTTTCCTCTTTGTCCATCTTCTCTCCTTCAGGTGCTACTCCAGTATTGGGAAGGTGCAGGATGCCTTCATCTCTTACCGTCAGTCCATTGATAAGTCGGAGGCCAGTGCTGACACCTGGTGCTCCATAGGGTAAGAACAGAACTTGTAGTATATTGTTATACTGAGAGACATAATAAAGGTCACAAGAATAGGATTGCTAGCGTCTGTAAGAGAGAGAGGGATAAATAGCTGGCATATAACTGTTAATCTCTTCAAGGGAGGTTTGTGCTCAGGGTGTCAGTGGCTCTCAAAACACCTCATGGTGATAGAGCAACTGTACTGTGACAGAGGATGTAGGGGAGAGGCTGGATAACAGAGCAGTAGGAGATTAAGAAAGGATCTATAGATAGATATATGAAGGGTGGGGTATGTCCTCTGGGAGTTGCTGACAGTTGGCATTGCTCAGGAAGATAAAGACCTAAATCCTGGTAGATGGCAAAACACTCATCTGCCCCCTTTGCCTCTGCCTTCAGTGTGCTCTACCAGCAGCAGAACCAGCCTATGGATGCACTGCAGGCCTACATCTGTGCTGTTCAACTAGACCACAGCCACGCGGCCGCCTGGATGGACCTGGGCACCCTCTATGAATCCTGCGGGCAGCCGCATGACGCTATCAAGTGCTACATCAATGCTACACGCAGCAAGGCCTGCCTTAACACTGCTGCACTCACACAACGCATCAAACTGCTGCAGGTAGGGCTGGCCTTCAGATTGGTAATACCCATCAAGCAACCCTGTTTGTTGATGTTGTGCAGTATTTTGGTGTGTGTGTGTGTGTGTGTGTGTGTGTGTGTGTACAGAAGTGTTGTGTTTATCGCCAAAGCAATCAGCTTTTTTAAAATGCAGATTGTGCTTTTGTCATTTTGATTTCTGACCACTGAGATATGAATTATTATTCATATTGGTGTGTTTAAACACATTTTCTCACTTGTAATTGTAAAGCATACCTTCATGGCATTTAACATTTGTTATATTCTGTATACAGTTACCTAAACCACCACCTATAAGTAAGCAGTAGTGTTTGTAGTGCCTTTCTTTTTAAACCCAAGTTCAGCACTAAAGTTTGTGTCTCACACAATTTCTCCTAGGCTCAGTTGTGTAACCTACAGCCAGGTAGTCTGCAGAATAAGAGTAAAATGCTTCCTAGTATTGAGGAGGCGTGGAGCCTACCCATTCCTGCTGAGCTCACGTCCAGGCAGGGGGCCTTGAACACTGCACAGGCACAGCAGGTGAGATCCAGCTTATCCAAGAGAATCCAGCCTCTTGGAAATGACTTGAACATTAACAAGGACTATTAAAGCTGAGGCCTTGCTCCGACACTTTCAGTTGTTTTATCCACATTAGACAATATTGATGTTTTCAAAATATTTGGTTTACATCCGTGGCCAATTAGGGCTTCTGGACCAAAAGATAAAAGGGATACAGTCTGAAGGGATTGGAGCGAGGCCATTTTTCAATAAATCTTATTACCAGAGTGTAGTTGACCTTCATAGTGCCTCTCTGTGTCACATGACAAGTGTTAAAATTATTAAGCACAGCTATAAAGAATTCATAATGTCCTACAACTCTTACCCTTAATGCAAATAAGCACAAATCTTCTCTTCAAATCAAAGTGCAAGGCTGAAAATGCATGCTCAATGGGTACAGTATATGAAGAAGGATGAATGCATGTAGTTTTGTGTCAAGTATTTGACGCTCACATATTTTATATTTTCCTGGCATAAAGAGTTTTACTTGTCACATCCCCCATTGAAAATGAGACATATCTCTCACGTGCACGTAAGATCTGAAGGTTGACCCCCCCCCCCCCCCCATCGAGATATCAGTCCTCTTATTTTCCTCATCTAATCTGTTTTCATACACTTATGTCTATTAGAATCTTTAATATCATTTCCATCATTAGCACTTGCGTGATCTACGCTCTCACCAAGCACTTTTAATAAAAGATAAATTATCTGTATACATTTTAATGTTGTGTAGTTTTGTGTCAACAACTGGTGAAAACTCTGAAGAGGCCAGAATGTTTGGTCTGCATGTCCAAACAACCCTCCACTGATGCAAATAATTTTGCATTACCTCACATCCTAATCACGAGGCATGAATACTCTGATTATGACCTTAATCATCCTCTGTCAATTAGATTAAGGTAATGACACAAACCATATTTTAATCGGAGTATTGCCAAACATGCAGTATTTAAATGCTTCACTTGTTGTGCATGTAAACGTAGTATCAACTGTATCCTTCATTGTGCAGTGTGGATTTATGTTGTGTTTTTTCCCCCTTTAAACCACTACATTATGGCTCATTTTGAACTGTAGATTATTCGGAAGAAGCTTTGCTATATTACTGTTACTCCAGCGTGTCCTCACAAGCTGCGTCTCTGCTGACTTTCTAGGCCTGCAAGGGGGAGGGAGGCCAGTCCGCCAGCAATCACACAGATCCACAGGCCAGCCCTGCAAAGAAGAAGCGCACTGCCAGCCCAGCTAAGGTACGGCTAAGAACATTAACATTGATATTCGGCTGGACAATTGAGAAGGTGAGCCAACATACACTTTTTCTGTCTCGATTACAGGGTGGTGCAGACTCGTGGGCAAACAGTCCCAATCAACAGCAGATCCCCAGCTGGTACCTAACACCACAGAAGCTTCAGGTAGGAATCTTTTAAAAAACTCAACTTTCACAGCAACTCTCCTTACTTAGTAGTTTTGTTTTTATTGAACACGCATTAGAACTTGCTCAGTGCATCCGTAAATGAGTTATGAGTCTGCCACACCTGAAGCTGGATTCATACTCACTCGTTTATAGTCTGGTGTAGCCTCATTAGGTCTTCTACAATTAACATGAACCTCCACCTTGATGAGTTTCTTGAGCTGATACTGGAGATGCTGAATCACGTGAAGGTCTTCATTCTGAGAGCTGGAGCCCAGTTTGATATTAAAAATGTTACATCCAAACATTTTTCTGACATCATTAATGTCCGACATTTGTAGATGAACATCATGCATTTAACTTTGCTATTTAAAACTCATTGTAAGATGCTGAATTAATACAGCACTGTTGTGGAATGTGCAGCAACTAGATCACTTGCGGACGAACCGAGCAAACCTCAAGCCTCCTCAGGTGCAGATGCTGGAGCAGCTGGAGAACCAGTTCTCTCTCATGCAACAACATCAGCAGCAGGTACACACACGCAACCTTGATTATACAGGACTGCGACTGTAAAGAGTTTTGTGTCTGCTATGTAAAGTCCCTGTTTTTTTTTCTTGTTCCTAATGTAGCTACACAGCTTGTTAATAGATTGCATTGCTGTCGGTGTTACTGTTTGTTTTGAATCTTTTCTGCTTCCCTCCTCTTGTGTCAGATGAGGCAGCAGGCAGCAGCCAGTGGCCAGCCACGGCACGGCCTTCCCAATGGTCCTGAATCCTCTCACAACCACGCAGGCCTCACCCGCACATCCCCCCTCAATCACACAGCCATCCGGCCCCCGTGTGTCACCCAGCCCACAGCCAATGGATCCTGTTCTTCAAGTCCTTCAGCGGGGCTGCTGGGACACCTGGACAAAAATCACACCCTGGGGCTGGGAGGTGGCGGCGCGAGCAACGGAAACGTGCCTTACCCGCAGCAGAACTCTCTACCTCACAACTGCACAGCCGCCAGTCATCCCAGCACCAGCAGCACTACCAGTAGTCCAAGTCATACAGACGAGACATGGAGGAGCCAACAACGCAACACTACCACTCAGGTATCTCACTGGTTCCTTTGTTTCCAGGCTGATATTTGCCTTTCTGTGCCTTCCTGGACTTTGTATTTCCCTGTGTTCTTGTTTTTTTTTTTAGTCTACATAGTATTTCTTGTGATGGTGACGTGTCTGCCTTTTGAACAGTTTTGATGTATTTCTGTTTGTATTTCTTATTTTTTTTTAATTGTGTACTTTTTGGTCTTTCTCTCTTTTCAGGGGCTTCAAAAAGGTCCAGGTTCACATTCGGCAGGTCCCAATGGAGAACCCCCTTTCTCTTCCTCCTCCTCCTCCCCTCAGACCTCGTTCTCTTCCTCTGGCATTCTGAATCAGGTTGGACATTCCTCTGGGCCCTGCACTGCCTCCTCCTCAGCCTCGTCTTTATCCCCCACCTCTCCCCAGACCACACCCAACCACTTGTCCTCACCTTCCCACTCCGCTACTACCTCAGGCGTCCACACCAAAGACACCACGCCTTCAGGGGGCAACAACAGCAGCAATGGTGCAGCTGCCACTTTGCCATCAGGTCCCGAGGCCACCGTCAGGCATTCCGCCGGGACACCTCTAAGTCCCAGCACCACCCCCGCACAGGGATTGACTAATCACGTCCAGCCGCGGGTGACGGACAGCTCTGCTAGCCTGTCTCAGCCTGGTTCTCCTGCCCCCGGCGTGCTCAGTTCAGACAATCCTCAGCTCTCAGCCTTGCTAAAGGGAAAAGCCAATGCTGCCAGTAATGACGATAACAATAACTACAGTAACCATGGAGGGCCTTCCTCAGAGAAAATCAACAACGTCCACTCGGGTCTCCACGTTGCCGCCAAGCCAGTGTCGGAGCAGTCTGTGGCATCCTCGCCAGTTTTAGCCACTGCTACACCCTCTCCAAGCTCAGCAGAACCTCACGCCACCAACAGCCTCTCCTGCCTTAACAGCCCGTCCAACACCAACAGCCAGGGGCCCACAGTCAATGGGAAAGGGCTGGAGGACTCCCAGAGCCCACTGAAGGTAGAGCCTTCTGGCGGAGCTCATAAACACACAGTCCCTGCTGGTCTGGCACCCTGGTCCTCGGTTTCCATCTACCCCAGCTCCAGTGAAGTGCTCAAAGCATGCAGGTAAGAAGCCTGCATGGCACCAGTTATCCTTTTTGTGGGTCAGAGAGAGTGATGTGCTGAATCCTTTTGTGCCGGAACTGTGTTTTGTTTTTTTTTGTTTGTTTTTTTTTGGCTTCTTTAAAAATTAATTGAGTCAGGTAACCAATTAGAAACTGTTATTGTACAAGGTGTGTGCAAAACACTGCTCACACCAGCCTATAGACAACTAGCAAAGGTATGACGCTTAATGCTTGTTTGTAGCAGTTGCGCAGTGAAATTGTGTGTAGAAATGCGTAATGTGTTGATTTTTGCACTTAGAAAATTTCATGACATTTTGACCCTGCTCTGTGTGCTGTATGTATTTATTTATCTTGTCTGCCTGTTTGAGACAGACTTGCATAAATACTCAGCTCAGAGCTGATGTCAGACACACATTTGGCTGCATCTTTGGGTGTGCGTGGGTGTGGCTACTTCCATCATGTTGTTCTAAACTTCCCTATCTCAGCCATGTAGTTTGGAGCCAGTCCACATGCAGAGCCCCCTCCTATATCACATTCACATCATATCATTTAGACAAAGTCCGATGAACTGTTTACGTCAGCCTCCTAGTTGTAATTTTGTGTTGGACATTCTTTCCTCAACAGTATCTCCTTCAAAGACACTAATGCAATCAGTTTGGTTCATTTTAAAATTAACGTTACACTGTTTATATCTTCCTTCACTAACTTGTTAACAAACCACTGTAAATATGGGCCACGACAAAAGTTGCTACTTCTGGCTTTTTAAATGGTGTCACTACAAGGTTGAAAAAATGCAGACACTGCATGAAAGTAGCAGTAGGCATAATTTGTAATGTAATGAATCATTTTAACCTTGTTCACTGGCAGGCTTTATAATCCAGTACTATCATGCAGTATAACCGTCATTAATAGAAAGATGTTGCTTTCTCCCCTCTGCTCTGCCATATACAGCAGTACTGGTTCATTTAGAAAAGCTTTAGGCTACATCCATACTTCTATGAGAATGATCTCCGTCGACACTAGCATTTTAGCTGCGTATCAGAAATGATCTCCATCTATATTAAAATGACTGAAAACACACATGAAGTGAAGTTCCCATTCACGTACGCTGGGCATGCTCGTGTAAACAGGAAGCAGATTGTCCACTCTGCAGTTGAATAAGATTTGTAGAAAAAGTACTACTAGATGAACGAAGAATAGGAATAGTGAAGAACCATACCAGAGATTTCTTTGCATGCACCGACAACGAGGTGGAACTGCTACTGAAAGTAACACAGGAGTACAAAAGAGACTGTGGTGGCGGAAAACAGACTGGGAGTCGTCGCAAAGCAAATATGGTGATGGTGTTGCACAGTACAGAATGTTTAAAAAAAATACCAAAACAAAAAGGTAGCCATGGAAAAAAACAAATCTACTGACAGATTGGTTTTGCATGATTGATAAGACCCAGTCAGGAAGTCAAACATGAGCGTCTGCGTCGTAGTTTTTAAAGTCCTCCGTTGTCGCCTTTCCGCACTAAAATGTTACCCCGGAACAAAAACATAGTGGTGTAGTTGTAGCCTCAATCAGCTCTGCATGTCCCTGCTTTGCATGTCACTTCACAAGTAAAAATGTCTGACTGGAAAGGCTAACCTTAGTAAAGTCCTGATTCAGTAAACATAGATGGCATCTCAAATGTCCACAGGTTGAGCGGTTAGAATTTATTACATAGGTTTTGTGTGAAATGAAGTATCACAATTCATTGTTCTGTGGAAGTGGTGAGAGAATATGGGGCAAAATGTGCTTTCTGTCTTGCAGATGTTTTTGTTTTGTTTGTTGTTGTTAATGGTAACCGTTTGCTTTTACCAGAGCTGATCAGCTGACTTATCTCTCTCCTTTGCTCTGGCTGCAGGAACCTGGGCAAGAACGGCCTGTCAACAAGCAGCATCCTCCTGGACAAGTGTCCTCCTCCGCGACCTCCTCGCCCGCCCTCTCCACCACTCCCAAAGGACAAACTCAATCCTCCAACACCCAGTATTTATGTGAGTGCAGCTGCACCGTAGAAGGAGAAGTATTCGTTATGTTGTGTGCAATATTAGAGCAACAGAGTCTTGGCTACAGTACCAAATACAAACACTCGCAGTTCAGAGCTCCTCTTAAATGTGTTGATTCTCACGATAGGTCTGGCGTCAGTCCTCGTTTCCTGACCGTTCTTCTGTCTCTTTCTCTGAAATACAGCTAGAAAACAAGAGGGATGCCTTCTTCCCTCCCCTCCATCAGTTCTGCACCAATCCTTCCAACCCGGTCACCGTCATCCGAGGACTGGCCGGAGCACTCAAACTAGGTATGAGGCTGTGCCAGAGGGGCCGCAAACCTGCGCTCCACTTTGCTGAAGTCCACCACAGACTGAATTTTTGTGTTTCAAGCTTCTACATTTGTTTAATTTAGCTGTGACAGCAGCTGTGAGCACGGGCAGCTGGATGTTTCTGTCTCTTCCAGTCTCACTGTGGCTCTGTGGGTGTGTCTGTAATCATGGGAAAGGGAGTGTGTGTGTGGATGAATTTGACATGTATGACAACAGCGCCACCTGCAAGTGGAAAATGTCACTGCACATGTTTGCTGTAGCCAAAGTTACAGTAAGACTAAATTGACACAGAACCACACAGCCAACAACCCATCTGCCCTGCTCCCTTCCCTACTGCACTACTGGTGTTAGATTGTCAAAAAAACGTCTCCCTTGTTCTTCCTCAGTCAGAAGATGGCGATCAGAAAAATTATATTAAAAAAATAATGTGGACATGAGAGGAAGTTATTTTTAAAAAATCCTCTTCTGGTCATATTTTAACATTTAACTTCCTATCATTCATGCACAGATCTGGGTCTGTTCTCCACGAAAACATTGGTAGAGGCAAACCCGGACCATCTGGTGGAGGTGCGGACCCAGTTGGCTCAGCCCACTGATGAGAACTGGGACCCCAGCGGCAGCAGGAAGATGTGGCGCTGCGAGAGCAGTCGCTCCCACACCACCATCATCAAATACGCCCAGTACCAGGCCTCCTCCTTCCAGGAATCTCTACGGGTCAGTGGGAGACAGATGCACACACTACAGACTATGGTCTACTGACTACTATCACAAATGTTTATATTCATGACGATACACACATATCATCTTTGTTAATGTTATGATAAGAATAGTGCCTGAAATGTATTGTGACTTCCTGTTAAAATTAAATTCTCTCCGTTTCCAATTCTTTCAATGCTATATTTTTTTTTTTTTGTGATAGGAGGAGAATGAGAAGAAGAAGGAGGGGGAAGCAGAAGCAGGTTCCTCGGACAGGTGACTCTCCTTTGCCTCTCTGTGTCCTAACATTTGAACACTCAATGTGTGCCTTTTTTCTTCTGTTGCTAACTACGTTGTACTCTCATGTTCTTGTTAGTATGATGCGGCGCAGGAAAGGGTCTTTCAGACACATAAAGTTTGGCACCAACATCGACCTCTCCGACGAAAAGAAGTGAGTGAACTACTATGTGTTGTGTTAGACTGTATTTCCCTCAACACAAAATATCTGGTTGCATAAAGTGTCACATCTTCTCCTCGCTTTATGTTGGTTTTGACCTGTTAGTTTGGAAAGGGGCATGACTTGTCCCTATACTGTCACATGACAACCTGTAACTTTTGTCCCTTTTTCAGGTGGAAACAGCAGCTTCAGGAGTTGTCTAAACTGCCAGCTTTTGCCAGGGTTGTGTCAGCCGGCAACCTGCTCAGCCATGTAGGACACACCATCCTGGGCATGAACACCGTGCAGCTCTACATGAAGGTTCCAGGGAGCAGGACACCAGGTATACATCTACAGAATGAATACCACTGCACTTAGTATTGTCACGTTTCCTCACTCTGTTGGTAATCACGTCCTTTTTCTGTTGCAGGTCACCAAGAGAACAACAATTTCTGTTCCGTCAACATCAACATTGGTCCTGGGGACTGCGAGTGGTTTGCTGTGCCTGAAACGTACTGGGGTGTCATCAACGACTTCTGTGAAAGGTACATCGCCGCAGACTTTTTTCTTGGCTAGTTTCCGAGCTAGTCCCCAGAGTTGACACTGATAGCTGTGCACGGTTTTCGTTTTACCTCCTCTTCCAGGAACAACATCAACTTCCTGATGGGTTCCTGGTGGCCCAACCTGGAGGACCTGTATGAGTCCAACGTGCCTGTGTATCGCTTCATCCAGCGCCCTGGAGATTTGGTGTGGCTTAACACGGGCACTATTCATTGGGTTCAGGCCATCGGCTGGTGCAACAATATTGCATGGAATGTTGGACCTCTAACAGGTGAGAAAAGAGAATCGGACATTATGAATGTGTTCACTGATGGTGACGCTCATTGCCGTGCTGCCTGCTGAGATAAAGCACAGCCTCTGGCAAACATGATCATCCCTGCGGTGCAGCTTCCAGGTGCAGGCAGGTACAGCTTCATGAATGTGAAACAAAGCCTGTAGGCTTAGTAAACCTCAGCTGGATGAATACACAAGTTTCCACCGATACAGAGGTGAACGTGAAGAGTGCCTGTCTGTTTTTGTCCTCAGCCTATCAGTACAAGCTGGCAGTGGAGCGTTTCGAGTGGAACAAACTGCAGAGTGTCAAATCCATCGTTCCCATGATCCACCTGTCCTGGAACATGGCTAGGAACATCAAAGTGTCGGACCACAAGCTCTTTGAGATGATCAAGTGAGAATTCACTGTTTCTCTTGCTTTAGAAAAAAAAAATCTGATGTGGCTTTTACCCTGAACTAACCCAACATGTGTGTTTCTGTATGTT
The DNA here is from genome assembly GCF_021292245.1 of Micropterus dolomieu. Taxonomy (NCBI): domain Eukaryota; kingdom Metazoa; phylum Chordata; class Actinopteri; order Centrarchiformes; family Centrarchidae; genus Micropterus; species Micropterus dolomieu. Next base: position 26,715,126 of record NC_060156.1, on the reverse strand, counting down.
AGGTATTGTTTGTTACGGACTCTGAAGCAGTGTCAGATGCAGCGGGAACTGCTGTTGGCTGCTGGAAAAGAACTAGTGTGGCACGGGAGGACCCAGAGCGAGCCGGCACATTATTGCAGCATCTGTGAGGTAAACCGCACGTATACTAAACCACGCCTAGATCCTTTCTGCTGCATTTCTGTTGTGTGAATGTTGTTTTTCTACCTAAATAACGTTTCTGCTACCTTTCTGGCCCCCTCTTGTGCCCAGGTGGAGGTGTTTGACTTGCTGTTTGTAACCACTGAGAGCAACAGCCGGAAAACGTACGTGGTGCATTGCCAGGACTGTGCCCGTAGGGGGAGCACTAACCTGGACAACTTTGTGGTGCTAGAGCAGTACAAGATAGAGGACCTCATGCAGGTTTATGACCAGTTCACACTTGTAAGTATCGTGCACAAAACCACTAGTAGTACTAGTCTGATTCAGACCAGAGTGGATCAACATAAAGGAGACTGATGCCCTCTTATAGCTCAGTGTGTTCTTCCTTTACCTCCCTACAGGCGAGTCCCCTTCCTTCCTCCTCTTGATGGTAACACTGTTGTTCTGAGGACAGTTGGAACCATAATGGACTTAAATCAAAAACTCTCCGGAAACATTCTTTTCTGATATTCAGGAAGTAAGCCGGCAGTCCTCAAACGGCGTTCTGTAGCTATCCTGTAAGGCAGCTGCGTGAAAGCTGTGCGTCTATGCAACCTGCCCAGAGTGGTGTGCCTCCCCCTAGTGGACTGGAGGGGGACGGCAGCTCCTCCTGTCATGACCAGACTGTTCTACTGCTGGCCCAGCTGGACTTCACTAGAAAATACACAAAATCCCACATAAAAATGATGAATTAAAGTTTTGTACATATTATGTTCTAACTGGCAACATGGTCACACAAAGACTACTGACTTGATAGTTTTCTTTTTTTTCCATTTTTGTATTCTGTTTGTGAGTTGACACACAAGAGCTTTGTTCCCTCTCCACCATGAGATGAGTAATTAGCATAGCCCGTCTTTTGTATGTTAGACACCTCCTTGGTCAGGACAACAAGGTAAAAAAAAAAAAAAAATGTTTTGTAATGTGAAAAGTTGAGTGTCACATTCTTACTGCAACATTTCCCCCTATTTTTTTTTTAAGAGGAGTTAAATTTTATTTTGCTGGAACTATGATGAGTCTTTTCACTTTGGGGTGGTGGAGAGCAAATCGTTTGTAGACAAACAGCCAAGTCGCAGAGAAGAAGGGTTGCACATAGACAAAAGAGTGAACTTTAATTTGTTTTGTTTTTATTTTGATGTAAATTTACACTATTTATAAATGCATATTTATTGCTTGGAAATATTTGTTGATGGAATGCTGTAATTTTTTCCAGAGTACCTGCCATTAAATTTGAAGGAGCCTTGTGATTTTAAGCACGGCCCCTCATACGTTTTCTATATAAATAAAACTGCTTAGTAAGCATTGTACAGAGACCTTACCTTGAAATGGGTTTATCGTTTGAAGGATGTTTTATGAGTCAATAAACAAGAACTGTCTTTATTTACTTCGGCAGCTGTGTTGTACCTTTTCTTAGAATTTTTATTTTTACACTTTTTATATATTTGATGCAAGTAAAGGCCAGATCATTGTTTGTTAATGGGTTATCTTTCAGCCTCCACAATTCCCCAGATTTGTTAGTTTAAGCTAGATAATTGCACCTGTTAAAACCTGGATCCCCTCACATTTGGAATACAGTATATACAGATGTAAACAAGCTGGTTTTACACTGAGCCGTTATCCATCTTATTCATTAGTCTTGCTTTGTGAGAAAAGCTGCATACCCATTGGCAGAGTCTGTGTTGCAGGACTGTTTGTGGTCTACACCAAACCCGCAGCAGATCCACATTGCTAGCAACTCAAAGTTATGAATATGAAGGGGAAAGGAAATTCCAAGATGGTTAGCTCCTTATTTCTGGACAAGAGAATGTGTATTTGACATTTTTCCACTAATGCAAAGTGCTAAGGAGTAGAAGCAGACACAGACACACAGAGTAGAGTGACACCTCACATTACTAGGTGCAGGCAGGCTTCGCGACCTATAAGCATTTAGAATCTCATCCACAATCCAGAAGTCTCTGGTTTTCAACCCCCATACCAAATGAAAAGCTACCAGACCTGCGCAAATTAGCACCGGCTCTTGCAGAAGCTTTAACTGTTCCTTCACCCCTTCAGTTGTGCCTGGTGGGCCAAATGCAGCCAACTCGATGGCTTGGTTTACATGAGGCCTTCCTGGCCCCTCTGGCAGGAAGAATGGATCCGGTAGGACTGGAATCCATGCACCATCCAGGTACCAAGGCATGCATTTCAGGCTCACTGATAGAGCTAGCAATAGTCAGGCCTCCGGGTTGACCAAGCATGAGCTAAGGCCTAAAAGACCAGTCCTCTTAAGGAGTACCAGAGAGGACAATGCATTTATGTTTCTGAGACAAAGATGTCCACTTCTGCTTCATCATTTTGACTCCAAATCATTCCCGCTACTTCTGGGAGGAGTCTCCCCATGGTGGCCCTCGGTGGGACAGCACTTCTGCTGCACTGTCCTGTGCACCTGGGAGATGGATGGCCCTGAGGCTCAGGAAGTGGGGGGGGGGGGGGAAGAAGCTGTTATGACACTCGCAGACCCTGACTGGACCTGGTGACTACCAATGATTGACACGACATACCGCTGGGGTGCTGTCTGTCCGGATGAGAACATACTGGGAGAAAGTGTCTCAGTGCTATACAAACAATTACGAGATGGATTGCCATGACATTTTGTGCAGACTTTCATGTTTCCCAGAGGATGAACTGGATAGCTACATTACTTCACATGACTGGACCAAATTATTATTATTTTTACAACTGGGTTCTCTTTACAATGAGTGTTGCTATGAAATGTGCAACTGTGCTGTGAAGAACACAGAGAGGCACTGGCAAATTCGTGGCTACCATTTGTCCATCTCAGTTGGTCTTCTCGTCTGCAGCAGGCTGCCACGATCACGAGGAGGTCCATTAAAACAGTTTCTCACAGAATACTTCAGTCTTTCTTAAATCACTTCATGTGACTCTGGAAATATCTTGGCAATATGTTGGTCAGAGTATAGGTATTTGTTATCAGGAACACATTGAAACCCATGTCCCAAACTATACAAATTTGTATTTGAATGTGGCCAGAAATATAGAAAACCAAAGTAGCCTACTGCTGCGTTGGATCTGCACCAAGAGCAAATGAAACAACAGTTCTGGGCTAACGAGCAAGTGAGAACAATACAGATGGCAGATCGCAGATGAAAGATATGTTATCCAAGCAGTTATAAATGTTTAGCAATCACTTGAGACTTGAAAAAGATTTTGCATCCTGTTAGTGTATTAAGGAGTTAATAATAACTGTAACATGGTGTTAAAGTGTGTTCAATTTATGAAAGTTAGCATAGTTTCACATTCAGGGAGCCTTTGTGCGATTCGTAGAGCTACAATCTGATTTCTTGTCTTTTAGTGTTTTTCGACACAGCTGAAGTCTCATTCTGTGCTTGCTGGTTTTATGCACAGTATTCTGGGGAGCCTGTTATCCCTGCAAATTTTGCCCTGCACTATATACAGTCCACTGCAAACATGCCACACAGTCAGATCCCTGCATCATAACAAAGACATAATGCCTCATTAAATGTCCACATGGTGCATCCAGTTGACCGTCTCCAGGGTGGGAACTGTTTTTACTGTTTGTCGATGAGCATTGAAGAAAAAAAATAATCTTGGGGAGAAAATAATGAATCAGAACAAAGTAGCTGTGAGAAATCAAAAGCGTTTCTGATGTTTCTGTGATCAATCAAGGTTTTCTGTATATAACATCCCCACCCAGATTACAGTGTGCAGCCCAGTTTCTGGATCTACTGCACAAGATTTAGCCTCCTAAAAATAGACCTGATGATGCCATGATTTACGGGAGATGAAAAGAGGAACTTTGACAATTGTCAGTTTGTAAAAGAGGAACAGAAAGCATTTTCTTCCTCTACAAATGAATATATAAAAATGATGCAACAAGTCCAATGGATAATGGATTTTTAGATTTTTAGCTTCAGACTATTTGTGGCCGGTGTTTAACAGTCTTCCTTTGCCATGCTTGACAGATACTGTGTAATAGATCCTATCATCAAACTGGGGAGAATACACTGCACTACATGAATTCAGCCATCAAAATGAAAGTGTTTTCAGTTGTGTTAGCTGCATGGCTTCATGGATGGTGGCTCTGGTCGGTCCATCCACCACTGTAGTTCAGACTGAAACATCTCAGCAGCTATCAGATAGATTGCCATGAAATTTGCTTCAGGCAAATCATATTCCCCTCAGGATAAGGATAACTTTGGTGATTCTCTGACTTTTCCTCTAGCTCCATCATCAGGTCAGAATGTTAATTTATTGCAAAGAGCCATAGGTTTTTTCAAATCTACCACTACCCTGCAGCTACCTTCTTTTTATGTGCCTATAACTTGCACAATGATGATGTCTAACTGTGCTGATTGGTCTGTAATTACAGCTAATACTGCTAAATGGTGCTCTGCTATAACCCACTTTATTAAAAGTAATACTCGTCATAGCAGAGATATAACCAGAAAGAAATAATAAAATAAATGTATAGAAAGAAATTAGGAATAAAGTAAAATTACAGTTAACTAATTATGATGAACAGAAATAAATAAGCCTTCTTGTTTTTAAATAAAAGTTCTAAATGTACTCAATCAAAAATAATTAGTTTTCCTTTCCTTCCACTTTTTATTTCCTTTTCTGCCTAATACAGCCAATTTACAGTTATTTAAGATGTTGTTATGGTGTAGTAAGGGTGTAAAGAGAGTTTGAACCACAGATCAGTCATATCAAAGGCAACAGTACTGATCATGATGGTTTACTTGCTTCTATAGAAAATGTTTTGGGTGGACTGGTTTACCTTCTGCTAATAAACAACTCATAATATTTTTTAAATGCATTTTATTATTTTTTAATTATACAATAAGAAACAATTAAAAAGAGGTTACATTTAAGCTTTTCTTTTTTAACTGGTCTATGACAAGAAGCCACTGCATGTGGAATTTTGCAGAAAAACAATTTAAACAACAATAACCTGTTGATGATGGTGTGTGGAGAAATGGCTTGTCTTGCTTTGACCAACTAACTGTCACATGCTGCATTTTTAGAGGGTACTCAACCTTTCAAAGGGAACCTATGAGTAGCCACTCAGCAGAGTGGATTTTCAGAAACTGATGTTTTTGGCTCTCTGCCATGTACTCAACCCCGAGATGAGACAACAAACGTACTAATATCAACCGTGCTCCTCTCTCACCGGCTGACAAAAGCCACTTGTGCCATTTCGTCATTTTAATGAGTCCTACAATGTTTTATGTTCAGTGCTGCACAACAAAAAGTCTGTAGTACGATGGTTTTCATCGGACCTATCAGCTGCACACATATTGAACCAGATGTATTTGATGCTTTTGTGGTGTGCATCCTTGACTGTGACTCAGAAGCTTGTAGTCTTTGTGTGATGTGTGAATCAAATCTGTCTTTTGCTGCATGATTGAGTACCACGGTGATGCAACCATGTTGTCTTACTACCTACACACTACCTTCACTGGCTTCCTGTAGGAGTGGATGCCATGTAGCTGGTTTCATTTTGGATTCAGCTCTGTGCTGGAAAACAAATATAACTGCATGTATAACACACACCTTCCCCCCTTTTCTCTTTTCCTGTCTGACATTACATATGTATTCTGTACTATCTCTTCTCTGAAGCTGTCCTAAGTGATATATTCTAACTCAAGACATGTTGGGTTTTTTATTTAACACCTTTCCATCAAATGAAAATATTCTACATTACTTCTGCATCATTTTATAAATATTTCCCCTGACGTATTTGACATTTTTGTGTGATCTCAGCTAGAATTCAAAAATGACATTTTGACATGTCGCAGTAGAAAAAAGCACAGGAGTAAACAATATAATGAACAATGGCTGAATGCCATTTAGTTGCTTAGAACGGAGGCATCATTAATGTGATTAGTAACACCTGTGTGTGTCAAAATGTCTGCTGTGAGAAAGGCCTGTGTTTTATCTCCCCTCTCCTCTGTCATTAGAAACGTACAGGTACTCATTTAGCTAACTAGAGGTTTAGTCATTCAAAGGTCTTTGACTTGAAATATTCAATATATTTCTTTTTTAAACTTTTGTTTCTTAAAAGCTAAACCTAAATAATTTTAATGAGGGATGCATTTGTATTATTGGGTTTGATACTTTCAAATGAGTTGCAAAGAAACAAAATGGGGTTGAATCCCAGTCTTCACCTGCTGATGTTGAGAAACATGTTTGCTGTTGGTTTTCAGTACAGTGAGGCTGCTGCCTACAATGATGACTTGTTAAACTCCCTATGAGGCTGATCGCTGCATGGGTTCCTCTGCTCTCAGTGTCACATTGGTTTATAGGCTTTTCAATTGTAGAACAGGCACAGAAAATCAATTCCCTCAATTATGTCCCCGCTCAAACTCACTTTATATCTAAAACCCCTTCCCTAATCTTTCTTATTGATTACTCTAATCTAACATTCTATTTTTCTTTGGCCCCTTAGCTACTTCAATTTTTATTTTATTTTATGCGTTTATCCTTGTAAAGCTCTGTGTGACTGTATTAAAAAGTGCCATAAAAGGTTGGGCTTAGAGAAAAGTATTTAAATTATTGTTATTTATCTCTACATGTGTGAAGAGTGATTTCCATTTAAGCTATTAATGCATCTCGCCCGTCACTCAACCCAGCAGGAGTAAAGTGTAGCTGGTGCACATCAGACAGACATGCTGCTCCACTCTCCTGAACACATGACTGTTTTGTTTTTTTTAAGCACATTGTTGTCATTGCTGTTATTTTGCATTCAGATGAAGCATACAAACTTGTTTGGCTTGCTTGTTAGTTTGTAGTTCTTCCACAAAGCTATTATTAAAGTTATTCATATTTTGACTCAGTATTTCATTCAGCCTTATTCAACCACATCCAACGATGAAATAATCCTGCTAACAAGTACTGCCCAAAATCTGGTTATCCCTCTGTGCCACAGAGCTCTATTGTCGTCCAGAACAATTCAAAACACATCAATGCCTCGCACCATTGCACTGGGTGATCATTATCATGTACATAATTTATTTTGCTGCAATAAATAGTAGAAGACTCCTGTTTTAGCAAAGTTATCTATAAATGAAGTGATCTAGCTTTATTTCTAATGATAAAAATATAGAATATCACCAGCCTTATCTTATAAATCGAGCTTGTTCTGAAGGTCTTTCATCCTTGGGCCCATTGCAACCCCTGTGCCTCTGAAAGGATTAAGCAAGTAAAAAAGGGAATTAATGAATAGATGCTAATGCTTCAACCTCTGAATTCAGGAAGCAACAGACAGACAAAGCTTCAGCAGCCTGCCTGCCTGCCTGTGTACAAAGAGATGAGCAGGGAGAACAGAGGAAGGACAGCTCCGCAGATTTACACTGCAAATCATCTGTCAGATTCCCAACAAAACATTTCATCCAATATCCTGTCCTGGAAATATCCACTGATCAAACCACAGCAAATGAAAACAGGAGTTTTTCAGTCATCTGTGTTGGGATGTTTATTTAGCCTGTGAGAGGTCGCCGCTGTCCGTTTTGTTCTGCCTTTTAGGTATTAAAAGGATCCCAAAGAACCAAAAATCAAGTGTGGTATGAGTTAGCGTGACAGCCTTTTACATGAACACCGGGTGAGAAATTCACAGTTCACAATAACAGTAAAATTAGACATTTTGGTCCGTTATGGTGCCAGAATCATTTAACATTAAATCCCTCACCCAAACCTTTTCTCCAAACTTTAAAACATATATGATGGGGGATGTTCATTGTACTTGCTAGATGACATTCATTGTGCTCCTGTAACAAAGTGAGTCATAAATGCGGGATCATTCATCTGTACCAGAGCCTGTACGCATTACGCTTGACAGTTATGTCATTATCACAACCGCAGGTGGCTGCATTGGTCCGACGGACTGACAACCACTTCAACCAATACACGCTTAATTTATTCGTGATCCCTTTTGAATTTTCAAGTTTAAAAAAAAACTGTGCTGGCAGGCTGTGTTTTTTCCCCATTTCCACTTACCTTCAAAAGTGAGAAGGGGGAGGAGGTTGACATTTTAGAAAATATCAAAGCTGGAAGCTGAGGCATGGCCTCGTATAAAATGTCTGGGTGAGATGTGGTTTGTATTTCTTAAAAGAAAGACGCAGTTGGACTTGCCTGTTTTGATTCTTCTCTTTTTTTCTTTTGGATGTATTTATGAGGTTCATATTGCAACATAAATGTGTTGATCTGCTGAGTTTAGATTTATTTAGCATTTGCAATGTGTTTCCTATTTTATTGTTGTTTGAAAATGGTCTAAATCTACTGTACTTTACATGCCCAGCACCAAATGGCTGACAGATAGAGTTTGGGACTCGCAGGTGAACAAAGTCAACCATCTACAAGGTTAAGATTTGGTGAAGACTAAAACAGATATACAAGAAGAGTGAACTATTAAATCCTAAAATGGTTGAGATACAGACATGTGAAAGGGTGCAGGGAAGTTAGATGTCTCAATTTGTCTGGGAAACATTGGAGAATGCGCCAGAGTAAGCAGGTTTACAATGTTTTGAGATTGTTCATGTGAAAAATTGTGAATATATGGGGCGTCCTACTGTCCTAGCGCTTTAAGACAGGTTTAAGAGTGCTTTCTTTTTTTGGAATCAGTGGAGGTGAAGTGGTGTCTGCTAAATTTAGTCCCTGGCTCCTTCGGTCCAAACACAGGTTTATTTCCTGAGTTTCCTCAAATGGTTTTTGGTTGGCGGGGTCGAAACAACCAACATCTAATAACAATGTTCCTGGTTCAAGTCCGACAGGGAACTTTTGATCCACTGCCTCCCCAAATCCCCTCTCCTCTGACTCTCCAATAAAGGCAAAAACTGCCCAAAAATACCTAAAATATATGTATCCTAAAACAAAACCCTGTTGTGAGACCTTCAGTGTGATGATGAAGTTTTATAGTTACTTTTATTGAAAATCAATTAGGAATAATTTATCTTTAAGTTATGACTGATTTTATATTGTCATCAGCTTCTCTAGTACAGGAAAAAGAGGGGCAGATTGTGTTTTTGGCTCTTGCAGTAGATTCAGATGAATGATGAAGTGAGGAAGATGGACAGAATGAGTTTTACACAGTGAGTCACAGTGAAGAAAGCAGCAGCATCCCGGATCAAGGATAGAGCAGACCAAAGAAGAATATGTATAAGTCTATAGGTAGAAATGCAAAAATAATAAGTGCAACTTTTTATTTTGGTGAATAGTGCTTTAGTTCAATTATCTAATAAAAATTTCTTTAACGTATGTCTACTCCATTTCCTCCGTTTAAAAATGCAGAGCCTTTGAATGTGAAAATATTTTTCATTTCAAATGTTTAACAGCTGAATACAAGATGTTCCCCACTTCACTGAAAAGTCCATTTTCACTGTCACATCACTTCAACTCTACACACAAATAATTCTGCACAGTGAAGGTCAAAATATTAAGTCAAAGTGGTATTGACTACATAATAATCATATTACTGGAGTACATTGAACATCTTCAGGAAATGAACACCCACTCTGCTGTTGAAAGCTTACATACTGACACATACTCTGATACATGCAGCTATTTCCATACTGTTCAAGTTAAGTAGCAATAAGCAAAACACAAGGGAACTTAAGTTGCTGAGCTGCATGCACTGTGTAGTAGTAGAAAGATTAGAGGACATGTCCACTGACCTTCTCGCACTGGGGCCAAGCGCAGTTTCATATTGCGTGCAGTTACAAATATCTGGTGCATGATAATTCATCTGTTCCTCATACAGACAGGAAGCCCAGAAGTGTGACAACCTGGGGCCAGCAGATGTCACTGTAGTTATGAAAGAGATGGATGCTAACTTGTGTCTGTAACACACACACACACACACACACACACACACTAATAAAGGGGATCAAAGCTGTGCCTAAATCCTAAAGGTGTATTCCAGATGTCTTAGTCACCGATGTGAGTCAGCTTGTATTTGTTCCGTTTGTATTTGTTTTTACTCTTTAACCAAGTGACTCACACTTCAGTTGACAGAGAAAACATATGCAAGTATTTTGGAACAGGAAATGGATGTACAGAAGGGCAAAAATTATATTTCTTGGACTCTGTGGATCAAGTGCTTTCAGCAGCCAAGAGGAAATCATAGTCATTTGTGGAAGTGCTGGGTTTGTGAGGAATGTGTCTGCGAGGAGCACAGACTACTGCTAATGCAGAAAGCCATGTGAAGCCCGACAAGTCAATGACAGACTGGTTAAGATGCTCGCTGACGGTGAATGCCACCCAACAGTTTGGAGCTTGTTGAGCGTCTGCTATGTGTACATTTGAATTTGTTTTTGATTATTGTTTTTATTGTATATTATTATATTTATTCAAATAAACCAAGCAATCTTCTGGTTTGCATTCAACTGCTTCAGTTTGCATCAACTTATCGGGAATACTGGCCCCTTGAAATTAAAATTGGAATATCATTATGAGCTTAGTTTCTAATTATCGGAAGTGTCAATCAATAAAAGTCATGTCATAACTTTGATCAATAAAAAAATAATGTAAAGTCATCTATTCAAAGACAATACTAATTCTGAGAGTTAAAAAAGTGTTAAGTATCCACAACAAAAGAGAAAAAATGTTCTTATTACAAAAAACATCACAGAAAAAAACACTTCTTATATCAAAGGAACATTTATGCAATATATGAACTAGAAAAGAAAAGAATCACTATACATTTTCTATATAATGCAGAGGTACATTTATTCAGTAAGAGCTGGACTTCAGATTAATGTTATGGAAATTATTTTAATTTTATGGAACCAATTTCAGAGACAGTGACTGTAATTTTTACAACTAGGCCTACAACTATTTGTATTTGACAGCTGTACTTTCATGTATATTCACACAAAACAATATTAAAAATACCTCATAACATCATAAAATGTGACTAATTCTTATACTTTCCACCAGTAGCCTATATAAAGCAGAAGCACCACCTGCACCGGTCACATTTAAATCATTATTACACATTGATGCACAATAATTTAACATTACATAACCCAACTATTCTTCTTACTGAGCTCTTGACAGTTTGCTTCGTTATGAAGGCCTACCTTTATTTTTTAATGCAGAATGTCTTTATTTTAAATAATGGACGCTTCTTTTACCTAAATGATTCCACTGACTGGCTGTTTCAGACACACTCCCTGTATAAATTATATTTTAATAACCGATGGCTGGTGAGGCTCAGCAGCGTGGCAGTGCGGTGCATCATCCGCCCTGTTCAGCTCCTCATATACGGGCCAGGAATAGGCGGCGGCGGCGGCGGCAGCCCGGTGCGGTCTGCTGACTCAGACAGGAGTCAGCGCCGCCGCGGTGGGTCGCGTGCGTCTCCCTGGGCGCGAGGACACTGCAAAGTTTATGGTGGGATGAATAAACCACCGCAAACAACCCAATGAGGTTGTTCTGTAAGGCAACGGAAACGGAAACTCTGCTGTAAATGTAAACATAGAATATTGACAAAAATGCCCGACATTATAGATGGATGAAGATATTTGCATTTAAGGCGTCCATTCATGAAAATATTAAGTGTGGAAAAAGTCCCTCCGTGACTGGTAACCAAAATAATGACTAATTTCCTGTGGAAGTTATTAGTTATTTATGTAGTCCATGTGATGCATGCACTGGTGGAAGAGTTGAATCCACTCAAGTGAACATATAATGTTCCAAACCTTGAATCCAAACTGAGAATCATCTGCTTTGATATCATAAAAATCTATCTCTTTCGATAATGTCAAAAAAGGAGTTCCTGAAAACTGGACATTTTAGAGATAACAATCTAAAAACAGCAACTAGCCAACAAAATCTTAACTTACAAGGTAACCAGTCACCATAGCTTTCAGGTCAGTGAAGTAAACAGTTCTCAAATCCAGTTTCCTCAAGTAGGCCTGAAGCATCATGAACTGGTACTTGAGTAAATGTACTTTCCACCTCTGGACGGCACAAGTCATCAGACTTGATCTGGAAAGCCACCGCATGTTCCCCTGTTTTTTTAATCGCAACTTTCAAATAGATTTCAATTTCCAGCGTTGTTCCATGTGTTCTCCTTTATCAGCTGCTGATGATCAGCGGTGGACAAAGCACTCCTGTTTCTTGACATAACATAAATATACTCTTCTACAAGCAAAAGTTCTGTATTAAAACATATACTCAAGTAAAAGTACACAAGCAAAATGTAAAGTCCTGATGCAGAACTATCTGCTACCTGAATGTGTTACATCATTATTATTTTATATAATTGGATTAATAGCATTTATGCATTAAAGGGTAAGCAGTTGAGACTAACTATAAAGTCTTGTGTAGTTTAATCTAAAATAATTTTTTATAGGTTGGAGTTTGTTTTCAAAATGTTGATCAGTAATAACTACAATTATTAAATAAATGTAGGGGAGTAAAAAGTACAAGGTTTCCCTTTTAAATGTAGAGTAAAAGTGCAAAAGTAGCAGAAAATGCTAAAACAGAAATACTAAAGCAAGTCACACCTAAAAGGAAGATATGGACGGAAGAGGGCACCGTGGTCTGCATGCAGTGTGACATCCATCTTAATAAACAGGTGGACAGGATGCACGTCACATATCACACTCCTCCTCTATCACTGGAGGTGACGGAGGAAGCTCAGCTGTCTTGCCTGCCAAGTGCACACAGTGTTCACCGTACAGCTAATTCTCCATTATGTTTTTAGAAAGCACCCAAGGCAACAACAAGGTCTCCATGTGGTAGAAGTCCCCCAGATTCCTCTTGGATGAGTCTGAGGGTTTTGGAGCTGTGAGTCACAGGAAGCATCGGGTTAACTTGATGAGTGTCTTGTGATTTTGCCCACACACACACACACACACACACACACACACACACACACACACGAACAGTGTGCTCTCCCTGATGTGTGTGTGTGTGTGTGTGTGTGTGTAAAGTACTAGTACTTACTTTAAAGAATCACCTCCAAGTGTGTTGATGATGAGAGCAGCAAACTACCCAGATCAGTTTGATGTAACACAATGCATCCAATTTTTGGTTTATACTCCTTATGTTGTGCGGGCAGAATATAGTCATTGCAGCCATCAGATGAATGTTATCATACAGAATCATACGCACCGATCAGCCATAACATTATAACCTTGATTGGATTGAAATCTGGGGAATCTGGAGGCCAAGCCAGCACTTTCAACTTGTTGTTGTGTTCCTCAAACCATTCCTGAACCAGTTTTGCTTTGTGACAGTACGCATTATCCTGCTGAAAGAGGCCATCAGGGAATACCTTTTCCATGTGAGGGTGGTAGGTATGTAGGTGGTACGTGTATCTTCCACATGAACGGCAGGACCCAAGGTTTCCCAGCCCAACATTGCCCAAAGCATCACACTGCCTCATAGTGCATCCTGGTGCCCTGTGTAAAAGAAAACGTGATTCAGACCAGTTCACCTTCTTCCATTGTGCCGTGGTCCAGTGCTGATGCTCACATGCCCATTGTAGGTGCTTTTGGCATGGACACCCTGACTGGTCTGCGGCTACACAGCTGATCGGTGTGAATGGATTGTCTCAATCTAAATATAGTGTCCTCTGTGTTTGTCCTGACCTTGGCATTTTTGCACCTCGGACTTGGAGGCATTTGAACACCACATTCAAAACATGTTTTATGAAGATTGTAACTGTCAAGCTTGTCTCTTTCATGTCTCTGAGGGCCATTCTTTTTGTGTTGTATATAAATCCTGTGTTGACTACTCTAAAGTGCCAGTAAGTCATATTGGCACTTTAGAGTAGATACATTATCCCCATTAATAAGTCAGACACTGACAGTCAATGTCTTACTTATAAAGAGGATAATGTTTCACAAGAGAGTTTATTGGTTAAACAAAGGTCAAATGTTATAGGAAAAATAATGTTTTCCTCTGAAATGTAGTATAGTAAATTTATTTAGCTGCACAAAATAATAATACTAAGGTAAAGAAGAATTACCTTAAAGGACTGTTTTCAGGTTTGTCCTAAAACAATGGTCAGGTGCCTATGTAAACATTCTAACTGTAATAATTCCTCCTGTACATGCCGGTGGTTAAGAGATCACTTCTTAATGTGATGGGGGGAACAAATCCACAGTCCATAATCTGTCACAGTTAGTCATATCAAGTGGATATCTTCCACAGTCTTTTTAGTACTTTATGTGGCTAACCTCAAAGTGCAGCACAGAAACACTGTTCGGGGGAATTAAAATCACCAACATTGGAAGATATCCACTTGATCTGACTAACAGAAGCCTCATATTAGCTTTGACTGAATGTTTGAATGCATTTTTACACAGAATGAGGACTGCAGAGTTTGTCCCCCATCACTTCCGTTTGAAGCGCATGATGAGTATGACCAGTATCAACAGGAGGAATGATTAAATCAAGCAATATTCATATGGGCTCCTGACTTTTGTTTTAAGACAGACTTGAAAACGGATTGATTTCTTTGTACGGTTCCCTGCTGCCACTGGCTTTTATTCTTTTCTGTACAATAAGAAAATGAGGTAGTCTATATCTCCTTTGAATTATAGAATTCATCATGGTAAACACCAAAGTTACATGACAGTTGGAGGGAAGATCAGTGCAGATTAGTAGGGGCAACAGCCAAACAAGTTGTGAACACAACATTGACTTTCATCAACTTTTAAGCGGATGTAAGAAACTAACAGCGTCTTATTGACACATCCAGCAGTTACACTGCATTGTGATCATTCATCTGTCTGCTGCTTGCTGCTCAGTGTACGGAGGGTTGTTATAGCTTTTCTCTGAAAACGACGCTATCAGAGTGCCAAGTGTGAACCAAAACAGTTTAGATGTGGGCTGGACAGATAAACAGTGAGCTGTTACTCAATAAAAAGCCCTGTAAAGCTGACGGGAGCTGCAGATTCAGCTGATAATTCTCTGTAGGTAGCAACCCCTTTCACATTGTCATTTCGTGCATAGTTATTATGTAAATATATTAACAAAAAGAACTCTTACGCACTTGTATGTTTGTACATCATGGCTCTTAAAAACACAGTACTGTGTAGCATCTTAGCCTAACTATATATTATTGTCTCCCAGCAATGGCCAACCGAGCAATTATGAATGCAGGAAACTCACTCTATTGACATCCTTACGACGCGATCCATTGCTTTTTAACTTTATTCTGAAAAATGTACTTGTAATTGTATATAGCTTTGGACAAAAGCGTCTGATAAATGCCCTAAATGTAAATGTAAATATTGATGGTATATGCTTTAGGCACGTTTCAAGAGCCTGCTTATTGATTTTTATACCATAAAGAAACAAATGGCTGCCTGCAATGGTGGGGGAAAAAAATAAAAAATCTGTACAGCATTTGAAAATGCTCTCAAAAATATATAACTTGAAAACACAGTGTTGGTCCATTAAAAATGGAGTAACATGATCAGATTATTTTCTGCTGAAAGAGTAACTCCTTTTACCCTTTTTTATGCAGGTAATTCCAGTAGAAACATGAATTCATTCCGTCTCCTCTACTTTCAACATTGTCTGACTGCACGAAGCCCACAGGCGTAAATGCGCTTTGATTGCTTTGACATCTTTTGCAACGTTAACCCAATCTTGTCCTTTCACTTCCAGAAGCTCGTCACTAATAACCACATAAGATGTTTCTCACAGACGAAACTGTGGATTTATTTCACAGGAAATGAATTTGTCACCCTGGCATGTGGCAGAATCGACATTACCATTGTCTCTTATCAAGCTGCTGAAAACTCCACGGTACATTTTTTGAAATGTTTTTTCCTGTTATAAATGAACCATTAGGGCATGAGGTTGAATTAGTGGGCGTCGAGCTCAGCACTGAATCATAGTTTAAAAATGTACAGGGGGAAATTATTTAGTTGCTCACTCTGTTGCTGTTGTTGCTGGCTGTGGTTTTCCCAGTCAGAAAGATTCTGTTAATACTGTGTATTAATTATACTATCTAAAAATGAATACAATTAGCATAACATGATCTTACTCTCCTAAAATTGAAATGAAATATGTAAATCTGACATTACTGAGTAATAATTTAGCTACCAGACTGACGACTAATGCCAATGAATGTTTGACAAGATTGTTGTTTGTTTGATGCATGGCATGAAAAACCTCATTAGTTTTCACAGCGATTTGACTCAGTGTCATTCGTTAGTCCTAAACACTGTCCATAAATAAATGCACATCCATTTTTCTTAATTTCTCTCATAGCCATCCTAACCATATAAAAAGGGATTACCAGGATATGTACTGTCCCTGTTCTCCAGCGCTGCAGTGTCCTTCCTGAAAGACAGTTATATTCCTGTGCATTTATTATTGAAACTGAATGACAAAGCTGCAAACTCCTGGTCTGATTTAAACCCATGTTTCGGTTTAAACCTGTTAATACAGTATTTGCTTATTCTTTGCACTACACTAACAACATCAACACTCTCTTTGTGTTTTATTATCACACAAATCAGAAGCAATTTCCCACCTGCTGATATTTAAGTTTTAACCAGCCTGTGCTCACTGTCTCAGGCTGGAGGGGAGCCACATGGTGGCAGTGTCCACAAATACTGTCATCTCCTCTGTCCACATGAAAACGGCCCCTTCCCTCCCCCTCCCTTGGCAACCCAACTGGCACTCTGGGCAACTGTCCAACATCTTTAAATTCTTTCCTGTGTTAAGCTTGAGTCACGAAGACTCTTACGGCAATCATCAATCAGCAGAGAGGTCAATCTAAGAGCCATTTGATAGTTCACGTTGCTAATTTGAAACAGTGGTCAGATCAGCTCACAACAGTGGCGTTTAGTCATTTTTTGTCACATTGTGGTGCCATGAATACACGGAACATCATACAAAATAAAGTAAGGGAAAGGTCATCGCTCTTATAAAGATGATGAGTAATGGTTACTTGACTTGATTGAGGAACAGATTCAAAAACACAAACTTTAAAATGTCTTGTTAATGGGCAGCAAGAAAAATCAGTTGGATTTGTTTTTTTAAGTAATAAAGCAACGTTCCTACTGACAGGTGCTCCACTACCTGGGCAGCCAGGGAAACTCCACCGCTCCAACGGATGTGAATGAATCTTTTTATAGACTCTGTTGACATAACATAATCTCATCACATCATTTCACCTGTCCAAGACCCAGAAGTTTAGCTCTGGTGGGGACATCAGATTTCTCCCATTTTTGCCCCGCGTTGAAGGGCATTGTTTCTGGGTGACTCACAACTCACCTGGCTTCACTCTCCAAGAAAAGCTCCAAAGAGCAGAAACATGAACACAAAGATTGGTTTTACATTGACTGGACTGGGCAGGATCGATCATGGTCTCTTTCTAAGTAGGGCAAGGGTGTGTGTGCATGCACGTGCATGTGTGTGCAACGAGCAGACACAGGAAAGCCAGCTGAATTTGGGGCTTGTGTTTCTTCCTTTTACAAACATACCACAATATTTGGTCATCTGTAGTGCCTCCAACAGTCATTCGATTATCTGGCTTTGCAGGACAGTACGGTGCTTTCCACCTACTAATGCAGTATAAGTCACTGGCCCTTGACTAACCAGCTACACGGCTGCCTCTGTGCTGCCCGCAGGCTCCATATGACAGATGTTGTTTAGAGGTTGACCAGCCGGCTCCCAGCTTCGACCTGCTGTTGTCCCGGTGCAGAATGACGCAGGTATTGCACATTTTCCTTGGTTATGACTGTGTGACATCACCGGCTCCTCTTAGTGCTCGCTGTTTCCCAGTTCCCCTGACGCGTGATCCGCTCTTTAACGATCGCACTGTTGTGTGTAAACACCGCAAACAACTCAAAGAGCACATACACACACACAAACGCACCTTCACTGCCTCAGGTCTTGCTGTATCCACGGAGGCACCTGTCATAAGTGACGTCACATACGAGTCAGGTGAATGCATGCATGCATGCGTGTGGGTGTGTGTACAGGCTCTTGCTGGCTGTGGGATGTTTGCATAATCAGCACAGCAGCACACCTTGGTCACAAGGTAAACTTTCCACTGTGCTCACAGAAAAAGACCTCAGTTTCACACTTGAGTAGTCAGGGAATGGCCTACTTTCACAGATGGAACTGATTGCAGAGAGAGGTGTCAGGGTCCTATTGTATGTCCTTTAATAAGGGACTCTTCACAGTTAGTTTATAGAATAACTGTTGCATTTCAACTAATTTTATTAGGTAGGCAATCCTACTGAATGTACAGTATGTTTGTGTGTCTGTACAGAAAAGCTACAGACAGCTGGTTAGCTTAGCTTAGCATAAAGACTGGAAACAGGGTAAAACAGCTGGCCTGGCAAGTAATGAAATCCACCTACCAGCCCCCTCTAAAGATCACTAAATATCATGTTATCTCTGATTTGTTTAACCCGTACAAATACTGAAGTGTAGAGACAGCAAGTTGTGGTTTTATGGAGGATTACGTGCATGACTATTTCTTGGCCGGGAGCAGTGAATTCAGAGGAGTTACATGTTGGTTTTTGTTCTTATTAAACAAATGAGATATTACATGTTGATAAGCGAGGCTGCCCTGCGATGGACTGGCGACCTGTCCAGGGTGTACCCCGCCTTTCGCCCGATGGCAGGGGATTGGCTCCAGCCCCCCTCGACCCTGTACGCAGGATAAGCGGTTGATGATGGATGGATGGATGGATTTTTATTCAGAGAGATGTGCTTTATTCTTTATACACAGACATGTTCGTGCTCTGAATTGCTTCACTTTGTTTTTGAGCTCTAAATTAATATTTGATCAGAAAATAAAAATAAGGGATTGATATGTATACTTAGAAATGATAAATAAATACAAATTGTAAAAGAGCATATGAATATTAAAAGACAACTGATCTACAAATGTTCTTACTTGCTTTGACATAAATGGCTTAAAATAAACTTCTCCAGACATGACTGTTTTGTGAAGGGTACACATATGTGCACTGCTACAGATTTTAATGAGAGCAGATGAGAGCTCCTGTTGCACCCCATGACATAAAGCAATTTTTCTTTATTAAAAACCTTTTTTTCTCACTTGATCTTAGTGGTATCTTGCCATGCAGATTGTTCTGGTTGTATTTGAGTACGTTAGAGAAATCCATCTCTTTTTGCTGATGCCTTAGCGTTTTGCTGATAGCGCTCAAAGCATTGAAAAGTTACATTTTAAAGATTTGTGTGCTTCAAAAAACAATATCCTGGTTGCACAGATGTCACTGTGAAGGGTTTTGTACTTTTTACAGAAGACATAGTGCCTTTAAACACTGTTGACTGTCTGCTCTACGAATTACGGAGTAACGTTTTTTGAAATATGCTGTTGAATTATTTTAATGTAATTTTCAGCGCTGTTAGAACCACAAATAAAATAAAATTTACCTACGTTGTAGTGGCGTGGAGGCAGACATCTCAGAGGCACATGTCTCTAAACTCCGACAAATAATACAGGTAAGTGAGACATCATGAATTTAAATGTGCAAAATAATATGCATCTCTTTAATATACTTAACCATGCTTTCATTTAATTGTTTTAATAAGAGTTGAACTGCAGTTCACCTGCCCAGGAGACATTAATGGTGGACCTGTTGTTAGCTTGAGCGATGTAACAGAGACCCATCTGTTCTGCTCCGATGAATGATCATAAGGCCAGACTGAAGCATCTAAATATAGACAGGACAAATTAAATTCAAATGACTCAGATGCTTGATGACTGAGGCGAGTGACTTATCCCTCCTCAGTGCCCTGCTTCAGTGGGTCAGTGTTCTGCCTTTTAGCAAACATACATGCACGCCGAGCCGAGAGTCACTTATTCCACTCTAGGTTGCCTCTAAAACCTTCAACTGTTAGAGGAAGGAGGTGGGGTGGTTGGGGGCGGTGGTGGTGGGAGTGAAAGGAAGATGGGTGGAGGGTGGGAGGGAGGAGAGAAAGGCTAAATCAGTTGGCGGAGGAGAGGAAGCTCTGTCATATCCAGGAGGAAGTGTGAGTCAGTGCTCGTACATTCTTAGAGGCTGATTCAGCGCTGCACAGGAAGTGGGAAACGCTTACTGCTGAGCTTTAACACCAGGAGGGAAAGAACCATGTCTGGGACGGTGTAACTGTAAAAAGAGTCCCCCTGGCAAAAAAAAAAACAGCCAAACAAACACATGTTGGCCTAGGTGCTTGTGCGTATGCTCATGCATGAAAACAACTCACAAGCTGCCAATCAAAAACAGACCCAAGACCGAGAAAACAGAAAGAAGGAGAAAGCCTGTGCTTCCAGCAGAGAGGCAAAGAGCTGTCAGAGAGGAGGAGGGCAAAGGGTAGCGCTCTGGGTCTTCCTCTTTTTCTTTGGTCCCCAGAAATCTCCTTTTCCTTCTCCCTCTCCCGTCACTTCTCAGATTTCACAGTTCCTGCTACGGCAGCTTAACCCATTCCTTTCCAGTAAAAAAAAACAACAAACATCTGAGAGCGTAAGTCACTCAGACAAAGCAGGAAGTGATTACAGTGACGTCTGTAAATACTTTATGTCTTGTCATTGTTACATCAGCAGTCTGCATTTGTCCCGATCAAGTTTTAATTTTGGTGTCACTGGGGGAGATTTTCCAGTTTGTGACCTTCATTTTAGTTAAATGCCAGGGTTGGTGACATCATGGTGGCCATGTGGGTAGTGGTGGTGATGTTGTTTAGAGGATATTCTCCCCCGTTAATATGTGAGTGTCCCACCCAGACTCCCATGGTCGCTGCCTCCGTCCTCGTGATAAAACACCAGCTTATCACCAGTTTCCATTCAGCTTCTTGCCGCTTATATAACGTCAACCCAGGGAGGAAGTGCTGTCCGCTGTGAATGAAGAATGTATCTGTGCGTGTGTGCTGAAGGACAGAGGAAGACATGAAAAGAGTGAGACAACGCATGGAGTGGAACAGGTTTCCACATGAGCGTAAACCCACCAAACATGCACGACAGTGGAAAAAGTGTGCTCGGCTGATTAATGCATGGGCACACATGCACGCACGCACGCACGCACGCACACACGCACGCACGCACACACACAGACACACACAGATCAACCCGTTCCCAAAGTCTCTCACACTTCTTGCACACACATCACTCTCACACTGTGTCTCTGTCTCACACAAAACCATGTTGTATTGTACGGGCTGTTGCTAGGAGACAAACTAATTCCAAACCTCTTGAAACAGAGGGACTTACTCCTCATTTCTAAGCCAGTACGTCGGGGGAGAAAAGGGAGAGTGAAGGAGAGGGACGGGAGTGAGGAAAGGGGGCTCTAAGAGACAAGAAAGCAACTCTCCCACGCAGAAAAAAAGCTTTCACTCTCAGCGGGAACAAGTCCACAGACTCATCAGTCTCTGGGTTCGACGTCAACTCTGCCTGCAAAAGCATTAGAGTGAATGACGACACACATCAAGCATCAAATGGTTCATGCAGCAAAATGGCTGTTCAGCGCTCCTCTTCACCTATTTAGAACGAGGAATATGAGAGTGACAGAGGTGGCCAAAAAGACTTTTAGGATTCATGTAGGAAAATTTAATTGTGATCTATTATATTTTGGAAGCGACTCAAACCTAAAGCATTGCATCAAATCTGGATATCTTTTTGTACAGCTATAGGGCTTTTATGGGGTTTACATACTGTGGGAGAGAAGAAGCTGTCATTTCAAAATAGTGTCGAAAAAAAACTGGCATGTAGCAAGTTTTTTATCCAAGACACAAA
Source organism: Micropterus dolomieu (assembly GCF_021292245.1). Lineage (NCBI taxonomy): Eukaryota > Metazoa > Chordata > Actinopteri > Centrarchiformes > Centrarchidae > Micropterus > Micropterus dolomieu. Next base: position 26,693,219 of record NC_060156.1, on the reverse strand, counting down.
AGTGAGCAATACAGATCAACAATTATTTAAATCTTTTCTTCACTGAAAATATAAATGACAACCTTTAAATCCTGTTGGGCATCTCAATTTAAGGTAAACCTGAGAACAAAAAACATTTTTTTTTTTAACTACATAACATGTATATATATAACAAGACTTAGAGTCTCTAGCCATGTTGGTGGATCTGTGAGGCTGTACTTAAGCACAGTGGTGCTTTAAGGTAAATGTGGTGATGGCGCAATGGATAAGACTATGCCTTTGGTGTGAGAGACCTGGTTCAATCCCCCACTGTGTCCCTGAGCAAGACACTTAACACCTAGTTGCTCCAGAGGTGTGTGACCTCTGACATGTAAAGCAATTGTAAGTCGCTTTGGATAAAAGCGTCAGCTAAATGAATAAATGCAACAACATACTCACAATGTGATGTTCAGCAGGTTTAATGTTTCCCATGGTCAGCCTCTTAGTTCAGTGTGTTAGCATCGTAATGTTTGTTGAACAAAAAGTACAGCTTTGGCTGATGGGAATGTCTTTAGTTCTTCTGGTATTTGGTCATAAACTAAAATACTGGACACACTGAAATATTGACCTGATGGTGACGCTACATGGGCAGTCAGAGGATCAACAGCGTTATTGCATTTCATCCCGAGGGGAACGTGAACGTGACAATTTCATGGCAATCCATCTAATAGTAGTTGAGATATTTCACTTAATCCCAAAAATGTCAACCTCACGGTGGCACTAGATTGAAGAATCAGGGGATCGCCTAAGTCAGTAGGATTTAGGGTCCTCAGGGGACCATGAATGTCTGTACAAATGTTCATGGCAATCCATACAATAACATTTTTGATAAATTAGTCTGAACAAAACTGGTTGTCCAATTGAGGGAGCTACGCTGTTAGCGAGGCAAAAATTGGTGGTAAATTTTGATTGGATTTTAGATTTATCATAATGTTGTTACACTCAACAGATAACTGAGAACATGGAATGAAACTTAAGAATAAAAACATTACCTCGTCTATGATAGTCCAAGTCCTGATTCCTGGACCAGCAGGAGCAAATGACATTTAACAAGTAGCCCCACCCTCATTACCAGCGCGCTTAAGCAGGACACTTAACCCCCAACTGTACAGAAGCCATCAGCTCAGACTGTGGTGAGTCAAGTCTGCCAATGTGTGTCAATCATAGTGGCAGTCAGGTGCTTATAATGTCATTACCAAGGTAAATGGGGGCCTCAACATTCTTCAGCACACACACACACAAACACACACACACACACAGAACAAATGGAGCAGAGAGACGTTTCCTACATCCTGTCATGTGCTCTTCATTTCCATCATGCCATCTCTTCACTCCCTCCCCCTTTAGTCCCTGCATCCTCTCAGCTGCTTCATCCCTCTAAGTCTCTCACATTGCGGGAGACAGAGAGATATCTCACTCTTATTTCACAATGCTTTCCCCTCAGTGGGGTCCATCCCTGACAGTGGCTGGTCCTCTAGCCCATCATGTCACATGCTGTGGTGGCGTGAGGTCAGCTGCCTGTCTGTCCATCTGTCAGACACGACAGGGAACGAGCTGCGTTTTTTGCGTCGTCAGGGTTTGACGAATGCTGATCTTATGCTTGTCTCAGTGCTCCTCTCAGCCTTCTCTGACTGTGTGCATGTAAACTTAGGGGTTGATGTGAGAGCAGATATGAAGACCTGTCGCAGACTGCTGGTAGCTGACAATTCACCTCTGACCTGGTGTTGTGTCAGAAATACTCCTGGGTCACCTGGTGCAACTGCGCGGTACGCCTTCCTGTGTGTCACCTGCATGATGAAGGCCAAAGAAGAGCTACTATTTTTAGGACGGTATCAGTGAACCAAGGTTGACACAGTCATCAGCATGCATGAGTGACTTATTCCATTCAGGCTGTAGAGGTAGCAGACACTGGTATTTGAGTAGCGGGGGGTGTGTTGTCCTGAAACATACAGTGTTCACAGTCTAAAACGATCAGAACTTACATGATGTTAAATTAGAAACAAGATCTGTACAAACTGAATAAATAAAACAGCAATTAAACAAACACTTTTGCTGCTAACTTGACCATAATTAAGTACAGTAGCCCTACTGCCGAAGCAGATTGTACAAGGTTTACATTTTGCATAGCTACATGTTCAGTGTAATCCAACATCCTTTTGCAAAACTCACGGACAGATTCTGAGAATCCCCCCCCCCACACCTCTTCTACATGGGAGCAAGACACCTAGACTGAAAATACTGCAAAACATGAAAGGCTCAGTGACATTTTGCAGGTGAACAAGAACTGCTGTTGGTTCAAACACTGCAGCTGAACTTCAGTATTTACTCTAGAGATGACGAGAGGCTGTCTGACTCCTGTCCAAAGCTTCCTGCCACAGCAGACCCACACTGACACTCCTATGCACTGATTTTATTGAAAATACTGCAGCACACCATATTATTGGAAACCATCAAAGAAAGCCTAATTATTGTTACTAATTTTATTATAGTGAAATGTTACTTTAGCCTCAGCTGTACTTTGAAACTAACTGGTTTAACTTTTTACTTAAAATTTCCAACAAGAAATGTTAACAGTCGCTTTTTCAGTGAGTGTCCGCCTCCGGAGGCCTGAGTAGGGATTACGACGAGGGTCAGCCCCAGGGGTGACAGGAGCCAAACCCTTTGCTTTAAATCAGTGTGAAAGTTGCATCACTGAACTGTAACACTGGTTTATGGTGTGTGTTTTAACTGAGATGTTCCTTCTCAGAATGTGTGAACGCATCCCTGAACTGCAGGAAACCACAACAGTGAGACTGATGCTTTAGTGTAAGCTCACTGGTTCATCTAACAAAGCTAAAGTTTCCGGTGATGGAAAACACACATTAAAAAATAGATGAGAATTTACATCTTCCTTTTTGCCTTTGGTGAATGGCATACACACTCCCACATAGAAAATGCTATTCTATCTATACTAGTCTATTATTATATATACTACAGCACACATAGACTACTTTATAAGTCTATGTGTGCTGAGAGGATCCATTAACATTTACAAAAAGGTGTGATGGGAGTCTGTTTTCACGCAACCCCTCCATCCTGTCCCGCTTGCTGTCCAAAGCTACTTCAGCGTTTCACCTTGTGCGAAATCTTAAATGAATCATGCCGATTGAGTGGGACTAAGAAAGTTCATTTTGTTCTGATCTTTGAGTTGTGGGTGATGTTTATGATATCGCACCGCCACGTTTCAATGGTGATGACAGAATAGTACGCATGCTGGTTTCTTTATTAAAGTGATGAATCACCCTCATATGCATGAATCATACATCAATAATAGCCTAATGTTATGAGCGATGATGAAGATGCAGGAAAACGCATGGCAAAAACAAATTTATTTTTATTAAGAGGAGCCAGTCTCCCGCTCACACCCTCTCTGCCATCAGCTTGGTGTTAGCTGCTTAACATCCAGTTTTTGCTCTTTGAGCAGAGGTCACAACTTTACACAGATGCCCAACATGGCTCCTGCAGTAGACAAAACGTTTGCAAAATGTAGAAGCACATGTTTGAATAACTGCTCTTCACCAATGTGAAATGTTGAATCACAGGACCAGTGTCCGCAAGCCCCGGTTTCACCTAACCTGTTGATGTGTCCTTGATCAATGGAGTGAATCTTTCCTGGCCACAGGGTCGCTGCTGTGCAGTGAACCCTGACCTCTGACTGTCCTGGGTAGTGTTGAAAACGAAGAATGTTCTTGAAAAATGTCACACCGTGATAAACCGTGAGGTGGAAAGGACAGGTTCACAAATGTTCACGCCTGTCTTAAAACAACTAGGAGGTGCACATGTAAAAATAGGTTGTTAAAATAAAATTCCCTCATGTGGGAAATAGTGTTTGTTGAGCGCTTAATAGACATACTGAACAAACAATAAGATAATTTTCTTAACATCTTATAGACACAATGAACTGCTCGATCTTTTCTTGGCCAGGATAATAGGCCATGCTTACTTTTTTTTGTAGTCTGTCTCATTATATAAAAAATGTCACCGTGATTTTGAATGAGGTTACCTCTGGAACAGAGCGTGGAAGTTTTGGTTTCACCTCATCTCTTGACGAGGTGACACAGGGCTGTGTGTCTGTCGGCTTGCTTTAGAGTACTCCTGCTTCCCATGACAGCTTTTTTTTTTTTGTGTGGGCCAATTTGGAAAAGTGTCGTGTCCACTTTGCCTCCCCCGACAGGTTGGGTCAGGCTGTTGGGACGCCTTCGCACCAAACTCTGTGGTAGGTTCCTCCTCTGCCTGGTGAGTCACTAGGGTTGGTATGAGATAATAGAGTGTTGAACATGCTGTGATTTGCCTCGCTCACCAACAGTTTGAATTTCTGGTGAAGTGTGGTCAAGCCAAAGTAGAGACAGGCACATCATGTAAAACCTACATTGCGGTAATTACTAGTCTCTCCAGTCCATGATCTGGGATATCATCTTCCAAGAGATGTTTAGTCATTGGTTTTAACTTACGGTTTAACATAACTGTCATGACTCAGAGGGCGTCATAAAGCTTCAAATGCATTCACGCTCAGCCCTTGTAGCGGTTGTCTATGTGCATGTGAGATGGTTATCTAGACGCAGATGTGGTCAGCCATGTTTGTTTACCTCCATGCCTTTTTTTTCTGTGATCTTTCATACAGACGTGGAATAATTATGCCTCTATGTTTTCCTTTCTTTCCTCGTGTTTCCTGCCTGTTGTTATTTTGTGTGCGACATTCATCATGATGTCATGACACTCACCCAAAAACGCTCTTATCTGAATCTTTACCCCGACTGAATCCACACATTCATGCTTGTGACTCCCAGGCTGATGTAATACCAGTAGTGGAAGAACTTGGATCTTTACTTAAAGGTTCAGTGTGTAAGATTTAGTGGCATCTAGCGGTGAAATTGCAAATTACAACCATCTGTCCAGTCTACCTCTGCCCCCTACCCTGAGAGTGTAGGACAGCTACGGTGGCTGACACAGCACAAAAGGTGTCGTCTTCTGAGACAGCAGAGAGTAGCCAATAAAGAAATGAGGTTTCTTTAGGTAGATCTATTAAAAAGTGATATTTACTTCTTTAGTAAAACCAAACCGACTTGGCCAGTGAGAGATAACATGGAAAATGTAAGCCAAGAGTGTAAAACACTGTCACTGTTTTTGCACCACAGTCCATTAAAGAAGGCCTAGTATGCTTTTCCACATTTTATGACTTGCTCAAATGCTAAAATGTTGGATGTTCATGTTAAACATGGCTGAAGCTTCAAATAATGAGGTTAAATGATTTAAAGAAATCTCTGTGAGCAAAAACCTCAGATTTCCTCCTGTTCTGAACACTCTGTTTTGAACTGCTTTTTCTACCAAAGGCTCCGTTCCACGACATGCCGAGCCAGACGGAGCCGGTGTTCCATATATGGTCATTTACTCCACACAGCAACGGCACAGCAACACTCAGCTCAATACTCAGCGACAACAACAGCCTGGTGACATGCTTTAGGTCTTGGCCAATCAGAGAATTATTTTTTTGAACTTTGAATCATGCAAAGCTGCCATACAACAGTCACAGAACTACAATATAGGACTGGAAAAGCAGTATAATAGGTCTCCTTTAATAGACGTAGTTTATACAAACATTGACATGGGAAATATATTTAATCTCTCTGTGATTATGAACTATCACCAAAACTGCCTGCCAGCAATAATATCTGGCCCACGGCCAGATTACGGTGCTTTGATAGTGGCAAAAAATATAAATAAATAAATACTTTGATAGAGGTGCTGAAATAGATCTCAGTCATGACAACAACAGTTTCCTCTTTTGTCGTGTCACGATCCTGTCCTGAGTGCTGTGTTTTTGGGTTTTGATTCTGAGGGTTTGGTGTTGTATCTGAATGTTAGTCCTGTCTTCTGTTCCGTTTTGTTCTGAGTTTATTCATTTATGAGTTTGGTATCTGTTATTTATTCTGTGTTTTGGTTCCATGTCTTAGTTCCCAGTCCGGTGTTAATGTCTTAGTATTTACTGCTGGTCCGTGTACTTCAGTGCTTGTTATTTTGATCTGTTCAGTATCTGTCTTAGAGTTGTTGAGTTTTGGGTTCGGTTCTATCTGTTGTCCAGTATCTGTTATATAGTTAGTCTGTATACTTCTGTGTTTTACCCATGTCTGCTATGAGTTCTGTTTTATCCCATCCTCAGTCTGTTTTCCCTGTTGGTGTTAGTTTTGTTGTGACCTGTCTGCTTGTGTCTGTTACCCCAGTAATCCCTCTGCATGTCAGTCTCTCTGTTTTCCCCCGCTCTCTCTCTGCCTGCCTGTGTCTCGTTAGTCCCTGTGTATATATATCTGTTGTTTCTGTTTAGTGTTTGTCCGGTCATTGCGGTGTTTTGTCTGCCTTGCTCGTCTTGTCACCCCGTTCCTTTGGATTTCTCTTTGGATAACCTTATTTTTGGACTCTGTTTATCAGCCACTTCTCCTGTAAGTGCGCTAATAAACCTTTTTTCACTGCACGTACTCTGCTCAGTGTCCTGCGTTTGGGTCCACCAACCTGCTCACCACACAGATCCTGACAAGTGGTTTTGCCTACAAAATAAAAGCGTGAGAAGCTTGTTTGCTGTAATGCTTTTGCTGGAGTTGAATTGAGAGCTTTGACTGAAAGTTCTGAACGACATTAAAAGAGTCTATAGCCGGCTTGACACACCTCTGAAAGAGCCGTCCGAAAACGTGATTCCCTTAAATATACTCTGCCTGGAGATACTGGGGAAATGAAGAAGTGTCCGTAGGTTGAACACACACTGCAGCACATCCCGTAATGCGAGAAACAGTCATTACAGACTCCATTCGTTGAAGAGAGAAAAAAAATGTCCTGTGGGAGAAAATTTTCAGTACAAGTACCTCAAAATTCTACTACTAAGTACAGTACTTCACTAAATGTACTTTCCACCATTGTTTAATACAGGAAACTACAGCCCATTAAACATGATCATTTGTAATTAATGCCTTATATGGTTAATTAATTGGATGATTGGTTTAATAAAACTATTTTGTACATAGAACATTTACAGTATTTTTGGGACATGACAGAGACATGAAAAAACATTGGCAACAAGAAAACCCCTGTCTGGATGTGAACTGGGGACATTGTGGTTCATGGTAGAAACCAACTCTAGCTAGTTAGCTAGTTCTAGCTAAGTTAGGCTGGGCCTGGTGCAAAGTAAGCTTTTAACGTTGTTTAACTACATCATCATAAACTGTTCCAAAAAAAGGATGTTTTGTTGCCTTTTTATTAATTAACATTAGCTAGCTATAGACTGGAGAAAAAACATTTAATCCACTATGCAAAGGCTACTGGCTACTGGCAGCAACTCATTCATTCATCAATGAATGAGTTGACACTGTGAATCAATCACCCATGATAACTGTCATGCCGTTTGTTTTTATTGGCCCTCTTGCACAATATATGCTTTAGTGATGATTGGCTCTTCAAACCTTTAAAGCTTTACATGAAGTATTACCACGTTTTTCTCAGCGCTTGGTGTATGTGTTAAAATATGGTTTTAAATATTGATACAGCAAGGGAATTAACCTCTGCACTTGAATACTAATAACTATATACTATACACTAATGTCTAATATCAATATGCTAATAATTATATAGAAAGGTAAAAACTACAGTCTATGACCTGACACAGCACACTGGAATCACAACTCCTTATATGTGTAGTCTCTACCAGAACCGTGGAAACCATTACTAGTGACTGGCTGTCACTGAGAGGATCTGGTTGTAACAGGAGCCAGACTTCAGCCAAGATTGCTTTTACATTTTTTAACCTTGCTTTTGATTCTATTATACTAAAACATAGACATACTGAATGAGACTCTGTTGCATTGAAAAGTACCTAGCTGGAATAAGTAGACATTTAAAGGGAAATGACCTCTAAAATATCAGTGCACAATAAGAAATGTTTCTGGAGCTGCTCCTGTTTGGACCTCAGCACATTTCTCACTTTTCAGTTAGACGTGGTCTCTGCTGAGTGATACGAGCAGCAGAAAGAGAAGCAGGAGGTTTTGCATTGTATGTTCAATTGTTGCCGACTGCATCTTTAAAGAATGGAGAGTACTCTCTACCTGTCGAATTCATACAAAAGGTACAGAGGGCAGCGCCAGGCTCTGACCAGGGCTTTGACTCCTGGGATGCAGACACGGCAGGTTCAGGCGGAGACAGAAGAGGAGCGAGAGGGAGGATGGGCATCAGGGAGGAAGTGACTGAGGGTAGTATATTTTCACATTTAACTCTAACTCTAATTAAGGGTTGATTTCCACCAAACCAGACTTGGTAATTGTTGAAACATTGAACCCATTAACCAAGACGGTTTTGGTGATGGTTCGGTCTTTCACATGTCAGCTCAAGTAAAAAGATTGTCACAAAGGTTTTGTGTGTAAATAAAAGACTTACAGTGATTTCAAAAGTAAAATGTGATAATATATTCCTGTGGACATTTGCACATTTATAAAAGAATGTAGTGTATATTATGAAATACAAGCTAAGCAAATTTCTTTGGTGGTTTTACTTCTGTGAAATGAAATGTGCTTTATGATATCTTAAAGGAGACCTATTATACTGCATTTCCAGTCCTATATTATAGTTCTGTCTCTCCTCTCAGCTTTGCATGATTCAAAGTTCAAAAAAATAATTTTCTATCTTATACTGGCTCTTCATGCAGGCCCTCATTTCAGCCTCTGTCTGAAACAAGCTGTAGATGCCCCTGTCTCTTTAACGCCCCTGCTCCAAAGCCCACTGTCTTCTGATTGGCCATTCTCTAATATGTTTATCAGGTTCCTGCATGTTCCTTTGTGGGCGTGCCTGGAGCAAATGACCATATATGGAAATCCAGCTCGGAATGACATCATACCGAGCCATTTGTAGAAAAAACTGTTGAAAACAGAGTGTTCAGATAGTTCAGTACAGGGGGATATCTGAGGATTTGGCTCACAGGGATTTCTATTAAATACTTTGACCTCATTATTTGAAGCTTTGGCTATGTTTATCATGAACATCTGACATTGTAACATTATAGAAATGCCAGAAAATATGAAAAAGCATAATAGGTCCCCTTTAACAAGGTGAGAGTGAAACTTTAATTCTGAAGGTGTAAGGTTGAAATTTCTGTTTGATGAGGAAATAGATGTAAAAGAATTTATTTGTTGGCGTTTAGTTTATTTAGTTTATTAATTTAATTTAATAATTAAGACCAAAAAAGATAGGAGAGCTTGTGTAACATAGACAACTTGCCACGTGCACACATCTCCCAGCTGAAACTACAATGGAGGGAGGGCTGAGCTTTTCTATCCGACTATCGAGGGGCAAAGTGGTATTACGAGACAGGATGGGCTGGGACTAGCTTATTAGCATGCCAATTTTAGTAGATATCTCTGCAACACAATACACAGACGTCTTCAACATGACGTCAGAACTGCTACTTCTTCACATTATGTTGATAATAGTAGCTAATTTTTTTGGTAATAGGGGACTGTGTGAAAAGGCACTGGCATTTCCAGGAAACTCTCAACCATGGCATAGGAGGTAGCACATGTAGCCTGCTAATCAGAAGAGTGGTGGTTCAGTCCCTCGGCCCCCAGTCTGCATGTTGAAGATTCCTTGGGCAGGATACTCCACCCAAAATTTATTCCCGATTGTTGTGTGAATGTTTGAAACTTAACAATTCAGCCTCTGCCATCAGTGTGTGAATGTGACAAAGTGTAACAGTGCTTTGAGCAGTTGGAAGACTAGAAAGGCTCTATACAAGTATGGACAGACAATAAAGCAATTTTCCATAAGTGTTCTTAAAAAACTGATAAAAGCAAATCATATTGGATAAAAAATTGGCCAAATGGATAAAACTAGTATAGGCTGACAAAATAGTGGTGATCATATGGGATAAAACAGGAAGAGGGCTCATTGGTACGTAGAGGGACAGTTAGGTAAAATACATGGAGAACAGACAGAAACATTGGACCAATATATTTTCTACAAGAAGGTAAGAGAAGGCTAAGGTGAGAAATAAGGTGTGGCTGAGTTGAGATAAAATGCTAAGGTTTGGTTAGGTTAAGCCCAAATATCAATTTGGTTTGGAGTTACGCAAAGTAAGGTTAAAACAAGGACTTTGTTAAGGTTAGGGGAACTTTGTCGTCAGTTAAGGTTAGGTAGCCATGTTAAAAGAAACCCTCTGCAGACTTTGTAGCTCTAATAATAATAATCACTCCAAAACAGAGACTGTTTAGAAAAGTGTTTGGTAATGCTAAAATGTCAAAACCTTGATGGTTGTAGAGAAATGTTTCCATCTTCTTCCAAGCGATGATAGTGTTAACTCTCTTCTTGTGACCCTGTTAAACTACGGAGACTAACAGAATATAAATCCCCCGCCAGGTTTTTCTACATGTGGAGGCTTGCCGGAGAGGAAAGCCCTGCTGTAGAGGTCACTGCGTGACACTCAGATAACTTATTACAGCAGTGACGCAGACCAGACAGGGACCATGTGTTTGTAGCGATGGTGTGAGTCGGGACAGCGGCTGATGACATCACTGATGCCCCCTTCAAATGACAGCACCTTCACCTAATACCCTGTCCTCCTTGAAAGCGTTTATATGTGTGATAGAAGGAGACAGATGGCTCAATCTCTCTTTCCTTTTCTCTTTTTTCGCTTTTTTTTCTCTCGTCATCACTCTTTTTTTCTCAGCATTCTGTTGTTTTGCACTCTGACTTCATGCCGTCCTCGCACCATGCACGTCATCAACAGCTTATCAAAGCAACAATAAACCGCCCACATTACCCCTTCCATTAGCGGCCATTAACAACCACTTGCATTGTTGGAATTCTGATAGTGGGTACTGATGGATTCGCTCAGCTCATGTAACATTGTCAAAAAAACAGGGTCTATGTGGCTGAACTTGAGGGCTTAATAGTGAGATGTAGACAAGACCTGTATCGATGATGAAAATGAGTCCAATGACTCAGTGTGGGAGACATAGAACAAATTTATAATAAATGCAAATCCATCAAAATTAGAGGTCCTACAGCTGTTGTTTTGTTTTCATCATGCAAAGACACCAGCTGTAACTAGGGTGCTATGTAGGAATATATACTGTATATATATATCAACAAAAGTTTTGATTAAGTTCCAGTAAATATGAAATATTTTATTGTTAAGCTTTTATTTCCCAACATGCATTAGAATGTATTTGAAATGTGCAGTCTCCACAGGAATACATTATATTATCTCATTTTACTGCTTAGTTCTTTGTTCAGTACTGAAATCACATCCAGTCCTGTGTTTACATGCAAAACTTTTATGCAAACCGTTTTTTACTTGAGTTGACATGTGAAAGACAGAACCACTTTATATGTAATCATATGTGCAGCTTGTGGATTATTGTTCAGTGGCCTTTACCATTAAAATCCTCTTACCTAAAGGCTTGGTTTACATGTTTAGTCTATCTAAATACAACAATCACATGTCCCTGTCTGCACATTGAAAGAGCTATCGGTGGCAGTAATTTATCCTCCTGTCTTTTAGTGAAAAATTTGCTCTTTGTGTTTCCCAGTGGCCCATTTCACTAAAGTGATTTGCAAGTACTGCTTGAATGCAAATCACAGCTCGCATGTTCCAAATTTGGTGTAAGGGGCCACTGGACAGTCAGAAGGGACAGTAACACAAAAAGGGACTTTTTTACTAAAAAGATAACAACTTTGTGAATCAGGGCTACGACTAATTGTTCTTTTCATTGTCTCTTTTATTGCATTTTCTGCAAATACACTAATCTATTAACCAACTAATTGTTTCAGCTTTATTCAACTTCAGCTGAATTTTAGAAGACTTTTTTGCAATAACGAGTAATGTGGAGTAATTTACTGCAGTGACCAATAACTCAATATTTGTCTTTGATTTGATCAGGAAAAAATCCAGTCATTCAAAAAGCCTGGTGTTGTGAGGGAGCTTTGCCTCAGTTTCTTTTCTTGTCTGAGCTGTGGACGCTCATTATATTTTCACCTGTATTGCCGGAGTACTGCTGCAGGGATTCAGCCGTGCTGTCCGGGTCCAGTTATTCAAAAATGCACAGTAATTTTCCTCATCTTTTGGTGTAGAATCATGTCCCTTTTTTTGGCTTAGCACCATTAGTTTACAGAGCCAGTTCACCTGCCTCTTCATGGCAGCTACTTTATTCATGTACATGTTCCCTGCAGTTTAGTCCCCGAGAGAGGCTACCCTCAGAAATAACCAAATTACAGTTTAAATGTGTTTATCTGAGTAAACATCTAATTCAGAGTTTTCCTCAAATGCTAAGTGAAGTAAAAAAAGCAGACTTGGGATTTAAAAGTTGCTTTCAGGGTCCATGGGCTTTCAATTAGGTGTCAGAAAGTGTGTGACTTTCTACAACACTATGGTAGGGATGCAGAATGTCTTCTAAATACATTGTTGGTTTGTTTTGGTATAATCCCGTGTGTGTGTGTGTGTGTGTGTTGGCTGCAGGGAAGACAGTGCTGTCCCACTAATAAGGAGCCAGTCTGACAGCAGTCTGACAACCTCCTGACAGACAACGACCCGGCTTTGTGCTGAGTTACTAAAATATTCTTGGCATCTCTTGCTCGGGGTTAACTCCTGGGATGCCACAAGCAACACTGAATCAATTTAGATTTTGCAAATCCAAGATTCTGCAAAAAAATCTTCCTTCAAATGTGATATTCAGTCTGACAAACGACAGCAGGAGTCACTCAGTTGTATTAATGTAAAATATTTTCTTTTTATTGAATTTTCAGGGTCAGACATTTCAGATACATTGACAGAATAGATGAATACTTACTGTTTTTGAGCACCCTTTGTGTTATATAACAGCTGCTTATATTGCTAGCCAGAAACCCAGCAGACAATGTAGCTGTAGAATTGAACCACACAGAAATCTACATTGTATGCCAGGTTCAGGACAAAGCAAAGGTACATCTCTTCATCTCAAAGTCTTTTCAAGCAGGCATCCAGAAACACATCGGAAACATCACTTCTTAAAATTTCTGTCATGGAACATCTGTAGTTTAACATTATTAGCTCTTACCGAGGACATTTAAAACAAAGAGGACCTCACAGAGCATGAAGGAGAGAGAGAGAGAGGGAGAGAGAGAGAGAGAGAGAGAGAGAGAGAGAGAGAGAGAGAGAGAGAGAGAGAGGCAGAAACAGGGCGAATTAAAAGAAGAATGGCGGAAGAGGAAGGAGTGAAAAAAACACACAAAAAGCCTTGACAAGGGCCCCTTGTGGAGTTGTGACACAGAGAACATCCTGTCTGTGGGGTCACAGGATGGAGCCCCCCTGACATCGCAGCCAATAAGAGGACTGGAATGTGGCACCAGCCAATTGGAGTGGAATGGGCTCGACCGGGAAGTAGGCAGAGCCGTCAGAGACCCAGTAGCCAGATGTAGCTGCTGATTGCTACACAGGATCTACACTGCCTACTGAGCAACTGACAGCAGCCACAGAGCAGTGAACCGTGAAAGCTGGCCAGTTTGGTCGTGCCTAGGCGGGAGGACGACGCACTTCTGTAGACACAGCTGAGTCCATCTGAAGAAAGAGTGAGGAGAAAGAACAAACAGCTCCATTATAAACACACACAGAGGTCAGAGAGGGGGAAACAAGTTGAGCAGCGAGAGGCGAAGACAATTATGAAAAAGAGGAAAGAGAAGGCGTCAGTGGTGAAGGTGGAATGATGCAAGAATAGAGTAGAAGGGAGAGCGTAGTGGTATAGCAAACCGAATGGAGGAGATCAAGCAGAAGAAGAAGAGGAGCCTGAGGGAGGGGAAGGATATGGGAGATTATCTGCTGACGAACATCTCCAAGCATGGCATTATCAGTTGCAGATTCCTGTCATTCCTTCCCATTAGGCCCTAGGCGCAGCAACCGCCATGCTGGGTCCAGCAAAATGGGAGCACTGACCCAATCTTAATAAATTACGACCTAGACACAGGTGACTGCGGGAGAGGAGGGGGGAGGGTTGGGTCCTTTCTCTGTGGTCGCAAATCCAGCCCTGCATACCTGAAGCCTCATGACCATATTGATCAAACATACTTTGACCAGCTGATAATCACTTGACTCCAATTTCTTTTTATTAAGGGAAGTGTGCTGGCTACTCTCTCTCCTCCCTTAACCCCCTCTCCCTCCTCCCTCCTCGCATTCCAGCTCCCTGTCACCATTGCTGCTCTTTCTGCTTCTTCTGTCTTAGTCTTTGTTTCTACTCTGCACACTTGCATGACGTTGATGACAAAGGTTGGGAGTAGTTTCATTTATCCCACACAACTTTGATTTGCGTCATTTGTCTCTTTTTTCTCACAGCTGCACTCTCTATGACAGCTCAATGACTGACGCTACCGGTGAACTTAAGACTAAAAGATGTATTGCTCTCTCTGCTGAAGCTTTATAGTGTAGAATCTGAAGAGGTGCAAAGGGATGTGGCCCCAAGGCTCTGTTCTTTGCTGGAGGGAACACAGTTTCTAGAAGCAGCAGTGAGCTGGGTGAGATGGGAAAGAGGTGATTTTGTTGCTGCAAAAATCTATGAATGGCTTTCTTACCTCTGATTGGAAGGGCTTCAGGAACACATGGTTGTTCAGTGGTGTTTCTGGAATAAAAAAATCTGTCCAGAATCGGCAAACCTGAAACATGTATAAAAGAAATACTTGAGGTCAGAGACTCCAGTCACTAAGTTCAACAGCTATACAGGAATAATGTAACACAGATTAATGAAATGATACAGGATGTCGCTTTGCAAAAAAATAAGCTGTATGTTAAAGCTGTCACCAGCACTTTAAGTACAAGTGTGACATTAACATGTCCAGACTGGTGAGCCTGAGTAAGCTCACAGGGCTAGAGATAAGGTAGATAAGGTCTTATATGTCTAATCTCTGTCTTTTTTCCATGCTTTAGTGATGCTGCCACTGCCGGTGGGCAGAGAGGTCAAATGTACGTAAAGCAGTTTTGTTTTTTCCACTGAAGTCTTTGGTTCGTCAGACAGGGCATGCTAGCAGGACAAACTCAGATGCCGAGGCAGACAGAGACAACAGAGGAACTGAAACTCTCTCACAACTTAACCATAACCAGAATTTTCAATGAAGTGATACCAGCTCACATATTTTTAGATACGCATCTCATAGCAGACTGATTTGACTTGAGGTTCAATTACAGATAGTGGTACCAAGCCATGTTCAACAGTGGGAAGCCGATGAGGGAACACGTGATTGTTGCTTCACTAGTGACTATACTGGTTGGAAGGGAACTTTAAAGGGGACCTATTATGCTTTTTCATATTTTCTGGCATTTCGATAATGTTACAATGTGAGATGTTCAAAGCTTCAAATAATGAGGTCAAAGTATTTAATAGAAATCCCTGTGAGCCAAATCCTCAGATATCCCCCTGTTCTGAACGCCCTGTTTTCACAGTTTTTTACTAACAGTTAACTACTAACGGCTCGGTATGATGTCATTCCAAGCTGGATTTCCATATATGGTAATTTGGTCCAGGCAGAGAATGCTGGCCACGCCCACAAAGGAACATGCAGCCCTATCCCTGTGGCAATCTGATAAAGACTTTAGAGAATAGCCAATCAGAAGACATTTGGAGCTTTGGAGCAGGGGGTTTAAAGAGACAGGAGCATCTACAGCTTGTTTCAGACAGAGGCTGAAATGAGGGCCTGCATGAAGAGCCAGTATAAAATAGAAAATAATTTTTTTGAACTTTGAATCATGCAAAGCTGAGAGGAGAGACAGAACTACATTATAGGACTGGAAATGCACTATAATAGGTCTCCTTTAAAGGAGAGATCGTATGAACACCTTGCATGTTACAACCTCCCAGTACAGCTCATCAAAGGTACCACAGAGTTACTGCAGACATGCCTGTCTGTTGCCCTCGCCAGGCCAACAGTAGAGTTAGCAGTGACGAAGAGCAGTGTATAGGGAATTGGACATTTAAAATTAGGGAAATAACACCAAAAAGAATGATTCTTTGGGGTTTAAGTGAAGGTTGCAGTAGATAAGAGGTTGAGGAAGGTGGATCTAGGAGGGGGCACTAGGAGGCTTGAGGAGGGGTGAGGCCAGGCGTGCCATTCCATTCCTGCCTGCACTGGGTAAGTCTATTCCTAGAGTGTGGTATATGGCAGTTGATGTGGGTTTCCTCTTAGCTGCCTGGAAGATGACTGTGCCTGACCACATCCACATTCACACACACACACACACACACACACACACACACACACACACTCAAAACACATTCACAAAGTGACAACTGTACACACATGTACAGCAAATATACGCTGACATGTACAGACACACACACACACACACACACACACACACACACACACACACACACACACACACACACACACATTCTGAGGGAAGCAAAGAGGAACTGAATCATTACCCTGCTTTAGCCTCAAAGTAGGGGGTGACCACTGTACAAGTATGTGTGTGTGTGTATTTGTGCAAAGACAAGTTGCACTTCTGCAGTAAGCAACATTGGTTGTGTGCTTGTGCTGTTTGTTACTCAAGTATGTGTGGGCATGTGTGTGTGGGTGGGTGTGTAGGATGTGTGAGCTGGGTGTGGATGCATTCCCTCTCTCTCTCTCTCTCTCTATGTCTATGAGTGTGTATGTGTGTGTACAGTATGTGCCTCACTCCATCTTTAAAGTCCCAGATCAGCTACTGTTCCAGCGCATGAGGCTTATTATCTACAGTTATTCTTCCAAAAAGAATCTGGAAATGTTCACTTTGAATACCAAAAATTGGACACAAAATCAATCACTGGGAAGATTGGATTTTAGAAATACTATTCACCAGGCAAACACATTTAATTTTTTACCTTTTTTTACTGAAAGAAACTCAGCTGTGAGCATCGCTTTGCTGTGCTTGAAATTGTTACTGTCAACAATGGAGGTCAATTTCCTTTTGCAGCAGGAATCAACGTGGAGAACTTTATGTCCAAAGTGTGGACATCCAAACAAGTGTGGACATAAAGTCTGTGTGAAAATCCGTTTAAATCGTTCCCCTCATTTAAATTTTTTTTGTTGTAAAATCTGTATCGTGTTCTTACTCAATGGTAATGATGGTAAGTATGAATATTTGGGCTTATTTTCACACAGTCTATTATTTCTGTTGGGTTCATGAACTGAAAATGAACGATCAAGACGTTGCACCAATCAGTATGGTTTCACTGACTGAAAGAGATGCCTAGTGTGCAAAATGAGACAAGCTCACAATATAGCGCTCACCAACAGCTTGCCACCAATTAAGCAGTCGTTCCATGAGGCCAGCAGCCAATCAGATATCAGATCTCAGCTCCCCGGGTCCCATTAGACCCCAGCCTGAGAGTCTGATTGGTTGTGATGGGTGAGTGAAAGCATCCAACCAAAGAGAGAAAGCCAATAGCTTTGATTTGGTGGAGACAGAGGTTATGGAAGCTTAGACTTCCTTGCCACCTCTGTTCGCTATCCAAAGTCATTCCCTGTCCCAGAATATTCTCCTGCTATCCAACCGATGATCACTGCCAGACAGGCCGCTGAAGTCACTTTCTACCCCCTCCTCTTGGTCCTTCTCGCTTTCTCCCCCTCTAACTTTTTATCCTTCTTACAAACTGAGGAGATGAAACAGACTTTATGTGTAAAGTGATCCCAAATGGTTTCTTTGGGTGCTGCTAGGTGGCTGTCAGGTCAGGTGAAGACTGAATCCAGGCCTATAGTCCAGAGCGCCAAGGAGCTTCTCCAGAAGGAGTCCGAGCCTCGAACACACGGCCCGTACCCCAGTCCCAGGCTCAGCCCCAGGACTATAGAGAGGGGTGTCTGTGGGCTCTTCCAGGGGGCTGGACTGATGGGAAAGAGCTGGCAAAATGAACAAGGAAAGCTAACTCCCTCCTCAAGCTGCTCTATGAAGGCCTGGCAAATGTGCAGAGAGCAAAGAAAGGAGGTGGCAGAAGAGGGAAACATAGAAGTATACACTAGGAGGACGGATTGAGATTGAATGGTGTCCTATCCTCCACAGTCAGCGTAAGGGCATTCCTGTGTCCTCGTCCCCTCATGGCCTTTTTGGGTTCACAGGGTTTAAGCACGACTAGCACTGCACCCTGGCAAACACAGCCATAAAGCTGCTTCATTAGTCCCAACACAAGGTATAATGTTATAATGTAAGTTCTGTTTGAGAGCGCCACAACCTGGCTGCTGATACCTGAACTGCCTCAATATTAACACGCTCATTGATAAATAGCCCAGAGAGACTGAAGAAAGATAACTCAGTGACGGGGATGTACGAGGATTTACTGTAATATACCAGATGGCTAAATATTGTTGCTGTTTAAACTATCAATCCTTTCTGTCCTCTTTTAATCAAGAGCTTCAGTCTTGATTTACTAATGCTACTGATCCCACAGGAGTTAGAGGGATTTAGTTTGAGTTGCTCCAATGTTGCATTCAGCTTGTATAATACCTACATGTCCACAGTTCCTTACTGACGTCCTACTGCAGCCACTTTGAATAATCAGCTAGGCTGAGTCACTGTGTTAACTGATTACCTTTGGAAAACAAAAGGAACACCTTAAAAACGCGGCTCTGCGGGCCTTGCCCATTGATCCTGGTTTTCCATGACGTGCATCCGTCTCTGCAGCCTCTTCCTTGCAACACACACTCGTGCACACACACACACACACACACACACACACACACACACACACACACACACACACACACACACACACACACACACACACACACACACACACACACTGCTACTTATTGGAATTCAGAGTGGGGCCCAGGTAGGGGAAGCTTTGCCCATATATGAGCAAAGGAGGAAACAGGCCAGGTGTGTGTGGTTAGTACACCATTGGAACGAGCGTTCTTGAGTACACAAAAAACGCACATACAGAAGACCCATGCACTCACACAGACGTGCACACCTAAACCAAACTGCATTTAGCCCTGTGACGTCTAAGTTATACCGCTAAGCTCTTAACTGTACAATCTGCCTGCGAATGACAGAGTTGTGAGAGTGACTTGTTGCTGTATAAACAGAGACGAGTCATGCGAAAAGGAAAAGGAGAGGAAAGAAACGGAATGAGTCAAGTGATTGTTAAGATTGTTCTTGTGCTGCTTAACCCAGTTTTAGTGACATAACTCTGTCGATGTCGGAATAACTACAGTATGTCACAACGTCTTACCTCCTGATAATAGCCTGTGTGTGTGTGTGTGTTTCAATTACTGCAGAGACTGTGGTTCAGACTAAACCCTGCCTCTGGTGACTTATAGGTCCCTTCAGCCTTTCCCACCTCACTGAATCATCTGCATCTGCCACCTTTCATTATGTAGACCTCCATGCGATGACTCAATAAGACATGATTGGTAGCCTGGACATTTGACGCTAACAAGCTGGTCATTTAACACAGACTGCCTCCTGTCCTCCATACCGCCAACTCCGGTCACTCCTGCAGTATTTTCAACTGACAGCAAAATCACACAACTCTAACTAAACTGTCTTTAATCCATATATCAGTATTATCATATATCCTTAAATAATTAGTATATCTATTGGTATGACTGAGGGACCTTTTCACCACATACCAATACTTTATAAACGCAACAGTAACTGTTTAATCATGCAGCTTTAATGAACTTTCTTGTACAGTCTGTCCTTATCCTGTCCTTATTCTAAACTTTCAGCAGGAAAATACCTAATTAAAAGAAAGATAATATAGTTGAAATGCTTTTGATAACCTTTATTCGAAACTGCCATCCATCCATCTTTTATCTGTACCCACCTATCCCTTCAGTCTGCAGGGGGCTGGAGCCTCACGGTGGACTAGAGGCGGGGTACACCCTCGAAAGGTCTGCAGTCTTATCGCAAGTCTGACATATCTGTATATAAATCAACAGATTCAGTTTGACCTTGTCTCTGTGTTATAGAATTGTTTCATCTGTAACCTTTATAAATTTGCTGCTAAAATACGATCCAAATTCTTGATTCATGCATTTGAACTTTGGTCCCCTTGGTAAGCATTTTATAATAATAATTACATAATAATCCAAGATGGAAAAAAACAATTGTAACTTTTTACAAATGAACAAGTGTGGTTGGTGTGCTCACCAACTTCCTGCCAAGTAGGACAGGGCAAGGTTCACTCTGTCGGCACAGTGATAAGGCAGAGGGCAGATTCCATGCTAATCTCCACCAGGGAATTTAATCTCCCTCATCAAGATACCTGCGATGCATCTCACCGCCAATCTCCCTGCTATCACACACTCATGCCGGAAATGCTGCCTTGATAAGCGCAGATAGATCCTTGCGCTCCAACCTGACAGTTTACGGCTGCCTCCTTATCACCACTCCTCATACTCTCTAACTTTATCTCTCTCTCTCTCTCCCACACACACAACTCCTGGTGCCATAAACTACAGAGTAACACCGGGCCAGACAGTGCTCTGAGGGAGCAAAGGAACTGCAGTAAACTTTGTCACTGTGTTGCAGTAAAACAGAGAGACAGAGCAGGGTGTACATGCATGTGTGGCTTTAGGCTGGGCTGCTGGCAGGTGCTGACATGATGGTGGTGACCACACGCATGCACACATGCATGTCTGTGAGAGGTAGCCCTCAGAAGTAATTTATTATTATAATTTGCTGCCACTTTTCCTGTTTGTTTCTTAAAAGGGAGCTGCCACAATACCTCAACATCTTGATGAGTTCCAAACAGTTCCTTAAATTGCTCCCTTTTGTTTTACAAAAACCTAAACACGTGGCACGCAGGAGAAATTTCTTTCTCAAGTTTATCTGGGTGATTCAACAAGGAGCATCATTACGTATTAATGTTGGACACCTGCCCTCTGATTATATGACAAGTGAGTAAGAGTAATGATAGTTGGAGAGAGCATCGTCTTAGTCAGAGAGAGTGGGAGATCATTTGAAGAACAACAGCTGGGCAGAAAGCCACGACATTTAAAAGTCCACAGCTTTAAGACACACACACCCCACTGTTCAGTTTGTGACTAAGCCCCTTTTAGACAAACACATGTAACCCAGAACCACTAGCACTGATTCACGCAACGTCTCAAACACTCTCTCTCTCTCTGTCTCACACTCATTTCCACACAACACACACTCAAATACATGCACACATATGCAGCAGTGCTTTAAGAGGTGGTAACCAGGAGAGACAGCGGCTACGGTGAAGGGTAGACTCTAAACATTAAGTCTGCAGTCATCTGTCGTCATTCTCCCCACAGCCAATCACATCAGGACGCTGCCATGTCCATTCATAAAGAAGCCACACTGCGCTGTCCATGCTGTATGATATTGTATCAACCCCTCACTCCCCACCCCCCAACCCCACCCTCCCCCATATGCTGAGTTCATTCATACCCTCTGCTGCTGAGCAGAAGGAGTGGACTGTGCTATCTATGTCAAAGGAAGGGGGTAGAAACACAACGTGACTGAAGCAGAGAGAGGAAGTCGCGCCGCTGTGCAGGAAAAAAAAATTGCCCTTTTTTATCACATGGCTGCACCTCACGTCAGCATTAAGACACTGACAGATGAGACCATGTCAGTTATATTATTAAAGCACTGACAACAGTACATACCATACATTGTACTTCCCATCTAAGCCTGGTCACAGTAAGTAAGCCTCGCAGCAGAGTGTGAGCCCGACAAGTTCGACTATATGTAACAATGAATCAGCTTGTCTGTAATGTGATCGCATTGTGAGGTAACGCTTTCTCCACCACAAATGATCAATGAAACTCTGACCTGACACGCTGAGCGTGATTATACACCGGCTGACCAAGACTGACCATGTGACTTCACATTCAGGCATTTCCTCTATTTTTCACACTTTTTAAGCAACTATCAGGGATTGCTGAGTCTACGGACCGGCACTGAAAGCCTCCTGTGCTTCCTCTCAGTTCTGTGTGCTGCTCAGCCCATTAAGGATCTGGGAGCAGTTTCTCAACCTTAACTTGTAACATATGATATCCATCAACAGCAGCAGCTCTACTTTCTGGGAGTATTTTCCCTGTCTTTCCTTTTTCTTTCCTTTTTCACTTACCCGTCTGGGTGAGAGCAGTGTTTCCTCCCGGCGCTGAGTTTGGAATGAGGGAACCTCCCCCCCCCCTCTCTTCAGATTCTTTTTCTCTGGTGTCTCTCTTTAAGTTTTTCCTCCATTTCTGGGTGTCCTTTGCTCTGTCCCCTGCTTCAAAGAGGGATTCCTGGTTCCCCTTCTCTTTAACTTTGCTGGGTCCAACAGAGAGTGAAAGAGAGAGAGACAGAGAGAGAGAGACGCTATTGGGTAACAATGTCTCACCCACGTCACTGTCCACGGTTGTGAGGGCAAGTCACACAAAACTTGCCGGAGCTCAACTCCTAAAAGATTTCATCCTTACATGTCTCCTCATCTCTTTCCCTGTCTTTTTTTCCTCCTCCCGTTGCATTCTTCTGAGTGTAATCAGTAACAGGCTTAAAGTGACAGCAGCACTACTACATAGCCGGCTCTCCCACATACACACACACACACACACACTTTCTCACAACACACACACAGACAGCGTGTGAGGCTCCCTCTGGGCTAAAGGTGCTTTCCCAGAGCTCTGGAGACACTACAGCCGTTAAACTCCCTATAAGCCCTGCCAAAGTTGCGCTATCACATGTTTCACAGCAGTCTCCCTCTCTTCTCTCTCTTTTTCTCTCACCCTTCACCCTCCCTTCTTTCCCCCAGCCCCTGACTGACACTGTCGGACATACTCTCTCACCCACACTCAGGACCTACGCTGCACTCTCTTATAGTGTGGCTGTTAAAGAGGGGGCTGAGCCTATTGCAGCAGAGGGCAGTGTCCTGTTACACAGCTCTCAATTGAGGTTAGAGAGAGGACATCCATTCAGAAAAAAGAGAGGAGGGGAAGAAGGAGGGGGAGAGGGAGGAGGAAAAAAGTAAGGGCAGCCTCTCCATCGCTCTCACTCTCTGTCTCTCTCTCTCTCTCTCTGTATGTGTGTGTTAAGTGTGCGTGTGCACCCGGTCTTCAAAAGCAGGAAACTCCCCTGCCAGAGAGTTTGGGCGTCTGTAGAAAAGGACCCTCTAAATAAGGGAAAGGAGGCAGGGACCCCCCCCCCCACACTCAAAACACACACACAGCGGCCACAGTAGAAGGGTCTTTATGACTTCCAGCCACACTGGCAGCCCTTCACTTTCCACCCATACACACATACACCCACATAAACAAATTCTATATGTGCATCTTGTCTCAGCTGCTCCACAGATTCTTGCGACACTTAAGAAATGAATTTAAATAATGCACACGTACATGTGTGACAAAAATTTTCTGGTGGTGTTTTGTGATGAGACAGACAGATAGGCTGCTGATTGTGACCACAAAGAGAAAGTACCAGTGTTTACAAGAATGGACAAGCCAATAAACAAGTGAGTAACCCCCTGGTGACCACAGCTACTAAAAAAAAAGTACCTGAGTGTACCAACAAAAAACCAGACAGCGGATGATGACTGTTTTAGGACAGAAGTGAGGATAGCGTGAGACATAATGAAAGTGACATGTAGGATAGGTCATTAGCATCTATTGACCCCTAACTTGGTCGTCCTTACTTTTAAGCCTGACCTGAAACTGCCCTTGTCCTTGGTTCACCACCCTGTTCTCCGCCTCCCATCTTCCTGGTTCTCACCTAAATCCTGCTATTTTACCCCACGTCTATTCTCTGCCACGCCATCCCTGCCAACCACACCTATTAACAGTCCCGTCCTACCCCACCCTGCCCCGCCCCTTCCCCTCCTCCTCCCTTATGGTGTTTGGGGCGAGGGTGGGCTGGGGTTTTGAATGGGAGTCTCAAACTTCAGGGACTGCATAGCTGGTTTGTTACTCACAGGAGGCCATGTGACTCATCAAAGCCCATGCTGCACCCATGCTACACTCCTGTTACACATGTTGATGTGTGCAAACACACACACACACACACACACACACACACACACACAAATGCCTTTGTCAGGGTCCATTCACTATTTAGTGAGTCATGTAATGGGTTGGGTTAAGTAATATTTGATCTATATAGCCTACTGCATTGTCGCCTCTAAGAACAATCTAATAGGTCAGAGGTTACTATGAAATATTGTTCTTTCAGCTCATGGGCAGCAGCTTCAACATCAGAGAGATCAACCTATATTGTATGGTTGTATATGTGTGGATAGAGACTGGGTGGGTGTGGGTAAATCACAGCCTGTCGTGTGTCGGACAAGTGAATGGATTTCTGTGTGTTTCTCGTGGTGTTGAATGGGTGCTGCTGAGCCCTGGCAGCGGGCGGGGAGATGACTCAGGATTGGTGCAGGTAAATGACTCCAGACCTATCGACAAACGGCAGCATTAACCTGCAGGAAGAGGAATCATAACAGAGCACCGTCCTCTTGTCTGATTGGGAACACTATCGCCTCTCACAAGAGCAAAGCTCTCTCTGTTAATTGTCTTTCAGATTATTCTGAAAACAAATGATATTCTTGTGTGGAGCTATTTTAGTACAACCATTTCATTTGGCTGCTCTCTGCCAAAAGCAGCAATCTGACAGATTATTCTTGATCTTGTTATTCAGCTGCTCTGCACGCCAGGGACAATGAGTCATTGGGAAATACATTTTTTTTATGTTAAAAAGAAAATAGTGCAGTAGTATAAATTTTAACTAATTTTTAATCTGCAATAATTTAACCAGAAAACAATTTCAACCCAACAGGAAAAACTAAATTGACAGTGTACCTATTTTTTAACTGTTTTGGGTAGAATTTAGAAAATTATGCAATAACCAATAATGTGTAATGTATTATCAGTAACACAATAACAAAAAAATCTTTCTGTATGATTTAATGTGATTTGTGATTAATTAATGTGTAAATAACGACAATTTCGTTTATTAAATTTAAAAACAACAATGTCATGTGTGTCTTAAAGAGTAAAGTTTCACAGTAACTGAGAGGTTTGCCATTTTAGAATGTGACTCAGTCTATTGTGGGCACAAACTGAGCACCGCCTGCTTGCTTTCTCTGGTTGGATAGAAGGGCGGAGATGTGTTTTAACACACATACACGGCACAGGCGGGGGCCTTTCCTTCATGTACTAACACACACACACACACACACACACACACACACACACACACACACACACACACACAATGGAGATTGCAGTGGAAAGGAAGCTGGGGATTCCTGAGATTCCTGTGGACAAAAAGGTGTGAACTCAGGCAGCCGAGCAGCCTGGGAATTCTGCTGCAGTTGGCTTGAGGGTAAGTTTAATGGCTGACCAGAGTTGCTAGTGACACACACAGAGATAAAAAAGAGCTGGAGAGATAAAGTCAAAGAATTCAAACTACGGGAAAAAAAAAAAAGAAGGGGTCAGAGAGACAGAGACACAGGCCCCATCCACGCTACTGCGTTTTTGTTTTAAAACGGAGACCTTTTGCTACTTTTGCACCTCCCGTCCAGACTAAAACGGCGAAAATGGAGACCTAAAACGGAGAAGTTGCCGACCCCGTTTTTTGTCTTAAAACTCAGAGTCTCTCTGATTGGATCTTATAAGTCATGCAAAGTAGAAACACAATGCTTGAGTTTTTAATTTGGTATTTTTATTAAAATATTTTGTACCGTGCAAATAACACTTACAGCCTACACTCGTACTGTGTATGTCACCGCATTTACTTTGCGACGACTTCCAGTCTGTTTTCCGCCGCCACAGCCGCTTTTAACTGCCGTGTTACATGTGTTGACATGGGTTAATGCGAAAAATCTGAATGAGCTACACATGGAGTTCCATCCTCCTCAAAGAAACATAATAAACAATTTAATTATAGTTATATATGTGTTTCAGCTAATGGACGCAAAACACCCAATGAGAATAAGCTGATTGTCTTTCTATAAATATGGCCAGAGAGACTGTGAGAAAGATTGGGACAGAAAGAGGAGTAGTGACAGTATGTTTCTTTGCAGTTGTTGAGCAAAGTTTTCAAATTCCACAGTGCAGTAAAACGCAACAACAGCAGATTTTCCACCCGGCTGAGTGAAGTGAATAAGTAATTGTCTTCCTGAAAGTTATATATATATTACATAACATACAAAGAAAAATCCCCCCAATTTTTTTTTTTTGAATTAATTATTTGGCAAGCTGTTGTTCTTCAATGTCAGCCAAATATTTTCATACACTAACTAGTGGCCATGGATCTTATGTCTGTCATGCATGGTAAAAGGTGTCCTTAAAAAAACACACCCATGGAGAGTTTGTCATATATGCACCTGTCTCTGCCAAGAACGAAAGTCTCAGTCAGTGATAGACAAGAACATACGTAACAGTGACGTAATTTCATTCACTAAAATTACACACACACACACACACACACACACACACACACACACACACACCTCAGAAGGAACATGTGCTTTCAACCCACCCAAGGACATGAGATGGAAATATGGCAGGCAGACCCTCGTGCCCCTGGCCCTGGGCGGAAGTGTGTGTGGCATGGTCGACACTGACTATATTAGGCCAGTCTGTTTCTAGCATGGGGAGACAGTGAGCTAACAGATACAACTGTGATGTCATAGTCACGCTGTGGAGGCATGACTCTGCGTCTTATCTCCCGCAACTGTGTGCTTGTTCTACATTGCTCCCCTCTGCTCTTTGGTAACGTGTGTGCACCCTTCTGTTTCTATGTGTGTGTGCTTATTGTCCGGTGATAACCCTGGACTTTTAGTCTCACACACAGGGATACCTCAGCCGCTCTGGTGACAGACAAGCACCTCCAAGCCTGCAGAAACATCCAGAGCAGCTTGAGGTGTGATGCATTACGGTGGTGCTTGAGTTTTCCATTACTTGTGAAAGTGTCTCTAATTACATCACACACGAATACTTCTATTGTGATGCAATGGTTAAGTATTAGGTTAGGCTATATAAAGTAATAACTGTAGTATTAGGAACAGCGGAAGTATTAAAGGATAATTCCTGTTAAAAAAACCTCAGGTTTTATTTTCAGAACATCATCATTTCTATCAGTTGTGATAACATTGGGTTCACCAAAGTTTGTTTGCAACCTCACTTGTGTTTCTTGTCCTTTTGGTGGATTCAATCAGCGCGATGAGTATCTTAACATTACATTAACATTAACAAGTGGTGGAAGAAGTATTTACATCCAAAATGTACTTTGCATAACAAAAAGAACACATGTAGCAGATTGGTCCCGTTCATCAAGGTGAATTATATTTAATTTAACTTAATCTAACAAGTTAAAGGCCTCGAAAACAAATTTCTTTTACTGTAAGTGAGAGTGTCCTCCATTATGTAACATTAAAAAAAAGTTAATACATTTGCATAATTTTGATTATTTAAATTGAGACATATCTGTGTATTTTCGGTCATGTTACTTATGTACAAGCACCAATCAGGATTCAGCAGAATCAAAATGTGATGACAGTTAAAAGGGTCATTTGCATTTTTTCAGAGGCGGGAAGTGCCACTGTCAATCACATCTGATCCTCCCCTCACCCACACAGTCCTGATGAAGTAGATTAGTTGTGCTTTTTTGAGTATTAAACTTTAATAATCAACTGGTGTTTTTTCCAAACCTTAACTTAAATGGCTGTTTTTTTTAATCATCATAATAAAATGTTATAGACTTTCTGTTAATGTTTCAATTGTCAGTCCTTTGTTTGTTGTTGGATAGTTTAATTTATACCAATTCAGCATATTTTATAAGCTTATCATATGTTTTGGATGTAACTAGAAACCACGCAAAAGTGTACTGGAGTAAAACGTACAATATTTTCCTCTTAAATACAGTGTAAGTACCTTAAAACTGAGCAGTGTTTAGGTAAATGTTCTTAGTTTATTTCCACCACAAATCAGAATTATCCCTTAATTTTAGTAAGTTTAGTAAACTGCTCCTCGGCTGCTGCGCAATGTCAGGGCACTGCTCCTAATTAGGATGGGTTAAATGCAGATGACAAATTGTGCATGCATTTTACTGTATACAACTGTATGTACTGTATTGCTCTAAAAACACAATACTTCATGAGAGCAATGTATAATGCTGTTAATGTAAAGATGCATTACCAATGTGTGGGTGTGTGTATTCTGTTTTTGCACGACAGCATTGTGACTCCTTTAAAGGAACCCACCGGTGTCGCACTCCACCCCGTCATCCCTGCCCTGCGAGTCCCTCTCCCTCTTTCCTCTTCCTCTTCCCTTCAGAGGTGTCAGAGGAAAAACAGCTACAGTATGAGACTCTCTCTCTCTCTCTCTCTCTCTCTCTCTCTCTCTCTTCCACAACTACACAACTTGGGCTTATGTGAAGGCAGTGACTCTGCTGCTGGCAGGCCCACTCACAGGATATAAGAGCTGTGAGCCCTGCCAAGGCGGTGAGGGGTCACAACTGTGACAGTTCCTCCGCTGGCTGGAGGCTGTCCGAGCAGCAACACCAACAAGCAGACGCCCTCATCGTGATGCTACAGGGTGGAGAAGACTTCTTGTGAAACATTCCACTCTCCCCCACCACTCTGACCGTGTTTCCTGTTCTCACTTCCCTGTCCTTGCCTCCCACTCCTCGCCTGTCATCCTTTTCGACCTGTCCCACCTCTGCCTCGCCTCCACATGCCAATGTTATCCTCCAGCGTTTCCCACCACCCCATCTACTGCTGCTCCACACCCCTGGGCCGGTCCCCTGGCTCCAGCCCCCACGCCCCAGACTGGTGGACTCCCTCTGGGTTTCCTGGAGAACCACCTTCCATTATCAGAGCGACCGGCCCAGCCCAGTAATAGTGCTGCTGCTGAGCTCATTGGGCCATTGTGGGCCTGACCTCCAACTCTGAGGATGGAAATCTGCTGAAATGTAACTGAAATGACTTTAGGCCTGTGTATTGATTAGGGGTCTCAAGCTAAAGCCTACTTAAATATATAGATGCTTGTAACTGACTCTAAGAAAGCGTATTAAAAAGGTATTTATGAACGGCTGTTCTGTAGCTCTTAAGGTGTTTCATGAAAAAACAGGTGTAAGGAAAGAAAAAGTAGATTTGTGTTCAAAACAAGGCTGACGGCAACATAAATAAAAGCTTCTGGAAACATGATGATAATTTCGAAGGAGGCAGAATCTAAAGCCAGCGATAACACCTACTTTAACCTATCTGAAGAGGCTTTAAACCCAGCTATTTTTTTTCTTAAGATGTGTTTTAAATAACAATTGTGTCGTCCCACTGTGGTCTAAACTGGAGCTAATATTTTTAGTCAGTCAACAGAAATTAATCTGCAAGTATTATGATAAGAAGATAAATGATAAACCATTTAAGTCAATATTCAAGAACAACCTGTTTCAGCATCTTAATTGTGAGGATTTGCTGTTTTTCTTTTATTTGTTAATAGACTGAATAGTTGGGGGGTTTGGACTGTTATTTAGACTAAATAAATTGAAGGTTTCACCTTGGACTCTAGGGATTTGTTTCATTTTATAGACTTTATGATCAATCAGATTAATCGATAATGAAAATAATGGTTAGTTGTAGCCCTTGTATAAATGCTGTTTCCAGGGTCTTCAAACATTATAATCTTAAAGGACTGTTATGCATGAAAATGGCCACATTTCAATATACAGAAGAGATCTGCACCAAATATTAGCTGTCAGGAGCTTCAGTCGATACTGATTCCAGCTTACAAAAGCTCACAAAGTCTCTGCACACCACTGCACACTGTAATAGTCACGTGTTGTGACTATGTCCTTCTGCAGAGCGTGTCCAGGTCAGGTCACACCTCATAGTGAGCTCGCTTAACAGAGAAATAGAGATTATTATTTTGCAGCTCTTTGAGTCATTTAATTAAGTATTAAATTCACCTACACTTTGATGAAAGCCACTATTGTGTAAGCTCAAGGCCAGAAACATGTTTACTAACCCGGCTAATTCACCAATGACGAATGCTCCCTATCACTTATGACTAATGGACTATGCATATGTATGTGCATGCACAAGTGTGGAATGTGAGCATGTCATTTACGGAAGATTAAATGGACGTGCAGCATGGGGGTTCTGTTTTCTCAGCTTCTTCTTTCAGAGAAGCAGACAGAGTGAGAACGAGCAAGCGGTTCCAGCAGATGGGGCTGGGTCTGAAACTGCCATCTGTCTCAGAAGTGCCAGAAAATGAGACATCGGGCAGGGACTGTGCTATGCAGAGTCTTGCTGTAGTTACATGACAAAGATTTAAGCCTAAAATATACAGGAAAGATCTGGGAAGTGGCAGAGCTGCCTACAGCGAGTCTTATTCCAACAACATTGATGTTTAAATAATTAGAAACTTGCATTTGCTAAAATACAAAACAAAGATGCACATCCTGCCATCTCTGCCATCTACTGTAGGCCTACGTCATAACCAAGGAGCTGAAATCTCAGAACCTATCAGCTTTTCTGCAAGTGTGTTTTTCTCCAGAATCTTGACACTTTCTGAGACTGTTTCCATCACTGTCTCTCCTATCTGCAATATCAGCAGTTGCTTCTTCTTCTGTCACTGCTTCACCAGCGCTAGTACACTCCTCATAATAAATTTTAATGTTTCTTCGATTGCTGGCAGGGAGAGAACTCTAGCAGTGAGTTGCTTCCCTTAGCGGTCTCTTGTCTGGGGGCTCCGCAGCGGGCTGACTCACAGCCCCAGCCCACTTTTCCCTCCCACTCCTCCCTCCCACTCAGCCCCAGCCGTACCCCAGCGTGGGAGGCAGCGCAGCCCAGGACCAGAGCCTCCGGCTGGGCACACACACGCAGCCAGCTTGGGCCCACGGCTCTGGAGCTTTGGCTTTCATTCCCCTCACCCACACAGAAACAAAAACACACACACACACACAAACACACACACTGCCTACCCACATGCGGTACCCACACTGATTTTTAGACCACCTCTTTAATGATGTCATGTGCCGTACATCTGACGGGAGCAGAGGCAGGAGAAACACGTGGGAGTGTGTGGGCTGTACATGCTGTATGTGTGCTTTTGTGTGTGAATCATGCTGCCAGATTTTTTTTTTTTGGTGTACATTAAGTACACTAAAATGTTTTATATACACATGTCCTGTTGGCTACTGTAAGTAAAGAGCTTCTAAAACGGCTGACCACTGTAGGTTGCGGTTATTTCAAAATCACAGATACAGGGGAGGATTTTGATCTAATGAAAGGACACAGATGAGTAGGATGAATGGTTTCTAGATGTAGTAGATGCACTGGGGAAGTGGAGTAATTTAAGAGACGAGACCCTGGTACAATCTTGATCTAAAACTCATGTCTCCTAGTGCAAAAGTGCATTAACAAATAGCTCAATA
Source organism: Micropterus dolomieu (assembly GCF_021292245.1). Classification (NCBI taxonomy): domain Eukaryota; kingdom Metazoa; phylum Chordata; class Actinopteri; order Centrarchiformes; family Centrarchidae; genus Micropterus; species Micropterus dolomieu. Next base: position 26,661,811 of record NC_060156.1, on the reverse strand, counting down.
TCTCAAATTTACAAAAACCTCGATTTGACAATAAGAGTCTGGTATCTGCTGCCAGGGTTATCTTCTCCATTTGATAAACTGAGTTCACACTATTTCTGCATCAGATAAAATCATAGTTAATGGTGATTCTTACCAGCAGGATGGGAGCTCTCGATTGCCAGTCTTTGCCGCTTTTTCAGTGATGTGCATCATGAAGAGTTCAGACTGTGAAAAACAGGTGGGAAAGGAGCACGTCACTCACATCATACTGACACCTGTATCGAAGTGAAATCTAGAAAACAATTTTTTTTTTTTACAAGAAATTGGTGGACTTGCACAAAGTCACACATTGTAGGATGCCTGTACTGCGAAGAGGAATCATATTCAGAAGGGCCAGATTGCTCATTAGAATATCTCACATTTGTGTGTGGGCGAGCTTTTAGCAGTCCTTCTCCCTCAAGTCCCCAGCGCTGTTCCAGAAACACTGTTCTCTGTCCAATACCAACCAGGATGCTAACCCCAGTCTGTCCGCTAAAAAAGTAAATCCAAGCTCTAACTTCTGTTTCAAGCACAGTTCAGGGCATACGACTTTTTAATATACACATCCACTGTACCAAAACCTAACCTAAAGTGCTCAGTCTGCTACTATATTTCTCACCATGAATCAGATCATGTTATTGATCATACTGGAAGAAATTCGCTTCATTTTAACAGCACAAACATATTGAGTGATGTCTGCACTGAACTACTCTATGCTTTCTGATCTGACAACACATCAAGTGGAGGGAGCACCATGAGGCAGCGAGTCCCTGCTGCAAAGTATTGGACTCAAAGCAAAACAAACTTAATACAAGGTTTACATCCAATGAAAAGTATGTCTCTCTAAATATGATGATTTTGAGATGTTTTTCAAAGGACAGCGATGAAAACTATTTTTGCAGTGTGACTGTTTAAAAGCAATACTCAAAGCCAAAAAGCCAAATAAATTTACAATTCTGTCAACTCTACAGGGGGAAATAAATCCAACTTGTGCTTTCATGTACTTTTGAACATGATGAATACCAAGTTTTTGTTTTAAATCAATCAAATTAAAACAATGTTCATTTGTTAGAAATATGTAAAATTGGGAACTGACATTAGTGGCACATTAATAACCACTTGTGTGTCACAAGTGCCCCCTGTTGGATACACTAACACTGTCTCTATAACTGGTGCATGGTTTTAATTACAGTCCTCTGAGAGAAAAATAATAATGGAAAAATCAAACAAGAAAAAGGTTTTTGTCACTGATATTGTCACTGTAAAATAAATTTGCAGTTAGTATGATACTTGCATTAAAGAGCACTACATCATTCCATTATTTCTTAGAAAGCCAATGTAATCAGTAGGTCAGTCACTCTCTCTACTCGCTCTCTCGTTATGTATGTCTCAATGTCTCTCTTTCTCTCTCTGCTCCCCTTGTCCCGAAGTCACGGGGTCTCCCCCGGGGTAAACGCATTCCAAAACACAAGAATTTCCTCCAGCCCAATTCACATACCCCCCACCCCCCTTCTCACGCACACGCACGTTAATAGTGCACAATAGTCTTGTATGAGCGAGAGAAGACCACACACTGTTGCAATGCCATGTTCAACGTCTCACCACATTGCAGCAGGACCACACAAACAATGCCAACGCTTACAGAGCTTATACATAATAATAATAATAATAATAATAATAAAGTTAAACGAAATTCGTAGAAGCTCGTAATTATTCGAAGATAACAAAAGCTCGTGCATGAACAGTTTACTCATCATAATTCGTGCTTTGTTTTTAGGAATAATAATTATAACAACACTTAAATTCAGAATGCAAATCGTAATTGATCATCTTAAATTGTATAGTTTACCTGTATTCTCTGGTCTTGTACAGCAGCTGGGAGTTATAAGTTGCAGAAGAGAAACAGCCCGATTTGCAGACACCTTCCTCGAGTGCAGCGCTCCTGGATCTATCCGGTACACACAAAAACACAAAAGGCAAAGACTGAAACAAAAGATCACCGAGGGCTGAACAAAAAGAAAGCAGAAGCAAAGACAGCCGCAGATATAAGCGGGAGAAAGGAGGAGGATCGATTTATCTCTTGCAGTTTGCTGTAGTAATATTCTGCTCTATTACTCATCTGATGTGAGAGTCCCTTCTCTCTCTCTCTCTCTCTCTCTTTCTCTCTCTCTCTCTCTCTCTCTCTCTCTCTCTCTCTCTCTCTCTCTTTCTGTTTTATCTATCTGCTGCCTGTCTGACTGCCTGCGGGGCTTTTCACCGGTTCGCTCGGAAATGCCACTGACTGGCTCAGCTACTTCGCCGAGGAGGCTGGCTACACAAACTCACATCAGCCGGCCGCAGCTTCGTCCCTGCGCCGGCCGATAGTCAACCTCAGCCCGCAAGAAATCCCCCCCGCCGCCCCCTCAGACTGCGGGGACCGTCCCCTGTGCACCTTAAGCGATCACAGAGACTAATGGCTGAATAGTGATGGCACTGTCGGTGACAACACCTAAAAGTACGTGTAAAGAATAGACCTGAAAAAGAAGGGGAAGAAGGAAGCGGAAATTTCTGTGGTAGAGCCTGGGACTACTAACAGCAGTATCTTAAATCAAACCATAAAAAAACCCAAAAACCCTCTGGATTTGTGTTTTAACAGCAGAACCACTTAATAAATCATTGTGCACTGCAATAATGCCAATCCTATGGAGTTAATTAATGAGCCAAATATTAGATGTTTGAATTAACAGCAAAAAACCCCCAGAGATATAAGATAATTAATCAAGTTTCCAAAGCAACATTTTTGTTCTAATTATTTTCCTTGTAACTAAATGAGCTCAAGAATTTAAACTGTTACTGTTTTTTTAAACCAGTTATAAAATAACATTTCTATCTTCAGCTTTAAACAGAATTAGATGCACATTTTTTCTTTGCTATGTGCAAAGGTTACATAATAAAATAGGAGCAATGGTTCCCAATGTGGGGTCCAGGAACCTCCTGGGGTCCTTGAGAAATTTCCAGGGGGTACAAGCACAAGCTGAATTTCACATAAAGTCCATTTCAGAACAACAGGTGAAAGTGGACGGATGGCTATTAAAGATTTCATTCCCACACAGAGAGACATCATTCTCTGAGTATCTGCATCTATTTAGATTGGGATTGATGAAATGCTAATTTTTTGGGAGCCCCTCTGTTATCGCACCAGGTCTAAATAGCTCTTGACTGACGTTTTAACGCTTTTAAGAATGTAAGAAATGTCACCGTTTGGCATTATCATAAAACCTTTTTAAAGACCAGCTTCTTCTTTCTCTTGTGTCATTTTCTTTACTTTCACTAAATCATAATGCACAGAAAACAGCTTGAGAAGGAAGGAATCGCACTCAGCAATGTATCTTTCCAAAAGAACTAAAAAAACTAAAAAGAAGAAAACAAGTTCAACAGAATTAGCTTAGAGCATCGCAGATTACATGCCCCTGCAACAATTTCATGTTGCCAAATTAACTAGCTCTGTATCAATTTTTAATCAAACACTAAATGTGAAACATTTTAAAATCATATCTTGACTGAGAATCTTCTCTATCTCATGCTACTCTCCCTTTGGGGAAATACACCTGCAGTGGGATTGTACCTGCTCATTTAAATTTATGCATCTACATTTGTATAAATTTCCTGTGAAATGTGCAAGATGATTTGTTATTGCTCACCTGCTTCTTCCCCCTTTTGCTCTCGCAGCCTGCCTCGTCGCTCTCAGTATGAGAGTGAGAGTGATTTGCTACAGCAATCTGGGAAATTAACAAATGTTTTCACTGCTTGTTTTCTCTCTCCACTGGCACAGGTTGAGGAGGTATGAGGTCTCTAAACCACACTGACAATATTACCAGCATGATGACTGGGGTTCATATTGTGAAATTCCCTGAATAAATTACTGTGCCCACTCTTTCTCTTATCTGGTTATGAGTACAGTTATGACCTCAGTTTCTGGTATTTGGGATGGGTTTTTCTTCAATTTAAACTTCCCAGAAATATATATATATATATATATATATATATATATATATATATATATATAATATATATAAGAGTTTTTCAGTAAGCCTTATGACAAAATAAATTAACCCTCTACATGTCATCTCTTCATTGTTGAATATTGTGTTCACGTGACTTGAGAAGCTTGAATTTAGGATTTCACCTTGACTGACAATCCTTCTTACAGAAAGAACAGACATCATGAAAAAGTGTCTATATCTTACAGAGAGCTGGGTTTAATCTTGCATATTTACACAATGAAGGAGGCAGACAAAATCAAGTTCATCTCAATACTTGTAAGCTCTTGAAATTCACCATTTGACCTTTAATTTTACTGTTAAACTTTGGTCATCCAGGACATGCATGACTGAGGCAGATAAGCAAGAAATCAGACGCACTTGAATGTTTTTGCTGTGTCATCATGAGCCAAACAAATCCCCACTGACTGTCCCACGTTGGATTCAATAAATGAATGGCAGTTCAGTTGAAATGAGATGAGCTGCACAGAAATTGAGATTTTAATGCAAAAAGATACGCCAGTAATAATGAACTCACACCTGTGTTTTTTTTTCTCCCCACAACATAGACACAAAACACACAAAAAAACAAAACAAACAAACACCAGTTTAAAGTGAGCTCAGTTAGCACCTGCAGGGCATTCAAAAACCAAAGTGACTGGGGATAATCCCACACTTTCCCCTTCATGTTTCCCAGCAGAGGGGCTGTGTTTTTGATTCTGTGTCTGTATTGATCTGACTGTGAGTGAGCAATATTGATTCCAGGTCAACACAAATGCCCCCCCCCCCTCCCCTCCCCCACCACACATCATACACGCAGCGAGCACGCAACAAGACATCAGAGACACCGGGGAAAGGTTGACCTGTAATGTCCACTGAACTCCTGTCTGCCCGGACACAGACAGCAAACACGTGATGAAATCCCAACTTCGAGATACCGGGCTCGCTTTGAAGTCAGAGATAAAGACGTTTGCAAGGGCATGTTTTCACGTCGCATGCATTTGATAATGCATTGTGCCGGCAGCAGAGGAGATGAAACCACTGCGCTTCAGGAGGCTCCAAAAACTGCCCATAAAGTTTGACACTTGCGGAAATCTCAGCATTCTTTTCACCGCTAATAGATTTCAGAAAGCAGCGCTTTTGAGTTAAAATGCTTTATCTCAAATGCCATAACAGTAATCCTCTTTTAAGACTTGGCCAATTTCTATTTTACAAGCCTATTTGACAACTCAGTCCTGGTTGATCTTTTACATATGAAGCCTACAAAAAAAGCCACGCCGAGCTGTGTCATTCTTTGAAAATTTGTCCCTTGCAGAACTTCCCTTAAGCTATTGCTGGTTTTGAAATTTTAAGTCAGTGGCGTACTGTAGAAGACAATGGTTTACAATTAAAGTCACTGGTGTACCACAGTGGTAGTGAGGCTACAATACCTCCACCAGTATGTTTCAGTGCTGGTATGTTGGCTCCCAGGCCCATTGTGTATATGAAGGCAGAGGTGTAGTGTGTTTTCACTGTCTCCTCCCTGGGAATTCCCCTCTGTTCCAGGCTCTAACAGCCTGTTGGAGCCGCAGCTGTACATATGTGTGTGTGTGTGTTTGTCGGGATGTATACACAGCTCAGTTATTCGCATTTCGGTGCACGTGTAGGCATGCGTTAATGTAAGCGTGCATGTGTATGTGTGTGTGTTTCCTCCCTGATTCCCAGGGTTCTGCGGAGTTAAAGCCTCTTAAATGTCCCCCTGGCTTTTGTCCTCATGTTTCAGCTGAATTTCCCCGCATTCATCCCACCATTCAGACTCTGTGTGTTCGAGCACTCAGGAATGCACTGGGTTTGACAGGCGCCTGAACTGTGTGTGTGTGTGTGTGTGTGTGTGTGTGTGCATGTACATGCGTGTCAATGAGCATACAGCAGAAAGAAAGACCGAGAGGTTTAGAAAGGGGAGTGGATTTTCCCCCCCTCCCCCCCCCCACCTCCTTTTGATGCAAAGGTGCTCAGTCGCACTCGGAAACACACACTCACCTTACCTTTGCACACACATACTTTTTACCTTTCTGTACACACACACACACACACACACACACACACACTCAACACCCACACACTCTTCGAGTCACATGTGCTCTCACTCAAAGAGAGCTCTGCACCCACTCACCCTGACACCCACACAACCACCCACACACTCACGTGCACTGCCAAATAGCTCTCACTCTTTACCCTCCCACCCTTCCCTCCCCACCCACCACCACTGAGCACACACACACATGTCAACACACACACTCATGCACACACACAGTTTCACACTAAGTGCCGGGCATGCGCCCGATCTGGTTTCCTCTTTGCTTTGCGAGCGACCCGCAGTGATAAAATAAACACAAATACGTGATAATCACATTCCAGACATTTCTCTCCTGCCGGTGGGAAGTTTCAACTGGTTTTCTGCAAGAGTTGGTTTGACTGTGGTGTGTGTGTGTGTGTGTGTGTGTGTGTGTGTGCGCGCAACAGAAAAAAAGAAGAAAGAAAATGAGAGAGAGAGGGAACAAAGAGATCTGGGGCGAAGTCTCACACATTCCTCAATCCTGCCAATATCCTAGTATACTAGACCATCACAGCTCAACACACACTCCCGCACACACACACACACACACACACACACACACACACACACACACACACACACACACAAACAGCAAGAGACAGCCAGATCTAAATACAACTAAATAAAATCTAATTTGCACCACAGCTGTGGCATCAATCTACCATGAACAATTCCACTTTTTTTTGCAAATCATCATGCAACATTTAAACAAAACAAAAACTTCCACTGACAATGGCATCATTGAACCCCCCCCCCCCCAAAAAAAAAAACAGCACTGCAAGGGATTAAAAAGCTGGAAAAGGTGAGTGAAACGAAGCCTGTGAGTGAAAACACACAAAAAATGCATCTCTTTTGATTGCTAAGCCTCTGAATTGCAACAAGAAGAGACAGTCCTACCATATGTTATTACTGATTGACTTGGGTTTTTTTGTAGAAAGAGAGAAAAGCAGTAAGAAAGAGGCTGCATATGTGAGAATCGGAGCGTTGTGTTGAAAGAGCATAGATGCATGGGACCTACCTGAGCACATGGCCCGCATGGCGTGCACATTTCCTCAGTCAACATGCTTTGTTTCTCCTCCTCTCTGCTGCATGCTTCTCCTCCATCTGTCTGTCTCTCCGCGTCTCTCTTCTTGTCTTTCTCCCCCTTACCCTCTCTCTCTCTCTCTCTCTCTCTCTCTCTCTCCCTCTCTCCTCCCCTCTCATGCTCTACAAGCCCTCTTCTCTTACCTTTAGTGCTCTCTTCAAACTTCTCGGCTTTTTCCCCCTGGTCCCTCATTTTGCACTTCGCTCTTCCTCTCAGGCTCTTGCGCTCAATAAAGTTGTCCCTCTTTATGCAAGTGAGAGTGATCCATGAAGGCAGTCTTAACCAGAACGTCTCTCTCCTCCCCCCACACGGCATGGTGTGTGTGTGTGTGTGTGTGTGTGTGTGTGTGTGTGTGTGTGTCATTCCCCTCCACACAAACAAAATTTTTCTGACTTTCTTTATTAGTTGTCTACCTTTCCTTTTTCTCTTACTTTCTTCTCATTTGTCGCCCTTTCTTACTCACTCAATTACACCCCCCCCCCCCCCCCCCCCCCCCCCCCCCCCCCCCCCCACACACACACACACAGACACACGCACACACGCTCACTCATTTCCTATATTTCCTCCTCCATGGCACATTACACCTTGACGATGAAATCCAAGCTCTATTTAATTCCCTCTGTATATTTCTCTCAAAATATATCGCCTGTTCGTACAGTCCATTTAAACGGGCAAATCTCAGCTGTTTATACTGAGGAGGGAGGCTGAGTTAGAGAGATGGAGAATATGAGAGATGGACAAAGGGAGGGCGGAAAGGACGGCAACTGAAGATTGGTCATACAAGCTGGAAACGGCCTTGCACGGAGCTCATCGGGTATCATATGGTAAGAGGAAAAAAATGGTGTTGAAATCTGTGCACACATGTTGCCAAACCGTGCACTCAGTTTAGCTATCCATGCGCTTGGAAAAACAGCACGCACAGATTCATATTGAAGCACGCCATCCAAAATATGCATCTGGAATTCAAAATAAAAGCTGGGAGTTTTTAAAATATAATGCAATGTTTAGTTGTCATACCAGCTAAATAAAAGCACCTACAAAAGTGGAATAGTGAAAGTAATAAAATATCCAAACTCAAAATCACGTTTATCTGGCCTGCTACTAAATGGCTATGCAGAAAACCATTCGGAGGAAACATAAATGCTGGATGGATTTTGTTCACTGGCAATGTGTTTTCTAGTCCAGGAAGTGCTACTTCGTTATAGCACATAGGATTACATAAAAACACTCACTTAAGGGAAGATGGTGGATTTAGTTCAAGATGTAAAAAGTAAATACATCCTGCCTAGTGTGACTACTGACTATTTCAATATTAAACCAAGGTCACATTCCCTTTCCGTAACCTTAACCAAGTCCTCTGAGTTGCCAAAACATAACCATAAAATGTAAGTCATGCTTCGGTTGCCACGAGCGGATATTGTTAGGAAAACAAATGAAACACGTTGTCAGTAAACACTTTGCAGACACAGTTTGTTCAATGTGAACATTTTGCATCTTTGCACAAAGGCCTACGTCCATTAATTTTTTTTGCTGATTACAGTATAATCAACAACAAACAAGAACAAACATAAGCACAGACTGTTTAGGTTGTCTTAGAGCAAACAAAGCATTGCACTGGCTTTTAGGAGAATCTTTAAAAACATCCACCTGTTCCTGATCATGTGAACCTGAGGAAGAACTCCTAATTGACCCTTTGCTAAGCCACGCCTTAGTTACTGTTGCTAAGTCTGAAAAACTGTCTGACCTGTCAGACTTTTATCATGGCGTTTCCACTGTCTGTAACTGCTCTCTCTGGAGAAATATTGCCTAATTTCTGAAAAAAGCGGTCTCAGAAAGAAGCAGGCAGTTTTGCAGTTGCATTATACATTTGAAAGTTGTATTCAGGCTGTCAAACCGACGTCAAAATGACAAAAGCTAAAGCCTACTGATCACAGAGTAAAAGTGAACCACTGCATTACCTGGCTATTGAGAAAGAGGACAACGATATGAGGGATTAACACTATTCTTGCAAACCTGGGTAGGTCTCTGTTCACTATTACAATCATTAAAAAGTTGCATTAGCTAACTAACATTACATAAGGAACAATCCACAGCCTACATTTTTCTGGATTTGTTTTAGGTTTTAGCGACTTTACAAGTGCCCCAGGAACAGTGTTTGACCATATTTTGGAAAATATTACAGCAAAAGAAAGCTAGAAAACGATTCTTTTTGCATTAGAGTCAATGGAGCGCAGCCATGAAAGTGTTGGACCTCAGTCAGTGCGAGTCCTATACTGCACTGTGATTGGCCAGCTTCGCATTTGGGGCGTGGCGTAGTGAAGGGTCAATCATGCACATCTTCTCTAATAAATGAAGCCATGTACACATTCTTGGTCCATGCTGGAATTTCTATGTTCGTTTTATTTTGTCATTATGTAGATAAAGAAATTTAATCCGGGCAGTATAACATTTCTGTTAAAGTATATTTGCTGTTGCAAAACAGTGGTATATAAAGATAATTTCTTTGTGGTATTCTGGGTGCTTATGTAACAGAGTGAAAATAAACGAGTCACATCATGTCAACCATTGTCCAAATTCCTTTTTGATTGTTGAAGCACATGCTATAGCTCATCTGGTCTAAACTTCATCCTCACATATGAATTGTGCATAAAAACATCAAGTAGGACTTGCACAGTGTCTAATTTAAATTAGCATAATTA
>NC_060156.1:26630537-26651796 GCF_021292245.1 Micropterus dolomieu | reverse complement strand
AGTGTTGGACCTCAGTCAGTGCGAGTCCTATACTGCACTGTGATTGGCCAGCTTCGCATTTGGGGCGTGGCGTAGTGAAGGGTCAATCATGCACATCTTCTCTAATAAATGAAGCCATGTACACATTCTTGGTCCATGCTGGAATTTCTATGTTCGTTTTATTTTGTCATTATGTAGATAAAGAAATTTAATCCGGGCAGTATAACATTTCTGTTAAAGTATATTTGCTGTTGCAAAACAGTGGTATATAAAGATAATTTCTTTGTGGTATTCTGGGTGCTTATGTAACAGAGTGAAAATAAACGAGTCACATCATGTCAACCATTGTCCAAATTCCTTTTTGATTGTTGAAGCACATGCTATAGCTCATCTGGTCTAAACTTCATCCTCACATATGAATTGTGCATAAAAACATCAAGTAGGACTTGCACAGTGTCTAATTTAAATTAGCATAATTACACACTGCTCTGATTGTCACTCTGTTATCTGCAGCATAATTGACACATTATAGTGTTGTCATATATATTTTTTTGCTTTCATCAAATGCCTTTTATTCTGAAGGTTAGAGGTCCACATTTCCCAGTTTCCATGAACACGTCTTTACTGAGTAATTTCTTTCATTATGTAGTTTATTAATGTGTACACAGATATGAAATTTTAATATTGCATGAAAAAAGGTATGCTGTGTGAGTGACAGTCACACACTCCTCCCTGGGATCCACCAGCCAGGAGTTTCCCCTCACTGGATGCAGAGAAAGCAAGAAAACACATATGTGTGTTGACGTTGCAATCAGAAATTCCAAACGTGGTTTAGTAGGGCAGTGGCAACCCAAACACAGCTCAGGGGGCTACGCGAGGGGATGGATGTTGTCCATAATCTGCCGTTGTCTTTTCCATTCCCCTTCCAAATATTATCCCATGTTTCCACCGGCTCCATAATATTGTGGAAGGGAAGTGGAAGGGGTATCTGGGTGCTTTTGCATGCAGTCACAGTCCAGTGCGAATTTGTCCCATTTTTTGATGAACGAGCTGAGAATTTGTGTGTCTTGTCAAACATGACTTGTTGTTTTTTCTGCCTTTCATCTTTGACACAAATTATGGCCCATCTGACGTCTCAGTGGAGGTAACTTCCTCCGATGTGATCCGTAATGTCACGTAATAACACAGACACATGAGCCTGTCTGCCACCATGGTACACATTTTCTCATGAGAAATTACACATTGAGGCTAGAAACCGAGAAAAAGAGCAGGCAGGTTGATTCGTAATGCTTAATTTACCCGAGAGGCACACTGCCTACTGTTTGAGCCCACGCCCGCCAACAATCAAGGCAAGATAAGTGATTTCATCTTGCTTTCTGCTTTTTATGCAGCAGATTAGAAACTCTTCGGGAACAGCCTTCTGAATGACCATCCTACATGCCCACCTCCTCTTCGCATCCGCCCTTCTTCCCCTGGCCAGCTGTGTGTGTGTGGGAGTGTGAGGGTGAAGGAGGACCACTCTGCGTGGGCTGAACAGTGCCCGGGCTTCTCTGCTGCGGTGTTAATAGGCCTTTTTCTCCCCTCAGCGGGACACAGAGAGCTGTCATTTACATGGAGGTAATGGAGTGATGTAGAAGTGGATGGAATATGTGTGGGCGAACTATGATGAGGGCCTAGCACCTCTCTCTCTCTCTTTCTGTGTCTCCCTCACTCATTTTTTCCCTACTCTTGCTTTTCTTTCGTCTTTCTCTCATTCCCTGTCTCGATATAAGCCTCATTCTCTCCTTTTCTTGCATTACTCATCAGGAGGTCATTGCGATTGCTGCAGATCAGAATAAATCAACAAAAAAGTAAACATTAAAAGTCCTTGACGAAGCTCTGATATGAACATTTTTCTTGTCTAAAGTCTGTTCCTGCAAGTCAAAGAAAGAACAGTAACTGTAACAGGAGCCAGTTAATAGAAATAAAAGTCTCTGCATGCTAATTGGATATTCTTTCATAACATATTAACAATCATTTGGCTATCAAAGATTTTTTTTGTCTCGCTTGGCAGTGGCACTGTGTCAGTGGCTGAGCTTGAGTGCCAACCAAACACATGGCAGGATGAATTCACTCTGTGGGAGAGTAAAATAGCCTGTGTGGAAGGGAAGGCAACCATCCAGCCAAGCTGCTACCATGAATTTAGTTGTTCAGTTAAATGACATGAATTTCAGTGAAAGGGTCTAATTATTTTCTGCCAGTTGTGTCAGCAGTGACATTGAATCGTCGGTTGAAACTTTCATGCTCCCTGTATCTGCTTTATCCAAACAAATTATTGTTTTGCACAGGGATGAATTCTTAAGAGATTGGACATTCATGAACTGTTTTTATATTTGAATATATATATATAAATATGTAAATGGAAACAAAGGTTTCACCATCAGAATCACTTTACAGTAAAGGAAGGATAAAAGAAAGTTGAACAACATTATATTGTTTTTTAAGTATCTGTTAGGAAGCCTTTAATCATATCACGTGATTCATTATTACAGGAATTGTAGATATTAAAATGTTTTCTGAGCACTGTGAGGACTTCTTCTCCATGTTGCCGATATAATCACATGCTTATGATAAATCTGAAAATAGAATTTTCTTTTTTACTGATATGTTGAATTCTGAGTGCAGCTGAACCACACAAAAGGAGAAAAGGACGAGTCATGTGAATAGACAAAGGTCTGCTTCGTCGGAGATGATTTGCAGTTTCTCTTCGCGTCAAATGAAACAAAAAATGACCTCCAATGTTTTGAATTTTGCATCTAAAATCAATCTGAGAGGAAACAAAGCAATTGTTTTTTTCAGAGAAATCAGATATTGTTTGCGCACATCATGTTCTGAAAACAGGGGTTTCTTTGCCAAGAAAGGTACTTTTGCTTTGCCTGTTAATGCCGAGGCGTCACTCAGTTGAGGTCTTTGATGAAGGGATTGTCCATGGGAAAGTTTGGGATGGTTGTGGTGACAGTAAATGACACAAAGTGTGTGAATGTTCCTCTGAGTTCCACAGTACGCATTTCCTTGGGTTTATTGTGATAACTTTGATGTCAATGAATCTTACTGGACAGAGAAAACAAAACAAACGATATGGGAGAATTCCCCAAATTAAAGCAAAATGGTGTAAACAAGTAATGCCTACATGGTAATTAGCATAAACCTCATTTATTAGTTCTATTCTACAATGTTTTCTGTTAAAATGTCTGCCTTTTCCTACAGACCATGTATACTGTATTCCTGCTTGTTGCAACTCTTCATTGGAGCTATATGATGCTATAGCGTTGTATCAGATTAAATATTAAAGATGTACTTATTTGAACAATGCTTGGCTACGCAACATGCAGATGTGAGCCACCACTAAATTTTTTGATATTTTGACAGAATGAATAACTCTAAACTCCTTGAATGATCGATACTAGATTAACATAAAGACACGAGATAAAATAAATTGTGGTCTTGATAAAAGTCGTGTTGCAAAGATAAACATTTGCAGGCAAAGATTCCAAAATAAAAATACGATTGGATTAAGCAGCATCGAGTTTAGTTTAGTATCAGGAGACACACATGGAGGATCGGGGGATTCTCCCCTCCTCTTCCGAGAGAAGGGTGGTCCATCAACTTGTCACTGACAGGAAACACTCACCACAAACCAACGTCTTCTCCCACCCAGAGCCAACACACACAAACGCACACGTGTGTGCGCACACACACACACACACACACACACGCACACACACACACACATGCACGAACAAAGAACCTTTCACCCTGCATGCACCATATGATCGGAACAACCATCAATCTTACCCTTGCACACTTGCTTTAATAGTCCATATGGCTGTGACAGTGACGGGGAAATACTAATATGAATGTGAATAATGTGAAAAAATAACAGAGGCATGTACGCGTGTGTGTATGTGTTATTTCCCTTCACCTTGGATAGGGAATTCCCCTTCGGTTTTTTCTCTGCGGAGGGGAATCTCTGCTTGTGTCCCCAGCAGAGAACACACCTCTCACTCAGCGGGCTGGAAACTTTTCCTGTGTACTACACATACACACATTTTTATATATTGGTCAAGCAATTTAAAGGATAATACCTGTGGTTTGAACTTGTTGGCCCTTTACCACAAATCAATTATGCTTTAGATTTTTTTTTAAATATCAGTAATGTTTCCCTTGGTTCCCATTAATATATTAAATATAAGACTTTTAATCCTTCACAGAGATCAAATCTTAAACTGTGCAGCATGAATTGGAAAATGTAAAATATACTTTCTGTAAAGCAAAATAAATGTAAAGCAAATGTTTTCCTTTGCAGTAAATCATCTAAAGGAACATAACATGACACATCCAGTGTTGAAGTTTAACTGTGCTTTGCAGTTTATTCAAAAGCATGAAAACAAATATGTTTATATACTTGTTTTGATGAGACCCAGTTCACATTATAACAAGATATTTTTCATATTATTGTGAAATATTTTCTTGTTATTAAAGACAAAATTATTATTATATTATTATAATTATTCATTTTTACCCAGAAACATTTCTTGGAACGTCCATCACATCTCCTAATCTTATTATATCACAGAACTTTCCCGTTGCTACACAAAATTAATGCATCTCATTGAAACTTGAAACTTTTCACATTAGCATGTAACATGACATGTTGGCATGTTCTCATAACAAGAAGCTTCCATATGTTCAACAGAGAAAAGGGTCCATTTACTGTAATGCCTCAAGAGAAGATATTATATCCTACATTGACTAGAAACATTTCCAATGACTCGTTTTTGAAGTTTTATTTCAGCAATTTGTATTGACTGTCTCACTGATGGAACAGAGATGTGATAAAAATGAAATAATTTAAAGACTTTAAAGTGGGGTTTAATGTGTGCTATCTTTCTGAGCACAATCAGTTGTGTACTGTGTGACAGAGACTCGAGTGTCCTTGTCCCTGCTGATCCATAAGCACGTCATGATGCAGTTAGTTGAACCTTCACCGTTCGATGGGGAAGGCACTAGAGAAAAGTCAATTGGATGTTCTCCCATTTTAGGGCAGGACATAGAGAGGCATGAGAGAGCTGAGTGACATTTTGATTCAGCCAAGTTTAGCTCTGGAGGGGCAGCAGAGAACATTTACAGTTTTCTGCCACTGTGTCAAACAAGCATTTTATTTGTTTTTTAAGCTTTAACATACTTGAAAGATGGTGAAAGAGGTGTGGTTTGATCTCTGCGAGATCTATGGTGGAAAGCTTTGTTTTTATACATTGTAAAGGTGAGAGATGTGGGCGTGGTGCAGGGAAGAAGGTGCCGGAAGGAAGTTAGATATTTAGAGCAGTATTTTATCAGCCTCTTTCCATCCCACCCTCAGATAGATGGCATCACACGGCTGCCGGTTGGTACAAACGGGATTTAAAGCAACAGTGTTGTACTTTGTTTTTCTTGTGCCCCGCCGAACCTTTCCATCCTGTCTGGGGAGTCTAGCTCATTTGACCCCATCTGCCCCATTACATTACCCATCATAGCCGTTTGTTTGTTTGAGTGTTTTCATTTGTGAATATATATGTGTGTGAGTGTATGTGTTTGAAAGAGAGTCTAATAAATACATAAATGCAAGTGTGCACAGGTGGGCAGGTGTGTCTGTGTGTGTTTTACCGTTGTTGGAATTCCCAGGCCCCTGTCAGCTGTCAATGATCCAACTGTTTTGCCTAAAGCCAAGCAGTAAGTGTTTTTCTTAACCACAACAGAGTTTAGTTCATTTATCGGGTGATAATAATCAAAAGTTACATGTCAGCTTCATGTAGACCTGAAATGTCACTCCATGTGGCTAAATAATTCCATTTGAATAAGAAATGTGTCTGGTTCTCCGCAAATAACATCATGGAGCAACTCACTGGGAAGACCAATCTGGGAGGAAAATGTCCTAGATCAGCATAAGAAATTGTATTCTAAAAAAGAAAATTTCTCAATAATGGAGCAGGGGTAGATCTAATTTTTTTACAACTGTTAATGACTTAATTTAACCTTTTTTATAAGGGACAAAAAATTTCAGGTACATGTTATTATTCAAAGCAGAGCCTCTAAACAGGTCTGGACTATTCTTTAAAATATGTTTTATCACAGAATATACAAGAAAAGAAAAGGAAGCAGGAAAGGATGTGCTAAAACTGAAATAGACACAGAGCTATGAGAAGAGTGTTACCTTCATGTCGACTGGATGCTGCTGATACTGATATTTCACATTAAATTTATTTTATTTAATTTGTTACAAACTTGTCTTAAAGTACATATGTCACAACATTCTTTTCTTCTTTGTTTATGTCACTTCTCCCCCAAAGTCTGTGGAGCAACAGAAATAACACTTATAACGCTAATATACACTGTAGGCATAGAAGCGTAACTGCTACTGGCTAAAGCTTTTCTCTTAAGTATGACAAAGCTAATAAGGCTTGATGTTAATAAGGTTTAATTCCTGAAAAACTGAATTAACTACATGGTTATAGTAGTTCTGAGGTTTAATAAGAGTTTGTAATACTCATGATAAATTAGACCCTCAAGTGAACTTGAGTTATTTCTAGTAATGCATCACTACTTCATGACTACTTACAATTTTTGTGTCCCTTCAAGTAGAAAATCCCCACACCAATTACAGAGTTTTAATTGGGAAATCACCGTGATATCATCAGCCAGAGACAGAACTTACACATGTTTATTTACAATAATATTCTCATCCCTAAGCCAGACTATTAATTAGCACAACCACTAAACACGCAAGCGTCTTAGCTAATAATTATAAATCTGTCACATTATGGTGAGCTGTTGGTCCTACGTTTGATGGTCTTGACATCTTCACGCGTCACCAGCTTCATTTCTGAAAGTTTTTTAATTTAAGCTGTCTACACTGGCTGTTGTAAAAATGTAACTGTGAGTGTATTCTGTGTATTCTCAGGCATCAAGTCTATCTTCTCCTGACTTTTGTGTATAACTGCAGTGATTGTGTGTTACCTTGAGTGCACAGCAGTGCTGTGGCTAAACAGATCCAGTGTAGACTGACAGAGGACTGCAGCTGCTAACATGCTGCTTTTGTCAGGTGGCTGGGGGGAGACGAGGGCTGTGTCTACAAATCCAGTGTTGCGGAAGTTACTCAGAAATTGTAATAAATTACTAGTTACATATTTCTCCTTCTAAAACTAATAATATTAGTTAACTTATTACTGGGTATTAAAAGCAACTAGTTACGCTTACTCATTACTATATTATTGTTACTATATTATTTTCACTACCTGGATAGGTGTATCTCCCTCGTTCTCCAGTCTTCCTTCAGCTTTTTGGCTAACAGCTGACTTGAACAACATAAGGTCCGGCGCCTTACACTACTAGTTACTGAGGAAAGTAATAATTACTCAACAACATGTTACTGCCCAACACTGCTGAAATCATAACCCATTTACTACACAGTATAATGCACTATATTTACCCTCTGCCATTTTATTTGAGTATCTAGATTCTGAGATTAAAATGTATGTTGTATGTCGGGCCTCAAAATTTCCAGCAATGGAATGAAAAAGTAGTGTCCATGGCATACACACTGCTGTCTGCTAACAATCCCACAATGCATGGTATCACATTTATGGATGCCAAAGCTGCAGTTGTAGAACAAAATTTGTCAGGAATGATGCAAAATATCAGTGAATCATAAGACATCTCAACCTTCTGCTCACTATAGAGAAAACTAATGATAGTTAATTATATAAGGAGTGGTGAATGAGTGAACGAGGGAGTGATTTTGGACACAGCTAGGGGTGTAACAACTCACAATGTGCACTGAGCTGAACTGTCAGCGATTCAGCTTTTGGTTCCCTTTTTCTCTGTGGAAGTAATGATGTAGTGACTGGACTAGTTGATTGCTTACACCTGCTGTAAGCTATAAATGTACAATTAGTGCTATGCCATTTACTAATGATGAGGACCTGAAACATTTGTGTAATTCTTTGCTGCTAAGAAGAAGAAGAAAAAAAAGGAAGTGAGGAACTGCATATTGTGAGTACAAAGCTCTCTATTATTCTTGAGTGATGCAACTGATCTATGCTCTTTTGTAAAGGGCATTGGCGGCCTTAACTATGTTTCAATTGAAATGGGGCCCGCCCTCCAAAGTGCCCCCCACTGACATGCAAGAAATGAATAATTCACTCACTTTTAAAATGAACGACTTATTTCACTCAATGTGTACAGGTATGGACACAGGAAGTAGGGGTGCAGATGGGGTGCAGCACCCCCTAAAACCTGGCATTAAAAAAAATGCGAGGCAGCAGGGAGTGAGAGAGAGAGAGAGAGTGTGAGAGAGAGAGAGCTTCTGTGGATGTGCAAGAGATAGGGAGCGTGAATATGGACAGAAGTGGTAAGGTGATTTAAAAACTTTCTTTGATTGCAAACCCTAATGTTCCTCTGCAGCTCTGTGGTTTATCAGTGAAGTGTCTGAACCACACTGCAGACTGGAGTCTCTTTTAACAGGGACAGACAGACGCTTGTCTCCTCTGTAAAACGTCTGGATTCTCACTGCACTGCATTATTATAAACTATGATGAAAAACTATGAAAACTATGATCGTGGCTCACAGTCTCTCCTTCTTCATCTACTGCATTTCTCATGCATTAGTTTCTGTTGTTGACTGTTTAGCTGCTGTGGCTTCTCGGTTGTTCAACTTTGCTCTCTGCTGTAGCGTAAAACATGCTCAAATTATTGGAAATTGTTAGATGTAAGTTATCCTGGCCATTGAAATTAATACAAAAAACGAGAATATTACCATTTAGTATGACATGATTTTATAGACTGACCTTCTTTCTGCATCCACAACTGGGGTACAGTAGCTTTTGAAACTCACAGATGCTCAAGGCCGCCACTGGTAAAGGGGTCAGCACACTTCAAACTAAGTGCTCGCAGCACGCGCGGTTTGAATTTCTCTCGAAAGTTCTCATTAAATCATTCTTTACACAGCTACTTCTGCCACTGTTTGCACATACAAGCAAGAACAGCACTGTGGCTGCCTCCGAGGAAAGACACCTTGCTCCGCAGCCTTTTTGCCCTTCACATTTTCAGAACAGCTATCAACGCTTTTGCCTTCTGATGTGGTGGGGCAACATATTGCATGAACTAGTTTGTTTTAAGCATACACCAGCCTTTACAGTAACAAAATCTGTTGGGAAAGTCTGGTGATGTAACTCCACAGGCCTTTTTCACATTTTAACATGTTATAGCAGGAAGAGCAAATGAGTCATTAATAATGGCTCAATTTTATGTAGGTGTGCCAGTTTCAGGGTCCTGGTATTATGCTGACTCTCTGGCATGGCTTCGCTGGGAGAGAGCCATCGATCAATTTACTTATGACACCTGTACATTAGGCTGTGACAAGTCAAAGTATCTGCTGTCAAAAGCCCTAAGCTCCATGCAAGTAGTTTCTAGTTCAGTGCTGAAAACAAAAAAGTATCAGAATCATGCAGATTATCATTTTCACAGTAGACTGTGAAGTTGTATGTCTAAACATTAACTTTAGTTTGAATGAAATCTATTTCTTAAGGCATGGTCACACTTGAAACAGTCTTATGATATTCACACTATGCACCAGCAGACTCATAGGCCAAAGATCATCTAAAAAATGTGTCAGTTTAAAGATGTAAGATCTGTCGAGATGCTTCCTGCACCGTACTTCAGCCAATCCAGTTCATGCCTGTTAGAGGCTGATGATTTAGGCACATGGACCCAAAATCCTCTCATATTGGTCATATTTTCATTTTGTTTTGTGACATTAAATTTGCCATTATTGTAGAAAAATATAAGAACACACACAAACAAAAGATTATGGGAGTTTTAGGGACACACCTGTGCCGCTGTTCCAGTTAGGAGAAAACACCTCATGTTGTCAAACTGTTGCTGTTTTAGAAGCTTGTTAGAATTCAACACACTGCCGCCACACACGTACACTGACACATCACATCCACCATTTTCATGCTTCTCGCACCACCTCCCCAGGGTCACATATTACACAGTAAAATGTTGGATTCTTCTCCTCCTCCCCGTGTACTTAACCTTGTGTCTCACCTGCGTGTTTTCAAGAAAACAGCCAGAGAAATCCTAGCTTCAGCGGCTGGATGCTGCAGGGTTCGGTCGTTCTTTGGATGTATATGGAGGAGGCAGAGGACTCATGGGAAGACGTCTCCCTGGAAATGAAGCACCGTCCACCTTTGTGTATCAGTTCTGCCTCCTCTCCCCAACTGCTGTTACACCTACGTCGTCCTCCACCCTCGTCCTTCCCCATCTCGTTGCTCTCTTCCTCCTCCTCCTTCTCAATCCTTCCCCCTCCTATCTGCTTCACATCAAAGAGGAAAAACACATGAACACAGTGGTTGTGTCTTTCAGATGTGGTGGAAATATAACAGAGCAGAGAGTGTTGGAGCTATCGGAGGGTTGTAGTTTCAAATCTCCTTTCGATTTTTAGATTATGTAACATTATGTAATTGCATCTGTAACTGTAAGAACATTTGGGACTCTTTGACCCATAATATTTTTTAGCAAAACTTCGATTTCAGCTCCCCTGACATTTAAAAAAAACAAACAAACATTATTAAGCATAATGCTATCACCGGGCCAAGAATCCTGACTGCTATGAAGATAAGAGACTGTCACAGAATCGAATCCTCTACCTGCTTCCTTCCAAGCTCAGGAATGGCTGATTGAATGTGTTGTTTTATAGAAAACGAACATCGATGACTTTACTGGGACAACTACTGACTGATTTATGTTGCTTTACTCTGTGTTATCTATTGGAAGCTTGCTGAGAAGGAATGTATACATGAGATGATTCCCCCTATTCTATTCTATCTTTTCATCTTCTGGATCTCCTTCTCTATCACCTTTTTCTCCTTATCTTTATTTATCTCTTTTCTGCCCCACGCACATAACACTGTCTTTTATCGACCCACACCCAGTATTTTATTTCTGTTTCTTATTCTTAGGGCGAACGCTTGCCACAATCAGAGCACAAATGTTGGGTGTGTTAGCTGTCATACCTGAATATCAGCAGACCACTTCCCTTCTCTTAACAGCAAATCATAATGAAAATTGTAGGTTTAGAAGCCAGAAAGAAAGGAAGGGAGGAAAAAAAAGTGAGGAGCGCTGTTTGGTTTCTAAGCAACGGTTAACGCTGGGTGCAGCGAGAGCTGCAGGGTGGGTTCCTGAGTTCCCATGTTTCTGCCTTCGTCTCCACATTCTCTTCCTGAGGAATTTGACCCACCTGACCTCTCTGAATATGTCTGGATTTACCCTCCCCTCCGACACACAATCACAGTGCACTGTAATCGAAAGCCTTTATGAGAGCAAATCTCCCTGCCTCTTTTTTGCCTCTTCATCACAGAGGTAGCCTTGGCCACAAAGCCATGTGTACTGTAGCTGAATGCAGGTTGATTTTAATGGCTCTTTCGATCAAGTTTTGTGTCTAGTGTCTCAAACTGTGTATTGGCCTGATTTTTTCCACATGTAAAGGTGTGTAACTTGCTGCATGCCGTTGCAGTTCAAATATGGACCCCGATGCAACAAACACTTTGACCCTAAAGCCGATCAATCGAACGAGATCCACCATCCAAGAAACTCAACACATTTTAAAACAGAAAGAAGCCATCACTGTCCCCAAACAGCCAGAGAAATCCCTGCTTTAGCTACTACTGTATATGTGCAAAGACATGCCATAGAAGGTGACTCAGTGACTGATGGAAAGGAATGATAAATTGCATTGCTGCTAAATCTGTTCTATAGTGTAAGTGTGTGTGTTTGTGTGTGTGTGTCAGAGAAAGAAGAGAAAGTGTCTGTTTGCTTGCGCATGCCTGCAATGGGGTGAAACATGGAGGTGTATGGGGGATGATCAGACAGAAGGCCATCCGAGAGCATGGTACACACTCCATCTGGACACACATTCACTGTGAAAAAGAGTGTGAAAGAAGAAGAAGGAGACGCACAGAGAGAAGGTGAAATTATAATCTTGAATTTTAAAAAGCAACCTGTAAAATTTCCACCAGCATCTCACTTCTCCTTTTGACTGATGTTTTTCATTTTATTCATAGTTTGAATAACATCCATTTGCACATATTACAAGATGATGTATCTACCACGTTTTTTTTGGCATTTAAGTTTGTATGCATTTAAAGATTTTGACATAAAAGTATATAGTAGTTGTTTTGTTACAACACATTTGTGGGGATGCCCACTTGCTTGTAACATTTATTGTCTTACCCATTTTAAGTCGTTTGAGGGGTGTATAAATAATATCTATGTACAATTTTACAGTGGATGAACACATATCTTGCATCCCTTTTAACCCAGCCTATACATCCTGTCATAAATCTTCCGTAATGTCAATACCAAGACCTCTTTGCCATATTAATCTCGGTCGTTTCACATATTCTAGTTTCATTTAGCTTTTTGTATAAAATAGTGATGCAGAATTATATATAATTCTGCATCACTATTTTATACAAAAAGCTAAATGAAACTAGAATATGTGAAACGACTTAGACCTTATTCTCTTCTTCCTCTTTTCTCTATGGCCCAAAGACAGACCCCACACTCACCCCCTTTATCAGTTAGACTGTTTTTCAGTTCCTCAAATGACATAAATAATGTATTTCTTTTGCCTGTGCTTTCCCTGCACAGATTGAGGGGTTATTCCACGTGGAAGAGTTGCTCAGTTTATATTGTGTTCTCATGCATATTGGGAGTGTTGTAAAATTGGGGTTCTGTTTCTGTCTGTCTTGCTGTATTGTTCTGTGATAACAGTTCTTAACGTTAGATGGAACTGCAAGTGCGTTTTCCACCTTTACCCACCCAGGGTTAGAATCATAATTTCCCCAACGTCTTACTAGTCTATTGATTTCAAATGCAATGTTATATGATTCCAGGTTCGGCACAGCCAGTCCTCTATTATCTCTGGAGGCCAACAGATCTTTCAGAGAAATTCTCAACTTGTTCTAGATCTGAATACAACCTACTACCTAAATAATAATTTCCCACTGGAATCCACATAATTTTATTTTAGCCAATTTATTTTATAACCGATATTTCTGATATAGAAATCTATCTAAAAAAAAAATGTGAATTGAGGACACGTGGTCTTTGATAGTAGTAGAGTAATAAAATATCATCTGCATACAGAAACATTTTGTGTTCCTTCTCCCCTTGTAAAACATCTATGATGCCAATTTCTGCACTGATTGCAGAGGCCAGGGGTTAAAAAAACAAAGATAAAAGGACTGAGAGGACCTCCTTGCTTGGTCCAGCATGTTGGGACAAAGAAGGGCGATATCAATAGCTCCAAAGTCAAATGTTTTAAGAGTTTACTGTAGAAAGCCCCACCCGACCCGATCTTATGCCTTTTGGACATCCAGGGAGAAGGCAGCTATTGGGATGCTCTCATCACGATTAAACCACATAAAGCATGAACATGAGCATTGTCTGACATTGTCCGAGACTGACCTTCACTTTATGATCTGAATGTATTAGGTGTGGTAGAATCTTTTCCAACCTCATAGCAAACATTTTCATCAGATTCTTCATTAATCAGACAGGTCTAAGCCCCCATCCACACTACTGTGTTTTCATTTTAAAACAGAGAACTTTTGCTACGTTTGCACCTCCCGTCCAGACTAAAATGGATAACAAAGACTTAAAACGGAGAAGTTTGAAAACGCTGCAGACTCCGTTTTTGTTTTAAAACTCCTGGGTAGCATTTTAGTGCGGACGGGCAAAAACTGAGGACTTTAGAAACAATGACGCAGCTGCTCACGTTTGGCTCTCTGATTGGGTCTTATAAGTCATGTAAAGCAGAAACACGATGCTGCTGACAGAGTTTTTGATTTAGTATTTTTATTAAAATATCTTGTACCATGCAAATAACACTTATAGCCTACACTTGTAAGTTACTATGCATGTCGCCGTTTACTTTGCGACGACTTCCAGTCTGTTTTCCGCCGCCACAGCCACTTTTGACACCCGTGTTATTTTCAGTCCCGGCTCCTTTTTGTTCCATGCAAAAAAAAAATCTGCATTGCTATGTGCTTCCTCTGCATTACTTTATTCTTTGTCCAAATCTTCTGTAACTACGGAATAGACCATCTGCTTCATGTTTACACCAGCACGCGCATGCCCAGTATACGTGAACGGCCACTAGATGTGCGTTGTCAGTCATTTTAATGTAGACACAGATCAACTCTGAAACGCCGCTAAAACACTGGTGTGGACGGAGATAGTATTCATTTTAAAACTCTGTCTTTAAACTAAAATGGAGTAGTCTGAATGGGGCCTAAAACTTCCTTTGTCAGTGGAACCTTTACAATTAAAGGAATCAGAGCCTTACTAAATGTTTCTGGAAGTTGCCCCCAGTGAAAGTGGTTCTTCATAATATTCTCCGGAAAAACCATCACATCTCATTAATGAAATAGTGCTCTAGACCTATTCTGTTAATGTGGGGCCATCTAGATCATTTTCTGATCCATAGACATTTCTGGCAAGTTAGTATTTAAGAAGAATATTTTGAGCTTGCCTGGCACTTGATTCACTTCTAATATTCTTATAAAGGTGGTTGTAAAACTTACTCTTACACACTGTTAGTTTTCTGTTCTTTAGCTTCTTTCTATGATCATTTATACTGCAGGTTCTGTCATCTGTCTCTGTTAACTGCATCTTCGATGGGCTGGTGCTGCTCCTCACACTTTTTAGCATCTTTTTTTGCTGTTCGGTGAAGAAATTCAGACCTCTATTGTTGCTCCTGGCTGTTGTAACAACCCATAGGAAAGCAAAGTCCAAGATGAGATCTCATAGTTCCTTCTTTTCTCCTAGACACAAATGAGCTGCTTTTAATACCAAGATGAGACCAAAGGCCTTTTCTCAGGAGAAACAACCATATAAAATCTCATTTATGTCTTACTCTGATCAAAACAAGAGATCTCCAACTGATCTTAAACAAGTCTTATTTAAGTCTCCTGAACATTGGACCATGAGATCAGAGAAAGAGCTCATTGAAAACTCAGCTATGACTCCTGGGATCTCGTGATTCTTCTCAAATATGTCTCAGTTTTCTCATATTGGCCTCAGGAGCTAAAACTCATCTCTGTCTTACTCTGATCAAAGGATGAGATCTCCAAAGTATCTTCAATAAGTGTAATTTCAGTCCAGAATGTGGATCAGAAAACAAGCTCCAAGATATTTCTCAGTTTTGTCGTAGTGACCCCACTTAGGGGTTATTTTTCTCAAGTACACCTCAAATGTTGAGGTTGAGTATTTTCTTTTTATGGGGGTTTGTACTTTTACTCCCCTTAATTTGAAATCATTTTTGTATTTATTGTTAATTATCTGTTACAAGTTACTGAGAAAAATAAAATACATTTTGACATTGAAAATAATGCACTTTCAAATGTCATGTTTTCCAATTTGTTAAGGTAGTCACAGCCAGCATAACTGGAACACCAATACTTTGATGTGATGTTTAGAGATTAATTCATT
Source organism: Micropterus dolomieu (assembly GCF_021292245.1). NCBI lineage: Eukaryota > Metazoa > Chordata > Actinopteri > Centrarchiformes > Centrarchidae > Micropterus > Micropterus dolomieu. The sequence continues at coordinate 26,636,247 of NC_060156.1, read as the reverse complement.
AAGGACCGAATGCACGCAAGAATGAGATACAACATGTATCTGTCATACAGAATAAGCACTTTTACTTTTGATACTTAAGTACATTCACTATGGAATACTTTTATACCTTTTACTTGAGTAGAATTTTGAGGACTTTAATTGTGGATTTGGTATTTCTCCTCTTTTATGTAAAGGAAAATTGTACTCTATTTAAAGGCAATCAGTCCTGCACTTTCGATTTTAGCTGTATGGCGCAGCGGTAGTGTTGTTGCCGGATAGGAGCGGGGTTCAAATCCAGCTCAGGGCAAGCATCCAGCACAGTTCTCCAAGCATAGACAGTATTGTGATACAATCAAGCTCACGAACATCTCCCCAGAGCTCCCAACTGCTTTTTAGGAACAATAAGCAAAACATTAATGAATTTAAAAAGATACAATGATATCTCATCTGTTACTTTCATTTATCCTATTGTAATCTCAATTCCGTATCCAGTTGTTTTACCTAAGTCTCAAAACCTCAATCTCTCTTCATCTCATCCTTTTCTCCTAAGTGGTTTTAGGAGCAACAATTCAGATTGGAGTGATCTCAAAAACATATACTATTGAGATCTTAGAGTTTTCTCAAGAGTTAAAGAAAAGACTATTCAGAGAAAAAGATTTTTCCTCTGGGAACAGCCGTTGTGGTCATTGTTGACTGTTGTTACAACAGCCAGGAGCACTAACAAACCATCCATCACCTTCACAACGACCCTTCAGAGGTTTAAACGGCTGGAATTTCATACCAGTCAGTCAGAACTGAAGAAGCCTCTTGGATGAAAGGTGAAACATCTTCAAGTGTCTTCAACCAAGTCCAGTTGCCCTTGATTTTAACCTTCTTTGGATTACAATGAGCATTGTATTGTACTATTTCTGTTTTCACTGCACACACTGTTGCTCTAAACTATGCTTCCCTGTTTACTGTGTACACACTGAGTCTTCTTTGAAATTGGCAGTAAACCTTCCAAAAAAAGAGAGGATCAGTGAGAGGATCACCAGACTCGTTAGACTGAATCCTTTCGATCCATCCAATAGTGGCTGAGATGATTCAGTCTGGACAGAAGCGGTGGACTAACGCACACACTAACCCACTGACACTGCCATCAATAAAGCCCAGTAAGGTTAAAAAACCTCCCTAGCCAATAATTAAAATCATACTTAAAAACAGAGATTTACTGTACACGAACAGATGAACAGTCAGCAGCTGAATCATAGTTTAACCACCTAAGGCACAACTATTATGGTGAAAACCGACAACCATCTCATCATTTTCTTGAGCTTTTCCCATGGTGTTACGGATAGCCCTTAATGCCATGTGTGAGTGATACAGTCTGTTCACGATGAGGGCGAAACAGTCACTTCACAGAGAAAAGTTTTGAATTGAACGTGAATGCACAATCAGAAGCACAACTGATGGATTTTCTGCTTTTTCTTGCCTCACCACTGGGTCTTTTTCATAATTTTGCAAACTGTGTATTGTCAGCATCATCAATTTAAATACATTTAACCGTCCTTCATTTGCATTTATTCATTGTTTTCGTGGGAGGGTAGTGTACCACAGTTAGTCGTCCTGGAAGATTTTGTGCGTTGGCATCTGATAAGCCTCAAAAAATTGTTGAGGTAAGAAAAGGGAATGAACATTTGCCATCAACATCTTGAATAGTTCATAATAGTAATGACAGAAATGAGGTAAGCACTTTAGCTTTTTAAAAAAAATCATTTTAATTCAGTTGTTTTGTGGGTCAGTACATATTCCACATATTCAATAGTTATAAACGAACCACACCCACATTACAATCGTATTATCTTAAATCTTGCAAACTCACACGCAGAGGTGTTGAGAGAGTTGACCTGTGGTCTTATAATCAGTGTTCACTGCGCTCCAGTGTGTTATATAAGAGAGCAGCGAGTGCTAGTCAGATCCTCCTACAGATGCCTGAGCAGTCACGACTAACGCGGATGTTCTCCATCCATCCACTCAGCCTGGCTAACGCAGACTTCACCTTAGCCTCTGCTCCTCAGTCCCACACAAACAACAGCAGGCACATATGCACACACACATACATACTTTGTACATGTGCAGTTCGGCAAAATATTCCCGCACACATTTACAGGGTGCATATGTTCATTCCCACAAGTATGCAAAAAACACATTACAAATAAAATGAAGTATGTATGATATGAGATTTATGAGTTCTGTTTGGAGAATATGAAGCAAGGGGGTGAATGGAGGAGAAGAAGTTCACAGAAAAGGCAGATCTAAAATCAGATCACTCATCCATATCCTCCCAAACGTGGACGAGGACAAACACCCACAGCGCTTAATGTTTCTGCTTTGTGATATACATGATATGATCGACTCCAGCTCATTCTACAAATCCCTGAGGTCCCACATCCTTTTAGATGTATTTTTTCCGGTCTCAAGGAAAGGGTTATTTCACCATGGACCTGAAGCAGCCTGTGGGACCTGAGTACCTCGGGCTCTGAGAAGCCTGTAGCTGAGAATAGCAGGCAGATCCTACATACCATCTGATGTTCTCATGCAGCGCTGTCTGCAGGGAGAGAGATGAACCCTGATGAATAAATATGAAGATAACCTGCACCTCTGCTGCACCTTTTCTCTTCCCATTTCCCATATGGCTCTACTGAAGAGAAGGATGGGGGAGAAATTTTTTTTCAGATTTTCAAAAGAAGCCTCTGGGCCATTGTATTTGTCTATGTGCGTGTGCATGTGCTTGGTTGTTTGAGTATGCGTGCATCTAACTATTTCTCTTTGTGTGCCACCATCTGAATGTGTGCATACACATTAGTGTGTAGTTGCTGTGTGTGTGCGTGTGTGTGGGCGGCACTGTGTAGGAGTGTGCAGTAGCTTTTTGACAGAGCCTCCAGTAGCATGTATTTGTGAATCTTTTGTTTTATTCTCCATCTCCTCTTCAGCTCTGCAGTAATCACACCTAGCAGTGCCGCTCAAGTGCTGCTGCCCTTGAATTAAGAGAAACAACAAGGGCTCTTTAAAGACTAATTCTCAAAGGTCATCGTGCCTCAGTCATCAAAGCTGTATGCTGACTGTAATGACGAACAGTGTGTATACATTGAAAGATTTATCATTTATCGTTAAAATATGATAATTAACATTCTAATAATAAACAGGATAAAGTCTCCTGTCTTCTACTACCATAAATCAGTGCAACAACCGAACAGAAAACCAACAATCACAAATATTAAACCGGAGCCTGTTGCGTTGGTGAAATCTGTTTTGAATATGTACATACTTTGATATCAGCTGTGGTTGGTGCACTTCCTGGGCACAGATCGTGTTCTGGTAGGAAAAAGGTGTAGGTGGGGGATCATCCATTCAGTGCCAAACTATACCTTGTTTTGACTATCAGCAGGTTTACAGTGACAATGAGAACCAAGCCGAACAAAGTGCTTTACAGGAAGAAGAAAAGACAAACATGGAATAAAAGGAACAGAGAAGACTACACAAAAACAGGGAACATGAAAAAGTAAAATGCTTGGCTCAAAACACAAATACTGTTTTGCTATTGCCCCTATATTGATCAATTCAATTCAATTCAATTTTATTTATATAGCGCCAAATCACAACAACAGTTATCTCACAGCGCTTTTCATAAAAGAGCAGGTCTAGACCGTACTCTATGATGCTATTTACAGAATCCCAACAATTCCCACCAAGAGCAAGCACTAGGCGACAGAGGCAAGGAAAAACTTCCTTTTAAGAGGCAGAAACCTCGAGCAGAACCATGGCTCAGGGTGGGCGGCCATCTGCCTCGACCGGTTGGGGGTGAAGGAGAGAGAGGGAGAGAGAGAGAGAGCAAGAGACAGCAAGAGAGAGAGAGGGCAAGAGAGGAACAGAGAGAAAAAGAGAGGGATGGAAGGAGAGAGAGGGGAGGGAGGCAGCCTACACAATATACACACACAGAGGTACAGACAGTAAAGGTGATGTTGCTATAGACTAAATGAAAAATGGTACAGATATTTATAGTAGTGTTAATGATTATAATAACAATAATAACAATGGGACTAGTAACAATAGTTATTGTAGCAGAGGGTGTCGAGCAGGAACACGGGGGCAGCAGGTGACTCGCAACCACAGATCCAGACTCCACAGCTCCAGAGCCAGAAAACCTGCAGGAAGTGATAGGAGAGAGGAGAGGGACGAGAAAGCACAAGACTACCAGAAAGGGGAGAAGCTGTGTTAGTAACATGCAATAATGGGATGAAGTTGCATACAGAGGAGAGAGGAGCTCAGTGCATCATAGGAAATCCCCCGGCAGTCTAGGCCTATAGCAGCATAACTAAGGGATGGTTCAGGACTCACCTGAGCCAGCCCTAACTATAAGCTTTATCAAAGAGGAAAGTCTTAAGCCTACTCTTAAATGTGGAGATGGTGTCTGCCTCCTGAACCCAAACTGGAACCTGGTTCCACAGGAGAGGAGCTTGATAGCTGAATGCTCTGGCTCCTAGTCTACTTTTGGAGACTCTAGGAACCACAAGTAACCCTGCATTCTGGGAGCGCAGTGCTCTGGTGGGGTAGTAAGGTACTATGAGCTCTTTAAGATAAGATGGTGCCTGACCATTAAGAGCTTTGTAGGTAAGAAGAATGATTTTAAATTCTATTCTGGATTTTACTGGAAGCCAATATAGAGAAGCTAAGACAGTAGAAATGTGATCTCTTTTCCTGTCAGAACACGTGCTGCAGCATTCTGGATGAGCTGAAGAGTCTTAATGGACTTTTTCGAGCAGCCTAATAATAAGGAATTGCAGTAATCCAGCCTAGAAGTAACAAATACATGGACTAGTTTTTCTGCATCATTTTTAGACAGGATGTTCCTGATTTTCGCAATATTACGTAGGTGAAAAAAGGCGGTCCTTGAAATTTGCTTAATGTGAGACTTAAATGACATGTCCTGATAAAAGATAACTCCAAGATTCCTCACAGTGGTGCTGGAGGCCAAGGCGATGCCATCAAGGGAAACTATATCTTTAGATAATGCGTCACGGAGATGCTTAGGCCCCAGAACAATAACTTCAGTTTTATCTGACATTAGAAAATTACAGGTCATCCAGGTTTTAACATCCTGAAGGCACATTTGAAGTTTAGCTAACTGATTAGTTTCATCTGGTTTGATCGATAGATATAACATCTGCAGAACAATGAAAGTTTATGGAATATTTCCTGATAATATTGCCTAAGGGAAGCATATATAAAGTGAACAGGATTGGTCGAGGACAGATCCTTGAGGAACTCCATGACTAACTTTGGCGTGCATGGAGGACTCATCGTTAACATGTACAAACTGAAATCGATCTGATAAATAGGACTTAAACCAGCTTAGAGCGGTTCCTTTAATGCCAATGAAATGTTCCAGTCTCTGAAATAGGATCTGATGGTCAATGGTATCAAATGCAGCACTAAGATCTAGTAAAACCAGTACAGAGACAAGTCCTTTGTCTGATGCAATAAGGAGGTCGTTAGTAATTTTCACCAGTGCTGTCTCTGTGCTATGATGAACTCTAAATCCTGACTGAAAATCCTCAAATAAACTATTGCTCTGTAGAAAGTCACACAGCTGTTTAGCAACTGCTTTCTCCAGAACCTTAGAGAGAAATGGAAGGTTAGATATAGGTCTATAGTTGGCTAAAACATCCGGATCAAGTTTGGGCTTTTTCAG
>NC_060156.1:26518651-26630437 GCF_021292245.1 Micropterus dolomieu | reverse complement strand
TATAGTTTGGTTTAGGTTTAGAGCTGATTAGTAGGCTAGAGTCGAAGATAGCTGCAACTCCACCTCCTCGGCCTGTGCCTCGAGGAATGTGAGTATTAATATGACTGGGAGGGGTGGATTCATTTAGGCTAACATATTCTCCATCACCCAGCCAGGTTTCAGTAAGACCAAATAAATCAATATCATAATCTGATATTAGTTCATTTACTAGTACACCTTTAGAAGAGAGAGATCTGATGTTTAAGAGTCCACATTTAACTCTCCTATTCGTTTGCACTATTGCTCATGTAGTTTTAATTTTTATGAGGTTTTTATGCACAGCTCCTCTTCTGTTTACCTTTGATTTAAATAATTTCGATGGTCGGGGGACAGACACCGTCACTATAGGATTTTCACTAAGTAACTCCTGAAATGGAGGAGCAGAGAAGTGTGTTAGACTGCGACTCTGCGTAGGGTTTTGGGTGGGTACCTGCTGAAATAGAAGGGCAGAGAAGTGTGTTAAACTGCGACTCTGCCTCCTGGTCTCAACTCTGGGTTGTCATGGATTTGGTCCACCAATAAAGTTGGCCAGATTTCTAGAAATGAGAGCTGCTCCTTCCCAAGTGGGATGGATGCCGTCTCTCCGAATCAGACCAGGTCTTCCCCAGAAAGTCTGCCAGTGATCTACAAAGCCCACATCGTTTGCTGGACACCACCTCGACAACCAGCGGAGGAATGACGACATGCGGCTATACATGTCATCACTGGTCAGATTTGGGGTCCAGAGAAAACTACGGTGTCTGACATTGTTTTTGCATATGTACACACCGACTCAACATTAATCTTAGTGACCTAAGATTGGCGTAACCGGGAGTCATTACCGCAGACGTGAATAACAAGCTTACTGTATTTACGTTTATCCTTAGCCAGCAGTTTCAAATAAGACTCAATGTCGCCCGCTCTGGCCCCAGGGATGCACTTAACTATGGCCGCTGGCTTCGCTAACTTCACGTTTCTCAAAATGGAGCTGCCAATGATCAGAGTTGGTTTCTCAGTGGGTGTGTCGCTGAGTGTGGAAAATCTGTTAGAGATGTGAACAGGTTGATGGTGCCCTGTGGGCTTTGAATGCTTACGACTATTCCTCCTTCGGACAGTCACCCAGCAACCCCTTCCTGGCTGCTCAGGGGATGCCGGGGGACGGCTACCACAGGCTAACTCAGGCCGGCCCGCACTGACTACCGGGGAATGGCTAGTTACAGTAGCTAAAGACTGATCTGCCAAGGTGCGGAGCCGGGCTTCTAAATCACTGAGCCTCCATGTCTACAAATAAACTACACGTACCATTACCGCTAAAGGAGGCAGGAGTAACTGAACATCTGACACACCGAGCAGGAGAAAGTAGGAGAGAGAGAGGGAGAAGGAGATTGAACAGCAGTCACTAAAAGATGGAAAGAACTGTGAGTGCTTAGGCAAAATTACTGTAAGAATAAGTGTTTAGCGGACAGTTGGCCACTATAATCTAACAAATGTAACTGGTATTTAGCGAGAGCAGCACAACACGCTACCAACACACAAGCACAGGAAACGGAAATGAGTCGACACGCTTACCGCAGTCTCAGTTGTCTTAAAAAAAAAAGCAATGGCAAGTTTGAGGAACACTGGCTAGTTTACAGAACAAATTATCAAATGCCACTAGACAAAGTCTAATCACTACATTTACTTACTTTACTACATTTAGCTGACGCTTTTATCCAAAGCTACTTACAACTGACATACATATGTCACCTCTGGAGCAACTAGGGGTTAAGTGTTTTGCTTAGGGACACATTGGTGGCTGTGTTGCGGTGTGAATCGAACACAGGTCTTGCACACCAAAGGCATGATTCTTATCCACTGCACCGTTACCACCAATCAAAAGCTGTGTTGAAATGAAATTTCAACAAAGCTGTCACGTGTCAGTGAGACAATTTTGCAGGTGAATTTTATTTTATGGTGGTTATTTCTTTAAATAAGTATAATTAATGTTGAAAACAGACAGCCCCCGGTACCGGGGGCAACCGTGCTGTGGGCAAAATTACTGATTGGAAATTTTTTTTTGCCGTTTTAACTCCAAAACCCGCTGATGTTGTTGCTCCGAGTCTAACTGGGCGCCATCTTGAATATTGCGCAATAGGAGTTATACCTGATTCATTTTGGATATGTTATTTTAGGTGTTTTTTCTGGAAAAAGGTGCCTGTTCCCAACATAGTTTAATTATATATATATGTGCTATACTATTTATAACATGTGCAACACTATTTTGTAATGTGCCAAAATAGTAATTACTTATTGTGTATGTGACAGTGTTAGATATATATTATGTGTTAGACATTATTGTTCTACAATTCAATTGAAATGTAGGAGCAAATCCACAGAAACACACTTTTTGCTGGCTATCATTGATGTTTTCAAATTTGAAACTGAGTTGTGGGAAGTGTTTTAATGTCACATCTTGATTTCCATCCATGTGTGCAGGTCTTGCATCATTTCTGTGTGTCACTCACATTTACTGATGAAATTGTGAATCATGTAACTCACCATATCATAAGCTTTAGTTGCACAGCACAGACAGCACAAATGCTGCCATGCATGTATTCCATGTCTTTAACTGGAGTTCATTTACTCCTCCAAATGGGTCTACATGCTGAGATCCTTGAACGCTTGATGGGCATGAATAAAAGCAGAAAAACACAAAAGATTTTTTTTGACAGAAATAAAACATCAACCCTGAATTACTGAGAGACCAGGTTTACACAAGACCAGTTTGGATGGGATTTATATCTCCGGCAAGGTTGAGTAATTTTACACACAAATCACTTTGCTCATGGAAATGAAGTTCAAATTTTTTTTATCACTGACTATGTACTTTGTTGTTGTTTTGTAAGCTAAGTGATTCTAGGTAAGATCAGTCTGTTGCTTCTTTGAATTGCTTAGTTTGAACATACAAAGTACCAAAAATGTCCTTCATTGGGTTAAAAATTTTAATTATTTAGTTTTAGTCCATTGACAAAATGTTTTTAGTTTTAATCAAATTTTATGTCATTTTTTTGTCATTTGACTTTTTAGTTTTTGTCAAAAAAAACTAAAGACATTTTGGTCAGGTTTTCCAGTTTTTCAAGGCTATATAACGATTATGTGAGCTTACCTCTTTGTAAATGTTGGCGTTCTACCTGAATGTTTTTGTAGTTTGTCCAATATGTTTTGTTGCTCTTTTTGTTATTCTCTGTGGATTGCCAATGAATTTTGTTTCCTTCAAGAACTACAATGTCAGATAATATTAATGATAGAGGAACACAGAGGATACTGTTACAATAGAACCTACACTAACTAATTCTGCAGATGCAGGCCACTGTCCATCCATCCATCCATCGTCAACCGCTTATCCTGCTTACAGGGTTGCGGGGTGCAGGTCACTGAATATTAACTTGACTTGATATTTGATTTGTCCATTTGTAAATCACATTGTGGTTTCCTTTTTATTTGTTTTCAAAGAAATATTACATTTCTTCAAAGTTATGTGACCTTTGTCTTTGGAAAAACATGGTAAGTAATTTGCAGGGGAATCCTTTGCAGAGTATAGACATGATGAATACAGATGATTTCTAATTAATACAAATCATGGGAGGACTCCGAGTAATACTCCTCTGTGCAAACAGGGCTTAGACTGCATATCATTACACAGCATTAATCATACACCTTCATTTTTTTTCTTGGCTTTGAATAAATTATAGCAACTTGCGATCATTAATGTCATCTATGCTAAAGCGTTTGCATGAAGAATTGTAATAAATATATAACAGGTGGACATGTGAAAAAGTGTGATCTATACTGTATATTCTTAGCACATAATGTTTTAACAGCAGGGTCTCTTCCTTTATTTCTGTGTTCAGCTGTGTAAATCAACAATTCATTTGGCAGTAGACGGTCAGCACAGCATCTGACAGAAGACTGGCAGCTGTGAAAATGACACAGCATATTCTGATCCTATATAAATGCTGTACGCTAAAAACAGGTATATTGGCACACATTTATAACATAATGTTCTGTGCAATACATCAAGAGCTGTACATAATACATTAACGGTAAGTCAAATTTTAAACAGTTAACATGCATTAGGTCTATTATGGCCCACAATTTCCCACAGTTTATTTAGCCATTAAAGTATACAGTACTCGAACAACTGTCAAAGCAGTGAGAAGTTTTAGCATGTATCATCCTAAAACCGTGAGGCATGGACTGCATGTGTCTGTCATTAAAAGAGTATTTCAAATTACCTGTCTACATGTTTACATTATGACACCTTTATGTCTCTGTCTTGTGGTTTTGTGGAGATATATGGGACATAAACCCATAATTAATCATACAAATGTGTGTCTGTGGCAGTGAATGCTACAAAAAAAAAATTTATGAATGCTGGCGAGATCAGAGAGACACAAAGAGAAATGTACATTGCCCCATGTAGAGAGATGTGAAGTCAATGATGTGTTGTGTAATAATTGAGGCATATTTCTGCCTCATTTGTGCTGCCAAAACTCCCAGGAACTCGCAGCTTCTCTCAGCTTCCACACTTAATGCATCCATCTGCACACCACCTCACAGCACTTACACTATATGTCATTTATAGGCAAATGCAAGTGTGTACGGTCAGCCTTGTGCCTATAAGGCCTGTTCTATGCAGGGATGAAACTGAACATCTGCTCAAGAGATCAAAGAAATATAAGGCTCCTGACAAAACATGGAAAGGGAAAAGAAAATTGAAGCCTCAGAGAAGCTGTGAAAACATGTTCTTTTAAAGCCAGAGAACACTGGATTGGTGAGCTCAAGGCCTCCGATACAGAGCGGCCTTATGACTGCGTAGGTGGCTGGGCCGAGCAGCACCGCGTTAGTAGGCAGGGGAGAGATATATTAACAGCAGGAATGCTGTAGATCGTCAATTACCAGGACTTCTGCACTGACAGTTCTTTCTCTAGCGCTTAGCCAAAGGTCTTCTGAGTTCATTTCACCTACCTCTGTCACCTAGCCCTCCACCCCCACACATCCCATAATAAGCCTCTCCAAGGGGGACACACCGCAGACTGGGTGCGCCACACGCAGAGGGGAGCAGTTATTTAGTGTATTATGCTGTCGGCTGCTGGTTTTTTCGAGCAGAGCTGGTGTGAGTAATGGCCACACTGGATGATTTGTCAAGGTTTGGGGTCGGATGAGATGCAGACAGAGTGAGATGATAACAGGACAAGATGAAAGGAATTCACCTGTGGTTAATACAGCAACCGCAGCAATTATTCATGATTAAAATTCATAAATATGAGTTTATTTAAAAATGTGCGTTGATTTTTTCTACTAGAAGTTCTCAACTGTTATCAAAGGCACAGCTAGTGACACACATCTTACTTCATATGACAAAGCTATTAGGTGTGCATTAGAAGACCTTGAGTTCACCTCATCAAGACCAAAACAGTAGATAAAATCAATTCAGGTTGTAGCAGAGAGGGGTAGAAGAGTAGGGGCCTTTCCGAAACTAGACCCTCGCCACTTCCCCTCCGTCGCGGAGTGAACTCTGGTCGGAGTCACCCTCGCAGCCAAATTGAGCTCCCTAACCCGTAGCATGTAGGGTTTAAATACTGCGGCCACCCTTCGCCCTCTCCTCCCAGAGTAAATAGGATCTGTTGTCTTATTTTGTGTTTGTACATGAACCAAATTATTTTGGTTAGACTTTGAATATTTCTTTAAGACTATGACTTCAGATATTTACGAAAAATAATATTATATTCTTTGTCTAAAAAGATTGATTGTTAAAGAAAAGCCTATGTATTTGAACCTCTTTATCGTATATAAAAAACATTACATTCACAAATACAAAGGGTCAAAAAAGAAACCACAAACAACATTTCAAAATAGAAATCCAATGTTATATTGAGCATTATATGGTCTATAGAATTTAAAACCGTTACAATGTCTGAAGACTTTTTCTTTAATGCCTTTATTACTTGTTATGTGATCCCCCTGTTTATCTTGTTGTGCCATGTTCTATTATTCTGTTGTTTAATGTAGGTTATTTTATTTTGGCTGAAGATTTTTGTCTAAAATGAATATAATTCTATAAAAACAACAGTTGTATTGTCAGACAAGAGCATTTTTTTTATTAAACACAATATAACCTTTGGGCTGCATTGTTAACCTGTGAATGGTGATATGAAACGTAGTTTCGTAATTTAAAAATCCTGCATGTTAACTGGTGTAGTCACACGGAACTCACATTTGAAACAAAGTCCCCCATTGTGCAGCAAAGGGTGTTAAACCCATGGGAGGGTCTAACAACCCACTATCACTCCGCCCTCATTGGTTTCAGATGCCACTCAATGTGGCTGACCCTCCACATGAATGCGCAAATGGAGTGGAAGTACCCCCAATCAAACCACACCCCCCAATCAAAAGCAAAAAGCTTTTGATTGAAGGTTTGTGGTTTGAACAGGAGGAGATAAATTAGGCACCTGTGAGCTGGGGGGAGGGGAAAGGACAAACATTTCATGCAATGAGGAGAACAGAGGAGTGAGAAGTTCAGAGGAAAGAGAAAGTTTGCTGAATTCATCCAGTTTTTAGGCATCGTGGCCTTGGAGTGAAATTTAGATGCATATAGAGGTGCTGGAGAAGCAGTGGTACCAAGAACTGGCCAGTCTTCATGACCTTAAATGAGCGACAAAGGACTGTGGGAAACTGTGCTGAACCTTGGAGTGGGTGTGGACAACCACGTTAACGTGCTCTTCAGTCTGCTTATTGTAACTCTCCAGGCTCTATCCTCCTGCCCAGCTATAGACAGGGCCTTACCTTCTGCCCTCCACTGAACATTGAACCCCCCCTCAAGTTGGAGGACTAGTCTGTTTCTTTATCATTTGAATTGTGGACACTTAATTTTGTATAATGATTATTGTTTGACTGCTGTTTACATTCTAATTTAATGCAATAAAAATGTAAAAGTGCTTGAAGTATGTAATATTGTCACAGTCACCCCTAGTCACATGTCTTCTGATATTCTGTTTTCCAGCCACTCATCTGTTTCCATGGTTTCTGTCATTTAGTTCATCTGCATCACCTGTGTTTAGTTAATTACCATCATCATCTGTTCCACCTGTGTCTGTTAATCAATGTTCATCTGTGTTAGTATTTAGTTCATTCAGTTCAGTCAGTCTTTGGCTGTTCTACTAGTCTTGTTTAGTGTGTGTGTACATCCTGCCTGTCTGTACCTTTTTGGTGTTACTTTATTAGTAAAATGTTTGAATTGGAACTTTGGACTCTTCCTCTTCTTCTTCTGCCTGCACCACACTGTGACAGATATAGCCTAATGTAAAAAAAAAAGTTTTATTTTCTGAAATAAGGCAAACTAGTAACCCAAGTTAGGCAGCAGCAGACCACAGACTGCTGTTGATTTGTATTCCTTTTGACTGTTGTTCTTTTCTGATATTTGTAATAGGGCTGGTAGTTTAGTTTTCGTGGCTTTATTTCAGTTTGTTTAGAGATTGGTTTAGGGTAGAGCCTCCAGATCCTACGGCCCTTTGGGGGCTGGTCTGGAGAGCTTCCCTTTCTTTTGTTTGTTTTGGCCTGCCCATCAGATTTGTTTTGTTGGAATTAATTTCTGAACTTATTTCATGTTTATTTCAATAAACCTGTGTTTTTTGCACAACTCTTTAATTTTGTTCGACCTCCATAGCAACGAGCTTTGGTGGGGGTTGTAACAAATACAACCAGCTTTGTTTGGAGTAATCGAATTAGAGTTTGGTGGTTTTCTTTTATTGGTGTATGTCTGTAGCAAAAGTCACTAATGTTCAGGGGTATCTATTATCCTACTAATTTACCGTTTTAAGTGACAGGTTAGGATAAAGGTTATTCTCCTGTTTGGCGCCCAACCTACATCTTTACACTAGCTACCTGTCTCTCAGAGAACTGATTTTAAAATACCGCTGTTGGTTTTTAATGCACTGAATTGTTAAAGGCCAAAATACATTTCTAATCTTCTGCGACATTTTAAAACCACCCAGACCTATCAGGTTGTCTGAGACAGGTCTGCTTTCTGTTCCCAGAGTCAAAACTAAACATAGAGAAGCAGCGTCCAGTTTTTATGCTCCATATATCTGGAAGAAACTGGTCTGCTGAAACTGTATTGGTTCTTTTAAATCAAAGCTGAAGACTTTTCTTTTTACCGCTGCCTTTTATTAAAACAAATTTAAGGAGTTTGAATATCTTACAACGATCCCTTTTTATATTTACCTATGTTGCTTTTATGTTTTGAAATTCCTTGTTGTTGAAATTTGCTATACAAATAAACTTGCCTTGCCTTGCCATAGCTGTGTGGTTGCTTGCATGGATAGCTGATGATTTATTCCTCCCATAGGTAAGGCTGTTTTGGGATGTGGAAATATCAAATGCTAAGCGGTTTATTCATTTTCTCTGCTCATGACACTCATCACTCAAATGTAGAGCTGGTGGAGATTGGTCTGTGGATCGCCAATTTTTGGGAAGAGCCAGGAGTGGGTTTTCTGTTTATTTTCTCTCCTTCACCATTGCCACTTGTCTTCTACCAGGAAGCAACTTGCACAAGGTGAGGCAAGGAAAAGAGGAAAGTGAATAAGACAAGGAGACAGATGGGAACAGGGAAGGTTGTTTGCTTTCTGTGAATTGTCTACTAAGGGCTCTACAATTACTTTTCTCCAAGGAATACACGTGTTCCTAAATGAAAGAAAATAAATTTAGGTGTACAGTGAAAAACTTTCAAATAACAGTTTATTAACTGTGTCTGTGCTACTTCTCCTTGTGTGCAATTATGATGTGAAAACCAGTGGACTAAATTAAATTACTGATAAAGCTTGTTTAAATGTTTTTTAAATAAAATCTACACATACATGTTGGAAGTTATTGGAATACTACTGCGCTATACGCTGTCGGTTTGCAAGTATTGCTAGTAGTCATGTCTTAGTCAAGTTGTTTTACAATAACTGACAGCAACATTTATAATGTGGTAAAAGTTATAAAATCACTAATTATCAGTCAAATACTGAATATATTCAAAATGGTAGAATTCACCAGTAGACTGTAGTCAAAGGGGATATTTAGGGTTTGTTTTACTTTGGGACTACCTCCCTTCACTTTTCCAGCAGTTGAAACAACAGACGAAACTTTTCTTGATCTTGAGAAGCTGCAGCATTGATTAACTGACACACTGTAACCTACACTGTACATTTACTGCGAGACATTCACTTTTCTGCCTCTCATCTCTCTCAGTTGCTCAACCACACATTTGCTACGCACCCACATTTCGCACTGCCCTATTCCTCAAAGGAGCTACACTACTCTTATAACAAACGTTTACTTACAGCCTGACCTTTGTTTCATTTGACACTGGCTGCATCATGACAGAAAACTGTACTGTGGTTTGCACATTGCAGCTTTTGGATTGTGGTTTTTGAACAATTATCTTACCGTACTCGCACACTGTGCCAGTAAATTATTTTTCGATGCAACGTGTGCAAATTGGATATCACCAGCAAATTAGGTGTGTACGGAGAATGACGTCTTCCAAAAGTGCAAGATAGCGCCTGTTGATCATTTAGTACTTTTGCCTTAATGAATATGCAGTTTGGGGCGTTTCAATTTTATTGTGCAAAGTAATGGGAGGGTAACATGCAAATACATTTCTTTATCAGACGCAATATGATCTAACAAGCCTAAAAGCAATTTCATGTGAGTGCAACGGCATCTGTATTTAATACGTTTGAAAGGAAGGTGCAAACCGCCAAGTGTTGCGCAGAGTTGGCTGCTGTTATTGTTGCCAGAAGGAGACACAGGCGTAATGAAAGAAGACATAGAGAAATGGACAATATTAGATATTATTATATATCCAATATATAGAAATACAAATATTTTATTTATTTGATTAACTATATGAATTGAATTGGGTTTTTTTGTATTTTCCTTAAGCTTTGGCAGTACTGTTGTATTAAGATTCTTGCCAATAAAGCAAGTTTCGTTTCAACTGGACTTCTTTTCTCCGTGAGATGGAAGAATTTAGAAAGTTGAGTGGCGCTGGGGAGAGCCCCCAGCTGCAGTAGTGCACATGTGACAAGAGGTATGTGAAAGTATAGTTCATAGCTCATTTTGATAGTAATCTATTTGAAAAGTTAATCTCATTTAGAAGTTTATTCCAGTACTACAGTATTTCATTTTTGGGACATGTAATTTAATTTAATTTATAATATCTAACACTTATAATAGAGTTTATATGAAGTTTGTCACTGTTTAAAACTATACAGCAAATAATATTAAGAAATGGAATGCAGATAAAACTGATCCTTGTCTGTGTGGGTTAATTGCTTGTGGATGTGTTTGTAATGCCTCGGGGCTCCAGTAGGGGGAATCGCAGATCGAGAGCTGCGTGTGTGTGTTTCTTCAACCTTTCCAGTTACTTTTCCCCTTTTTAAGGTAATTACCTCTCACCAAGCAATGTAAACTTTAACACATGTATATTGTACATTTCGTTATGTTACTGTGGTTTTATATAGTAAGTAAAAGAGACGTTTTTGCATGTGTATATTGTTTATATGTGTAAGAGTTTTGTGCTAATTGAGAAGATGTGTGTGCTAGCAGCGTCGTGTCGAGTCCCGCCATACACAAGTGTTTACTCTGTCTTGGTGTTTAAGCTAGCTACTGCTACGTTCACATGTTTTTGCTGTAAGATTTATTGTGTGTTTATCACTAGAAGGGTGTGTTCATGTCATGCTGAGACAATGAATAATGTTAAAAGTTTAAGTTTTATGTGAGAACTCAGTTAAAAAGGAGTATTAAAATGTCATTTGATAACTTTGGTTAAAACTATTTACATTTCATGTGGTAATTTAGTTAAAAATATAATTTAGAATACATTAAGAAGATACTCAAGGTGACTGTGATCCTGAATCTGAGTGCGTGGATATTGAGATGTATGTTTTTTTTGTATACATTGTAAAGGAGGTGATTCAATACAGACGAGTAAAGGCGAGAGCTGCGTGTGTGTTTCTTCAACCTTTCCCATTACTTTCCCCCTTTTTAAAGGCAGGGTAGGCAAGTTGTTTCTAAAACACTTTTTGTCATATTTGTTGAAACTGTTTATATACACCAATGCATATTAAAAAGTTAGGTGCACTGAAAAAGAGAGTATAAAAATTGGCTGTCTGTAGTCCTCTCAGGGCTGCAGTAAACACAGCCACTCGTTTCATTCGGACCAAATGCAATGATTGGCTGGCTGACTGTCACTCTCCCTCACTGCCATGGCTACCAGCCCTGCTGCTACAGGAGCTGCCCACGTGCGCGCACACGGTCAGCTCGCTCACACCTGACGAGCGAAGCGTCAGACTGATGAGTGATACCTGCATGGCTTTTCAACGATAGTGACAACTGAGGAACAGCGAGGGGCTGACACATCGTGGTGGCTTTATTTGTGCTGGACAGGTAATCTGGCTTTTATCATTTTGATGGTAATTTGTTACTTTCATCGCTAGCAAAGGTAGCTACCTACTTAGCATACAGCTTACTGTTGCTATGAGTGCAGACTGGTGTGGGAGCCAGAGTAGAGACAATGAATTATCTCTTGCTGTAGGTGAGCTGGAAAACAGCAGCGCGAGCTGTGTTTTCCGACACTAACATTAGGTAAGACAATGTAAGTGTAGACTGCGCCGGTTTAGTTCACCATATAGGTTTATTGTTATACTATGTTTAAACCTAACTTTACGTTATCTTTACCTTGTATCTAATCTGTTTGTGTGATTATCTTGTGTCTGCAGTTGATGTTTGATTGTATGTTACTTTTACCAATGTGGTAATGTAGCTGTGTGTTTGTAGTTATGAGAAAGAAATTTTAACGTTAGTATACATACAATGATGGCTAAAGGATAGTTTGACATTGTTCATAGCTAAACCTACTGTGTGAAAACCTTTTACTGTAATTGGTGCTGTTATGCCATTACTTATTTTCCCAGAAGTAAAAAAAAAGTCCTGGATGTTTTATTTCTACTGTGCCATCAGGTCACCTGCATATTTGGAGTCTTTCATAACCCTGTACTTCTCACCAGTATATGCTGATCGGACCATGCTGGCTGGCCTGGATTACAACCACCATGTCCACAGTCCAGCCAGGAGAAAAGCTGATGACACAGTTCAGTATGTTGCATTATGAGTACTGTGTGTAAGTGATGAGTCAAAAAATATTACAGTATGAGGAATACAGATAGATGGTGCTGATTTATTGTTTTGATTGCATTTTATGTGGAAGTGCTAACTACTGTATAAGAGAATAATGTCAGATATTACAAACTTTTCACTAAGCTGATCCTCCTTTCTGTATTATCAGGTACAGCAAGGTGTACAACAAAAGGTCCAGGAAGTGGAGCTGTATTCTGTACTGTACTGTATTGAAGGTGGAGAAGGACTACAGTTACATCGCAGACCTCCAGAGTGCCACTCTCTTCCTCCTCCTCTGGTTGTCTACTACTGAGGAGCTGCCTAGAAGCAGAACCAGGAGACCTGATGATCCCCGTCAACATGGGGTCCAGTCAGGTGTCCCTGCCCCAACTGTGTTGCTAGATACAGCAAAATATAAAAGTAATATGTTTGGTTTTGAAATGTGGTAATCATGTCAGAGAGGTGATTGTGATATATTAAATCATCTCCACAGCAGCGATACGATGCTACGAGTAAAGTCTGAACTGTCTTCATAATCAGTCAGGACACCTCTGGACACACCTTGTCGATTTCTGTATATACTTATTTTAAATGATGTTTAAAATGATCTATTTGTGATATAGGTTGTAGTTTTAGTAGTATATAATAACAATAAACAAGTGTTATACCACATTGGGATGTCATTATTGGAGACATAAGACATAGATGTAGTTGTTTGATTGTTTATGCTGCAGGTGTAAAGAAAAGGCATTTATCATTTTCAGTGTTTTATTTAAAAAAGAATGAAAATGTTATCCAGAACAGGGAAAAATATACTTTGTATTTTCTCTACCCTCTTGGGAATAAAACTAACAATGTACAGGTAATCATCCACGCAATGGATGGAATTATTTGTGTATCTTCCACCCTGCTAGGATTAAACCTCTGTATTGTCCTAGTGGATGAGGAGATCAGTTGCATATCTTCCAGAAACAGCAACTCAGTATCACGACTCTGTGTCTAAGTGCTCCACATTGCCACACTACAAACTGTCTGTATGCTGCCTGACTGAACTGTCTGTTACTCTGTCCTGGGTCTGGAAGATCAGCCATGTGTGGTGCATGGAAACACTGATGTTGTCCACAGTCCTCAGATTCTGGCCTGTAAAGGAATATATAGTTATTAGAACTCCAAATGCGAAAGACCGGTGTAATTGGAAAGAACATTCATCAACTTGATCAGATATCTTTATTGAACAGGGGCTTGTTGTTCTCTAACAGGACTTCTGTGTCTACATTACACACCAGGTCAATGCACATAACACAGATGAGCCGATGGCTGAAGCAGAGCAGTAGTTAGTTGTAATCAGTAAACAAAAATAAAAAAGTAATAACTATAGTGATGGATTACATTTATAAAGCACTTTATTTTTGACACCCAAAAGGCTTAGCGGGAAACACCAGAGAAACTTTGAGACAAGTACACTGGGAATAGACTAATATTAAAATATATATACCTGGTCATACACCGAGTGTGAAGCTCGATGCAGGTATGTGCAGCACGAATCAGCCTGTTTTTAGCTTTGCCCAATGTTACCGCAGCTGTTAGCACAGCTACCTGTTGCTAACAGTTAGCTAGCCAACTTGTTACTGAATCAAAGTCAGTCTTTTTAAACCTTGCTGACGCTGTAGTGCTACTGCCGACTAGTGTTTGGGGGTGTAATTGCAGAATGATGGATACACTGACGCACAAGTATGAATACATGACTAGACCCTACGCAGAAGTATAAATCAAACTTTACTTGGCGGGCCCCAGTGTAGCTGCACTGTCTATACCTACCAGAGATGATCACAAGTCTTTGAGCTAGAGTCCAAGTCAAGTCTCTCGTGGTTATTACGAATGCTGTATCACCTGCTGCATTCAATCCAGTTTGCTTATAAAACTGCATGGCTATAAGGAATTCTGTAACTGTAACCTGTTTTTCATTTACAGAGCACAACCATGTAATGTGCAATGCAATTAATGACAGCTTATTAAATACTGTAAGTCAAAACACACCCCAGACTCTTAAACAAAGTGTAGACTAATGGACAATACGTCTACAATTAATGACAGCTTTTAAACTATAAGTCAACAAACCCTGTTGACTCTCAAACCCAGTAAAAATTTAACTAAATAAAACTGTAAAGTTACATGGTCAACAATAAAGCTGTAACCTGTTTTCAACTTACAGAGCACAACCATGTAATGTGCATTGCAGTTAATGACAGCTTATAAACTACTTTAAGTCAACGCATCCTCCAGACTCTCAAATCAATAAACTGTAACCTGTTTTTAACTAACAGAGCAAAACCATAATGTGCAATGCAATCACTGACAGCTTAAACTACTGTAAGTCAACACACCACCAGACTCTCAAACCAGTGTAACCTTATAAATAAATAAAACTGTAAGGTTACATGATCAACAATAAACCTGTAACCTCTTTCTAGCCAATGGCAATAATTAAGGTGATGGCAGCCAGCGGGACGTAATGATTACGTTAATCGACCACCACAAGTTTGGCAAGTAAACAAAAGCTCATTCATCTTTTCATAACGAACGACAGTCGGAGTTAACCTCCCGTAGGTCGTAGCTGAAGCAAGAAGCAAGCTAATGTTAGATGGCCAATGCTGAGCTAAACATGTTTACTCACCACAGGTTACTAATCTATTTGCGTTCAGCGCGTCTTTGTTTGGGTCTTGTTTTATGAAGTTTTAAAGCCAAAGTTTATGATGAATGGCTCAGCAGCTGCCGGTGTTTGTTGTCCTCTCTCAGGTGCGGCCGCGCGCAGCAGATGCTACGTGTTACGTAGGCAGGTTATAGGTTACGGAGGGAGGGAATAACGGCAAGCTCATCAGACGTTTCCTAAAAATAAACATTTTTCACGAGTCCCACGCGTCGAGTCCGAGTCGAGTCTGAAGTCTTTTGAGGACGAGTCTCAAGTCGAGTCTGAAGTCACTGTGTGTGCGACTTAAGTCGCACTCGAGTCCCCATCTCTGATACCTACACCCCTGGTACCCTTTATTCGGAATGTTAGTAACTCTGGGCCCATATGTTTATGATCATGGCTAAGTATCCTGCTTGTCTTTTGGTCCTCCATGGGCCAGAACAGCTCTGATCTAGCTGCCCACTTCCAAAGCGATTTGCCAGGTGTGTGGAACGGTGAAAATAGGCGGGATTTGATCATCTCTTATGCTCTCTTTTTTTCATTACAACTTCAGTCACTTTTCATGTGTACAACCATGTGCAACACGAACAAATTCTTCCAAGGAGAGATTGTCCAAATGTGCGTGTCTTCAGACACAGAGGAGAACGAGGCAGTGGGATATGCCGCCAGGAGAGGGATATGACAGCAGGCTTTTCGCCCCATCTTTGTGTAGCCATCAGCTCCGCTGATGCGGCACTAACAATAAACAAAACAAAGTGATTAGTCAAAGACAGATTTGGGTAGAGTATCAGTTTTAAATTGTCCCTTAATCATTATGTACATGTGCATGACATCAAGTAATGAATGGAACATTTTCTGGGTAATTGGAAAACCCACGCTAGGAGAGTTTTACAGAACAGACCGAGCAGGAAAGGTTAAAGATTAGGGTATGAGTCTGGACTTGAGGTAGCAGAGCAGCCGTTGTGTGTTTGTTGTTGTTGTTTGGTACGATGTGATTATATCTCCAATTCATTTGTGGTATGTTAGGCATATCTGTGGGCGAGCACTTTGGTTATAGGGTATGTCCCATTCTTTTGCCATGTGTCAGGAGTGTAAGTGTGTGTGTGTGTGTCTGCATACTGTGGATTCTTGGTGTGGAGATGGCATGTGGGAGCAGAGAGAAAGCACCTGGCTGAGAGGTGAGTCACAGACGCAGGTAATCGCTTTGACATTTAATTCTAATGAAGTACTGGGAAGATAATGGTACCTACAGCATTGGCATCACCAGACATGCACATATACACACACAACTGCATGCAAAATACAAGCACACAAATACACACATAAAAAGCCCTCCTCAACACTTACCTCTGTAAAACCTGTGCTTAAGACCCTGACTCATACACATTAAGGCAGAGAATGCGGAGGAGGGAGAAGTGTATTGAGGCCAAAGACAAGATGACAGTCAAAAGGACACTTAAACAGCCAAACAGCGCCAGCGCTAACAGGAGGCAGACGGCGGGGATGAAGGAAGAGGGATGGAGAGGGTAAAGAGGTGACTAATGCAAGAGATGCTGATTAGCTTACTTGAAAACACAAGTCGGAGAGTCGGAGAGAAATGGAAAGTGAGTTCATAGTTTCTGCAGCTGAGAATATTGAAAACTATCAAATCAGCTATTTCGCTTTGGAGGAAAAGTGAAATGTTCTCACAAATAATATTGCAGTCAATCAAATAGTGGGCAGTTTCGCAAGGTGAAACATTTCCTAGTTGGTCTCTGAATGCAATGGTGTTTATTCAAAAAGGTGAAGGGTAAGATGCAGTAAAAAAAAGTTGGGTTTTCTCAGTTGCCAGTCTGTGTATTTGCATGTACAATAATAATACACTCATGCATATATGTGTGTGTGTGTGTGTGTGTGTGTGTGCAGAGCTCATCAGCATGTTTAAGGTCACATATGATGTCACCGTGCATCCCCACAGCGAAAGGGTTGACTGCTGATGTGGTTTGTCTGACTCACTGTGGTTTCCCTCTATCTCTATCAGATACAGCAGAGTGTGTGTGCGCAAAAGTATGAGAGAAAAAAAGTCGCACCAAGAGAATGACAAAAGGAGTGGGAGACATCTTTATCACACCTAAATAGTCTGTAGGTACCCGTTAGCGTTGTTTCTGGTGAAGTCAGGTAAAGTCCATGTTGGGAGGACTTTCACCCAGGAGACTGCTGTTTGGTTCCTGTGTGAAACCAATAGTCAATGTTGACTTATTTGTTAGTACATAACTAACTTAATGTAACTTATGTAACTAATGCACTTAATTTAACTTAAACTGTGATCTTTCCTAAATCTAACCAAGTGGTTTTGGTGACTAAACCTAACCAAACGGCTTCACAACATTAACCACGTATTCTCAGCAAGCTTTATTTTTAAAGTCTAACCAAGCATTGCATATTTATTATTGATGACTTGATCGCGGAGCCCTGCACATGCTGATGCTAAGGGGTAACTACAGTTTAAAGCATACCTCCTCTGACTAAGCGGCTGTATTTGAAGGGTAGTACACTGGGTCACCCTCCACACCGCAGAGATCACAGCTTCGTCTCTCCATCTTAATGCTTCTGAGATTTTTTGGGGGTTTTCTTCTTGCGCCCACACAGCAAATAACGGAAAGCACAAAAGCCCTCATTTATTTAACCTCTATCAGAGTTTTGATGTTTTCGACACATTGTAAAACGCCCATGTGGTTTTGGGAAATTCTGCCTTTGAATTTCTTGCTCTTTTGTTCTGTCTCCCCACCGCCACCCCCCAAGAACACTCACTATTTGATGATTGTCAGCTTGTGCACAGACTACAATGACTTCATGAGTGACTGTGATTGTGTATTAAAGACACTGTGTGTGTGTGTGTGTTAAAAAGAGAGACACAGAGAGGGAAAAAAAATGCACTTTTCATAAAGAAATCAACTGCGTGCTAC
Organism: Micropterus dolomieu; assembly: GCF_021292245.1. NCBI lineage: Eukaryota > Metazoa > Chordata > Actinopteri > Centrarchiformes > Centrarchidae > Micropterus > Micropterus dolomieu. The sequence continues at coordinate 26,612,581 of NC_060156.1, read as the reverse complement.
CACTGTAGCATGAGGGCCCTTGAAATTTCGCCTGTTGCTCTGGTAACAGCAAGAACAGATTCAGGTGAGTGTCAGTTTAAAAAGTGCACACAAACTGTGTGTGCAATTTATGTAAGCGTGTTATTTAAATGTGGTTGTGGATAACACACTCTGATTTTGTCTTTTTACAGGATACAACAGGTCTTGATCCCCATCTTTGTTAGTCAATACAGTATATTACTCGCTAACATTTCTTTCTGCACATCATTCTGCCGATCCTTTCACTACTTGAGTAAGCTCAGCCTCATTGCTTTCATTTGTTTAATAGTGGTTTGCCCTTACTAATGTACATTTCTCCTGTATAACATTTTTTTCCATCATATTTTTCTATGGCAGTGTAGCATTAGTGGCCTTTATTGTCAACACATCTTTTCTTTATTTGGGGATGGAGGGGAACTTTCTTTGGATCCTGTACCCCCCCACCAAAGTACGTCCTTGTATCTCCATTAAATATGATGCTTTTCATTGGATTCAAAACCGACAGTCCCTTTCACCAGGTTGTCACGCCCTCGTCATTGTGCTGCTATTTAACGATGAATCCAGCGGCTGAAAAAAAGATTCTTGAAAACTGACAGTCACTTCTCAGGCGTGGACCTTTTTTAAACAATGTTTCAATTTTACTTTCAAATGAATATGTGTTTTTTTGTTGTTGTTGTTGTTGCCGAAGCCTGTGTTTGAGTGGTGGAGGTGAAACCCATTATAAGATGTGTCGGCGGAAAGAGAGAGAGAGAGAGAATGAGTGAGAGGGGGAGAGAGTGGCTCTGTGGTGTTCGATGAGTGGGCTGCCATGCATTCTTTTAGCCTTATTCACTGAGTAAGCGTGGGCGGCTAATTCATGTTTGCATTCACCAGGTTTACCTAAGGGGGAAATGTTTTATTATATGCTGTCTTTGAAATCGATGACTAATTGTACTCCTTTTTCTTTCCCTTTCCAGCCGCTCATGTCATGTCTATCCATCTCCCTCAGCTCCATTTTCTCCCGATCCCTGCCTGGACGCTTCTTTTCCCCCTCATCTCTCTCAACACTGTCCCCTTCTGGACTTGGATCTGAAGGTTGCAGTGTTGCAAAGGGAGGATGAGGATCTGTGCTGTTACAGTCTGTCAATAATGTACCATGGGACATGGGCTATGCTGTACAGGATAAGGTGTGACACTCAAATTATCTGGAAAAAAAGGTGTTTTATTCCATCAGCTGAATATCTCAAAGAGAAACACAAAGAGCACATGAGAGCAGAGCAGACATGGCCTTGGGAACTGGGAAAAAGAATACAGTGAGATCTTAAAAATGGAGGAAGGGTGTGATTGAGAAGCAAAAAGACAGTTGAAAAAGAGAGAAAGAAGTACATTTTCCTGACATGAGTCACTTCTGAGTGAAAGCTTTGTAATTCCAGCCACACACGGTGAAGGAGAAAGAGGGCAAGAGGGATAGATGGAGAGATAGAGCGGGAAAGGCAGACAGATGTAGACATCCATCACAAAAATCATTTAACCACAGCACCATAGGTGGGTTCAGTTATGTCGGGAGGTGTAGCTAATGTGGCAAATCTGATCTATGTTGATTCCAAATTACAATGATTACACACTGAGGTGCTGAAAACTAGTGCGGGTAAAAACAACAACTACTGTGCTTTAAGTTGTCATCCACTGGGTCACTTATACACTTTACCCCCTCTTGTAAACATGCACTTCACCACATCCTCATGATTCATTTTTTTCCCTCTTTACAAACAATTGATGTGGATGAAGTATCAAAATAATGATCCCACTTTGTGCACATATACAAAAAAACTGTTAATGTTTCCTCTGAGAACTCCGGACCATGAAGCATACTATGAGGGTCTTTCCACGCACTGGATGCATACAAGCTCCTGTGCTTTTGTGGAATCGGGTCCCAGTTTGAGTTTGGGAGCTATAAAGCCTGGATTTGTGGTTGCAAGCCACCTGCTACCCCCATGTTTCTGCTGGACAACCACTGCTACCATTATTATTATAATCCTATTATTATCATTAATATTGCCATTATTAGTACTATTATTCAACTATTGTTATGTACCACTGCCAACATTAGTATTGTTATAAATCTCTATGAGGAAATTGCGGTGGGCTACTGTGTCCCCCCACCCCCAACCAGTCTATGATTGTCGCCTGGCCCTGAGTCCAGTTTCTGCTCAAGGTTTCGACCTGTTAAAAGGGAGTTTTTCTTTGCCACTGTAGATAAGCGCTTACTCGTGGTTGGAAATGTTGAGATGTTGTACAAAGAGTACAGTCTAGACTTGAGCTATGAAAAGTGTGATGAGATAACTTCTGTTATGAATTGGCACTTTATAAGTAAAATTTAAGTGTCAGTGGAAACAGATGGAAAGCAATGTTCTTAGTCTCTTATAAAGCAGGAGAAAAAAACAATGTCAGACAAGTGTAAGTCAAAAACATCTTAATTTTTTTTATTAACGGTTCCCTCTGGCGGGATTAATATTATGCATGATCCATGCACTACTGCAGCTGGGGGCTCCCTGCAGCGCCACGCAACTTTCTAAATTCTTCCCCCTCACGGAGAAAAGAAAGGTCAGGTCGCAAACACGGTTGTGTGAAGCGTAATTGTAGCAAAAATGACTACAAAAATGACTACATGTGAAATTATTATTATTATAATCTCTATAATCTCTGACAAACGTGCCTGATACTTTCAGCCCCAGGCCTACGTGCTTGCAGGTATTAATGATTCAGCAGTAAGAATCACAGTCTGTTCCCCTCCTCCCCGTAATGGGGAATAAAAATTGAGCTCCCTAAAGCTAAGTATAGTTCGCACACTGATATGTTTATAAGATTTTTGGAAAAAACACTAAGAACTTGAAGGCATATCAAGGCTAACCACCTGGGAATTGAGGTAAGTTAATGTCTCCTTTGCAATTCATTCGCAAGGAACACAATCAACAGATACGATTAAATGATTTATGGAAGCTACGATAGGGAAATCCGCCATAGCGCCCGGGCATGACGGACCCCCATATAACCCTATGTAGAGGAAGGAGATGAGGAGAGAGACCGGACAGAGAAATGGGTGGGCGGGAGGGGTGCGGAATGCGAGAGCGAAGAAGAGGAAGTGCGTTGTGTGGGTATTTATGGAAAGGGGTCCCGCTCCTGAAACTCTGCTGGTAGCCCCACTAAAAATGAGAACAAAGCTAACATTCAAATCATATCTCTATTTTGGTTAGAGCAGATTGACCAAAATGCTAATCAAAATTATACTAATGAGTTAGAAAAGACTAAAATGATGGTTAATGACTAAAACTAGAATATAATACTTTTGATTTTCTTTTGACTAAAATCAGACTAAAATACCCAGACTTTTAGTCAACTAAAACTTGACAAAAAAAAATAGTATACAGTGGACTTAATATGACTATCACTGATAAACTATCAAGGACATTTGACACAGGACTAAAATTAAGGTCTAAACTTTAAAATGGCTGACAAAATTAACACTATGGCAGACACAGAGTCAGAACTTACATACATAGGTGTTTATACTGTATGTTGCAATATTTAAGAGCAATCCAGCTAGAATTACTAGGTTTCTCAAAACCGGGATAGGAGCTTATCTTGTTTCTATTGTTTTTTTGTTGTTGTTTTTTTTTTTTTTTACAAAAGATAAAATGTAAATGGCTTTCTTGAAGCAACACTGTTGGCAGTTTACTCTTGTTCCCAATCTTATTGCTAAGCTAGGCTAATCACACTTCAGACTTATCTCAAGCATGAAAATAATGGTCACATTTTACTCACTTTACTTTTACTTTTACTAGATGGCAGTGTTCACAATGTAGTAACTACCAGGATACATCAGCTGAGCAGGTACATAAAGCCTCTAAAGCAACAATCCTTCCCATCTAAATCATCACACTCTGTTCTGTTATTTCCCCCGGTGATGCAAGACAAACGTTTTCATCACTTGCTCTATGTACATATGTTATATTCTGTTTATTATTAACTGTGAGGTGTTAGCTGGCATTTTTTGTTGCGTCGTATCTACTGATGCCAGGACTTAAACATCAAAGGACTTAAAACTTACATTCGGCTGAACACGTCAAATCTGTTCGATCCACATGGCCAACTGTATATGAGTCATGTGGTATTTACCCTGACCTACCTCAAGTCCTACCTCCTCTCTGACCGCAAGCTACTATTTAATTTACTGTGGTCTGGAAAATGACAGTGTCATACTCGCGTGCAAACACACACACACACACCCACACACACACACACACACGTGTGCCTAAATCCGCACGTGTTCTCTAATGCTGCCAATCCACTTGACAGCTGGTGTTTTTTTAATGGTCAGTAGGCCTTTTGTGTTTTTTTCTTCATCTTGGGGAACAAAAACAGAGACACATGTTGTGAGTCACCGCAGTGTGTCATGATGATCCGTCAGAGAGGACTGCGTCCTGTGTTGGCGGTGATGTGGTCCCACAAGCGGCAGATCCGTTTTATGAGCAGCACTGCGCTTTCTACTGCCAGGGCAGCGCACAGAAATATAAGAGAGAGCATCTATCTAACTACACATAATCTTGGTACTCGCTCACAATAGGTTGTTGCTCCACATTCCATTAATCAGAATAATATTAGGACATTAGGAACAGTGCTCCTTATACATGGAATATTCTGCAAAAGCAATTTGCTGCCACCACTACGGCTATCTATCCATCTATCCATCCATCCATCCATCCACCCATCCATCTATCTATCTAGTATCTGATGCAACAAGTTCATGACTGATTTCTTATCTAAAAAAAAACATTATTTTCGAAGAACAATCTCAAAGTTGAATTCTTTGGGAACTAATGTTCTAACAAATGGCACAGCAGCTGACACCATGCTGCTGGTCTGCTTGTCAGAACTGTGCAGCAGAGTGGCAGGTCTTCAGCACAACCAATTAAACCCGTCAAACATTTTATATAATGCAATATTGCCATTCCTTGACAGCCTCATTACTGTAATCACAGGTCTCAAGTTTAGGAGATTTCAATGCAAACTCAAGTCCTCGTTCCTTGTTTCTATGATTCATAACAAGGTATTTGATTGTTACAGTTGAGCTGTCTCAAGCAAACCTCATATAATGTCATAAAACATACACAGACTACTCCCAGACAAAGCACACAGTGACACTCAGGATCAAGATGGATTGTCATGGTTGTAAGAGGAATGGAAGAGGTCAGTATCCCCTAACTGAACCTCTTACTTTTGAATTTGAATTTGAATTTATTTCAGGATAACCCCTTGAGATGTATCATCACATTTTCGAGGGGGTCCTGCAATATGCATGCTATATATATATATATATATATATATATATATATATATATATATATGTGTGTGTGTGTGTATATGTATATATATATGTATATATATATATATATATGTATATATATATGTATATATATGTATGTAGGGGAGAGCGGGGTAAGTTGCCTCGTGTGTAAGTTGTCAAACTGCTCATAACTCCAACACTAGGCTCTATGTCAAAAATCAAATAGCCATTTTGTGTGACTTCTTTTTCTATGTTCAACTTCCTGTTCACATGTGGTCACGGTCACTCTATTCTGAGGTGAGCACAATTTTATTATTTTTTTCCTTCAAAAGTAAAACATTTACACTTGAACTTTACATTTTATGTATTCCAACCTTATTAGGTATGAATGTTCAAAATGATAACTGCACAAAGTAGAGGAGACAATAACGTGTCTTTTGATACAGCTGAAGTGCTATGTTAAGCTAACCTTGGGATTTAGCCAACATTAGCACACATGTCAGTTTGGGGCAAGTTGTCACATTTGATTACTTGCCCCAGTACAAATAAACACATAGAACATGCTCAAAAAACTATGTGAAATTGTGTAATTACCTCTGACACTAGTATTAAACGATACTGTAAATAGAATATTATACTTTGTAGTTTACATCAGCAACCATACGCCTGGACAAGATATTGACAGAGTATATATGGTCTTATACCGTAGGCATGTAGTGTGTTAGTAGATACAAACCACACACACACAAAACACTACATGATCCAGTTATTAATTTACTTAGGCAACAAGGGTAGTAGACAAATATGCTTGTAATTGCAAGGAGGAATGTGTTTTTGAAGGAAGGAAGAAAATTATCAACAGAATGACAGTACACCACCTGACATAATGTTAAAAGCAGTCAGGCAGGTGAAGTTGAAGAACAAATCAATCAGAAGTACAGCTAAGGATTTTGACGTAAGCCGCTGACATCTCTTTTGGCCTCATCTATGTGGAGCCATTTTCCTACAGTATTTGAAAGAAGGCATGGTTTGTGAAATGCAACAAATTGGCCTGCGATGCTTGCACCTCAGGCCAGGCAATTTATGTGTGCCAGAACTGTGACTCTAAACACGTCTGAATACGTCGTACAAAAATGCACATCGTTGCATTAGTGTGTTTAAACACCACATCTGTTTAGTTAAAAAGTTATACATTTAAGCAAGTTATCTGCAGCATTACATTCAGTTACCATAGATCTATTTGCACTCCAGAGAACGTTTGATTTTAAAGTTCAAAGAAAGAGGTTGTGCCACTTAATGTGTGCTCTGCCAACATTTTTGTTTTGAATTAAATTATTTATTTTCCAAATTCTCTAGGCTTGATTGTTGATTGATTTTACATTTAGTTCTGGTTACAATTTGAAATTGAAATCAATATTCAAAATTAAGTGTTCTAACTGTTTGATAATCCAGTGTGACAACTTACCTGCTGATGGGGCAAATTGTCACAAGTGCACACTCTCTATTCAACAGTCTACAGCTCCATAATGACATAAGATCTGAATATGTAATGAATACAAAACGTCTGCCCAAGACTTCACTCTTTCATTTGGTATGGCATTTGTACCATTGTGATGTTCGGTGCTCAGTAAATATTAGATGGTGTGAAAAGTGTGACCACATACCCCACTCTCCCCTACAAAAGTTAACCACACAGTATATATGCATAAACATAAACAAAATACATACATAGACATATATATACACAAAACAATAACTCGATCACCTGCCCTTACCCCCACATTTAACATAGCAAACAAAATAAAGTGCATTGACAAAATAATCAACAGAATGCATCAAACAACTAATGTGTCATTTAACCGGGTACGGTTAACCGCGCTGTTATAATCTCATGGCAAACACTGTTCAGCGTTTCCAAAGTTTCTGAAGCTCTCAGTGTTGCTGCTCTTGTAAAAACGCAACACGTTGTTCTGCTGCTGTGTGCGTCGTGTTTCGGCAGACTCTATTCGTCCACTGCACATGATAACACGTTACGCAGTTTAGTCAACCAACCAGCATATCTAGAAACTCTACAGACTCCTCTGTATTTAGTCAGTTTTTGGGCTCATTACAGTTACTATCACTGTCTTCTAAAGACTTAATTTGTTTTCATGTAATTTTCCACTGGGTCACTGTATTGCCTATATAATATAAAAGATAAAATCTTGATAATGCACACTTAGATGATTTTCATATGTTTACAAAATGTATTTGCTGTTATTAACAAAATGGCAATTGTATTTGTAGTTTTCAATATAAAACTTGTTGAAATGGTTTCAGTGTGTGTTTCAGTACATTTTAATATTTTCTGGCACATTTTTACAATGCCGTGATAATACTGATAACCGTGATCATTTTGGTGCCTCTCAGGTATAGAAAGTAGTGCACTAAAAACGTAGAAATGCTAAACATTGGTAGTGATGAAATCCATCACTACCTTCTTAGAACAGGTGTTAAGTACAATTTGAGGGTGTTCCCACTGTAAGCAATAATGCTCCACTTATTGACACAAAATGAGAATAGAATCGGATTCTATTTCTAACCACAATCACAAGCAACTATCAACCCACCAAAGGTTCGAGGAGTTCACCTGACAGCGCAAAGACCTGGTTTTAAAACTGAGCTATAAAAGAGGGAAATCCCTAATATGGAAATCCGACACCTGTGCCAAAAAGCATCAGGAACTAAGGTGAATAAAGTAATCTTTTCAAAGGTTGCACATTACACACTCCGCCCTGTTTGTGTGTGACTTACAGTCATCATTATCCAACTGTTAAAAGTCATTCCAAGTCTGTAACAAGGCAGAAGTGCAAGCTTCTGGCTGAAGTCCACCATCAGCGCCAGCCTGCCACAGTAGCAGCGTGGTCCCTGCAGTCGGTAAGGTGGCTTTGATCTGCCACCAGTGAAAACTATATCAAAGGACACACAGGTGATAAAGCAGTGCACAGTAATGTTCCTCCCCTCCCCGTCTTCTCCTCTTCCCCTTATCAGTGTGACCCACATCACACAACTACAAGTCATGTACTGTGTGGATAAGCCCTCTCAAGGTGTTTTGAAATACTGCACATTGTTAGGAAAATGTGTGTAAGTGCAGTGCCGTTTTTGTCCTTGAATGTAAACTTATTATTAAAATAGCTCTCTATGAAAATGTTATCTCTATGAAATATATAACTCAACATAATTAAAATTATAGTCTAAGCTTCTGGTTGTATGAGCCATTGAACGTAAATTGTTAAAACCTTTTCCATCCTTCAGCTTTTTCTAGCCTCTACATTAATGAATACTATCATGTGAAAGGCATTTTCATGTGACATAAGCACAAGCAGATTTCATTTGCTGTACGGCACCCTATCACTGATAAGAATCGAGACATCAAATGTTTTTCATGGTGTAACTTAGCAACCCTTGAGCCGAAAACAGTAGGCTGAGATTTGAGGCTAGCTAAAAGTTCGACCGTCTAATTGCTGACATCAAAGCGGACTTTCACAAGCCATGTGACATCACCCTGCGGTACGCTGGTCGCATGCAGATGGTGTTGACCTAAGCTACATAACCTCCAAGTACTTGAGGCTAAAATAACAGAGCAGCCTGTGCTGAGCATGGTTAAGGCCAAAGCATGACACAGCATTATGGTGTGAAACTAAAGGAGGCTTTTGGGAGCCGATGAAAGATGCAAAAGCTTTGTCCTTACTTCTCCTCTAAACACCACTATATCATGAACAAAATCAAATGTATCTTTGATAAATACAACATGAAAAAAATTATATAACAAAATGTTACCGTTTGAAATGAAAAGAAAAACTTACATTTTTAACTTCGGCTTTATCTGTATGATTTTTATGTCTATAAACCAACTGCCATTCAAGGTAGGGCCTTGAAAAAAACGAGTGTCTTGAAAGGCCTTTTTCAGAGGCGCAAGGTCTCTCTGCTGTGGTTTTGTGTTGTGGAGAAAAGCAATGATGGGAGAGGGAATGCTTCAGCTTTCTCCTCTAACAGAAAGTCACATATTTCTAAATGAAAGGCCTTTCGCAACAAGGCTGCAATCATGTTTCTCTGAAAAGGCTGTCTGCCCTTTGGCCTCAGATATCTCTTATAGGCAAGCAAGGGAAGGGAAGGAGAGGGAACAAATGAGAAAAGGCGTATTGACAACCTTTTCCTCACTCCCTTTTCTACACCTCACCTTTCCTTCCTAATATGGAACCTCTATCTCTCTATACTCCTTTTCCTTTCGAGGACGTGTCAACGTTTATCAGTGTATTCATCCATTATTCTTCCATCCATCCATCCATCTCAGGTATTTGAGCAGGAATTAACTGGTAATGCAAAAGCATTGTTTCCCACGCTGAACATTTAGGGGTTAATAAAGAAGCGTAGGAGTAGTTTCGATCCGTCAGGTAGGTCAGGTTTCTCTTAACATGACTGCATACCTTTGTTAAACTGTGTGTATGTGCTTGTGTGCGCGCACGTGTGCATGCATTTGCATGCCTGTATTAAGACACATTAAAAAGAGGTGAGGAATCAAACCATTCTTGATATGGCCAGCCCAGACAGCAAACATAACTAGAAAGCCAATCAGATTTCTGCATTCGCTCTAGCACCACATTCACAGATTCACTCAAGTATACTGCGACCCTCACAGAAACAAATACATGGCAAAAGATAAATAATATTGGCAGAATCATCACTATCCTTTAGTAAAGACCAGGCAATCCATAATATAATATATAATGATTTCAGGACCCACGTGCCAGCTTTTTCTGATCATTCAACTGCATCTTACTACCATGTCTCTCTCAGGGTCTCTCTTGTGAAATAGATTTTTGATCTCAATGGGACTTCCTGGTAAAATAAAACAATTAAAGTGACCTCAAACCCATAGGAGGAAAGAGAACACACAGTAGCCCAATGCAGGTTCCAAATAGAGATGTAATATAATAGTAATGGTAGTGGTAATAATACAGATATCAATAAAAATGAATAATAGTAAGGATAATGATAGCAATAGTAATGATGATTACAATAGGACTAATAACAATTGTAACAGCGCGTGTCAAGCAGGAACATGGGTGTAGCAGGCAGCCCCCAACTCTACAGCTCCGGAGGCAGAAACACCTGCTGAAAGTGACAGCCCATGTGGGTGTAATATTTTGGTGTCCACATACTTTTGACCGTCTAGTGAACATTAACTGCAGCCACTTGTATTTAAAAGCATCCCATTTAGGTCAGATTTAGCTGCAAACACAGAGGCATGCCTAAGTGGAGGAATAGCCAACATGAACATTATGTGCAGTGTAGACAAGAGTGAGAGAAAGAGAGATACTTTGAGTTGTATGTTTTTTAAATTGTAGCACACAAGTGCTCTTTCACACTGAGTCATCTTTTGTTTAAGTTTCCAGCTCTTGCAAGGAAATTGTAACAGAGCTCTGCTCTGAAAGGCACCATGCATTATCAAGCATCCTTGCTCTGTCGCCATGCTTTGTGCAAGGACAGCTTGAGTACCTGCATACATACACACGCCGAAAAACATGCTAACTGGAAGGTGCTCTCTTGCGCTTGCTCTTAAAATCTGACTTTTCTTCAGATAACTTTCTTCATTTTCATTTTTCAAGTTTCATTTGTTACAGGATTTATTTTTAGAAAATGTGCCAATATATTGCAATGATGAATAATACTCCATGAAAATCACAAGTAGAATAAAAAATGGTTAACATCCATCACTCCATTTCACAATTAATTTCATTTTGATTTGGTATGGGAACAAATTAAATTAGGACACCTTAGAAGTTAATTTTTTATTTTATTTTACGACCCAACGCTGGATTAAATGAGTTATTAACATGGATTTTCTTTTTTTTTTTGCAGTGTACATACACGTATAAGCACACACACCTTGTTTAATCCTTTTCATGGCGGGTGGCTGTGCAGGCGGATGCTGTTTAAACAGAGCGGGCCCTTGATGTGGGGCCTCTAGGGGCCAGGGTCTGTGTGTGTGTCTTTCACCCTGGATGTGTATGTGTGCCTCTCTGAGTCTTCTGGCCATGGGAACAATGGTCCTTTAGAATGTGAGGTTACTGGTGCACTGACCCCTGGCAAATAAGAGCCATGTTCTGGCATTCCAGGCCTGATTGGCACTTTGAGCCTGCAGAGAGCTCAAAGGAGACACAGGAAATGTGACCAGTGTAATTGGTTATATATTAGCGGAGCATTCTCCCCGTTTAAATGATGGAACATTCTTCAGTGACACTTAGGTGGATGGGGCTGGGATTCCACCAGCTACAGGGAGAGGGGGGAAAGGACAAACAAGGGGGTAAAGAGGGGGAAGAAGACGGAAGGAAAGAAAGGCAAGATGCAGGGAAAAGAAGATAAAAAGGGGCAAAGATAGATTTAAAGATTTGTTCCAACTTTATTCAGAGACGTGAGGGCTTTCACACAGGACAGCGACCATTGAGATATTGGGGTGTGGTCTTTACCCCTGTGGGGGTGAATGGGGCTGTCAGGTCATGATATTTTCAGCACTCTCGCTCTGAAGCGTGGCGAGTAAGGAGGGCTCTATGTGTGGATAGGGGGGTGGAGTAGGCCAAATCAGTAGCTTGACCTTTGACTTGGGGTGTTTGGTCGCAGTACATGAAGGCTTCATCCTGCACTCCTATGTGTATGATGTATTTAGGCAAACATTTGTGTCCTGAGTGCTATTGTGTTTTGAATCTGAGCATCCCATTCTTCAGAGAACCCATTTGTACAAACCAGGTGTTTGACAAAATAACAGCTCCAATATTGGCCAGTGAATTTAGCTTGAAAGATTTGTAGCCCAGTGTCAGGAGAATGAATGATTATCCCCCAAGGTCCAGCCAGGGGAAGCTTCAGAGGCAGTAGACCCACAGCACCACCCTGCATTTCTTTCTTATACAATGAGTATAAGTATGGAATGGGTACAGACGGGTGTTAATGTATTCACTAAGGCGATCTTATCTAGGCTCTGTCTATTCAAAACAAAATGCTTGTTGTGGTAGTTTAGATAACATTAGTCTGGCAAAAACCCCCACAGCTCACAGGCACACAGGATGAATGTGCATGAACACACAGGCGCGCGCACACACACGCAACCTGGTATGTCGCCTTAGGATAAATGCTAAACACACAGATCTTGTTGTAAACTAACTAGAGGTTGTCAGTTTCTGTCTGTCAGGCCATTAAATCCTATGGGAACCATGAGAATCTTGTCAAAATGGACCACCCACTCGCATCAACACAGAGACAATCTTTGGGTTTGCTGAAGTTCACATAAAGCCATTCATGACAACAACAAAACAGTTGGTGTAACTGATGACCATCTCGATGATTCAAATTCACTTTTACAGTTACTTTGATTAGAAAAAGCTAAATCTTAAGTAACTTATTTAGTTAATGGTTAATTAATCAATTGGGGCAACAAAACTTTGTAAAACGATAATGTGATACAATCATTTCATCAAGACATGAGTCTGCTGAAAGTCTTGATGATGATTTCAGCAAAAACACCAGAGCAGTAACTGAATGACTATTGTGATCAGCACCACCAGCCTCCACCATCAACATCTTCACTATCAAGATCTGCCACAGCATCTCAAATTCAAACCCTTATCTCGATTTTTGCCAAATGTGCATAGTATGCACGTACCTTATTTGCACTGCCAGCACAAGCAAACTTATTTTAACTGTTCCACCACATATTTCTGCTACACTATAAACACTGTCCTCATTCAAACCATGACTCTCACCCCAACAATTTTATATATCTGTTGTTCACCAGTGTGCACACCTTCCCCATTCTCATATGTACAAATGTAAGGAGGGCGAGTTGATTCATATCCTGGGTTGTTAGCCATGAACCAAAGAGCATTCCTTTGCATTCCATGTTGAGGTGAGTACCAGGGCTGAGAGGAAGAGACAGGCATGTCTGTGGATGTCAGTGACTCACTGTCACATCACTCTGGATTATCTGTCTTTGTTCAAAGAGGACGCCACAGTTGGTGGCAGCTAGAAGCTCGGACTAGTTAGAGAATTTTCATAATGTTTCGTCTTCCTGTAAGCCCCCCCAGGGTGCTGCACATGAATTGTTGGATGGTCAAATGTGTTTGTTTGAAAGTATTGACCTGGCTGAAGGAGGCTGGCCTGTGCCCTTGGGCTTTAGTAAAAGCTTGTTGGTAAGTGAGTTAAAGCTTCAGGCTTGTGTGATCAATCAGGTTGATCTGATTGGCCAAGACAAGATGTCTCCTGAGTGACCAACTTCAGGATTACTCACATGCACACATGGACATGACAGACAAAAAGCGAATAAAAACACACTCGCAAACACTGACAGAGGGATTACACAGGCATTTAACAAGCTCTTTGTGCAGGTCAAAGTTGACTGCAAGCCCCTCAGGAAAAAGGAGGGGTGTAGGGTGGCTGGAGGGGTAGCAATGGGGAGAGCTGGGGAATGCAGGGGTACAGGGGGGACAGAGACACTGACTGAAACAAATCAATCTTAAACAGACGTGATAGATGAATTCCTTCACTAACATCACGGTTTGGTTACTCCACTGCTATTCATACCTTCCCCTAATCTTAAAGTGCCAAGCTGAGTAGAGGACTGGTGTGTGTCTATATAATTTTATTTTCAAAGATGAAACAGATTTTCATTGGTTTGAAGGAGCCAAAATTCTGTTATCCGAAGCACATCTGAGAGGGATCAGGTAAAAATGCAGTAGTGTAATCTCTCATGTTTCATCCTGTCATAGCAGCTTTAAAGAGGTATAGATAAGACAAAGATGATATCCATTTAATGCTCCTGAACTGTGTATAGATTGTCAAAGAGCAGCAGCTCTCAGTCCAGAGGTTGGGACCACCCAGGAACCCCACAAAGTCAAAGATTGTTTTAGGATGTTGCGAGAAAAATGCAAACCTTCGTTTTGCTTCAATTTACCCTTGTATTTAAATGATCAGTTTTCAGACTTCCTCTGATCAAATTAAATAAACTAACAGGGAAATTCTCTTGAGGTTGCTTTGACGTAACACAAAAGGTCGAGAACTTTACCGTCACAGTGTCTACTCTATGTGGTATCTTTGTGGTAAGTCTCATGCATTTTATTCCTGTTGATTTATTGCCTTTCCACTTTAGAAGACTAAAGTGCTCTCTCAAGGACATGGAAAATTATGGAGCAGAGGTGACTATATACTAAAAACCTGCTTGCCCCTTAAAGCAGACATGCACCGACAAGGAAGAGACAACTTGTGGAGAATGATCTGTAGTCGGTTTTAAATGCTTTGCTGGTCCAGTCACAACCACAACGCAAAATCAGTCCCATCAATTACACAAATTTAAAATAGTAAAATGAAAGTTTTTAGATATCCCCTTCCAAAAGACACACTTTGTATGATAATGTTGAACATGATAGGATTTAGGGAGGTCTTCCTGCCTTGCAGCTACTTAATGGGTCAGTCCAGGTCAAGGAGAAATGACTGGACTAATGGCTCCCTCTTGTGTCTGCACGTTAGTGAAAGGCAATGTCTATCATATTTCAGGACTCTCATTCTTAGTATCACCAAGAGGCGGCAGGCTACTCACAGGACGTAACTTCATCAGGGACAAACTGAAACTTTGAGCAGAATGTTGAGTCAGTAATGAGTCAAAGCCTAACAAGAGGTACAATGTGCTAATCATGGCCCATAGATGGTGGTGTTGCATACTTACAGTCCAACCCTCTGCCTTAATGCTTAGAACACACACTCACAAT
The DNA here is from genome assembly GCF_021292245.1 of Micropterus dolomieu. Classification (NCBI taxonomy): domain Eukaryota; kingdom Metazoa; phylum Chordata; class Actinopteri; order Centrarchiformes; family Centrarchidae; genus Micropterus; species Micropterus dolomieu. The sequence goes on along the minus strand of NC_060156.1, from coordinate 26,597,446 downwards.
GCAGTGTAGTTGCTGTGATCAGGCCAAAGTAATCTTGAGGAGTGGATAAACAACACAATTAATGAAATGGACAGTACAAACACTGTGAGTGAGGCCACAGTGAATGAATTTACCCGCAGGGATAAACAGTATATAATTAATTATGCATGCAGCTGTGTATTTGTGCAGTCTGGGTGCTTTAACTTGTATGCGTACGGTTTATATGTGTGTATTTCTGTGTTCTTCTATACTACAGGAGGTAGTTCTTTTTCTCTGCAGCCCTCACGGCTTTATTTTGAACACATTCTGACCTCTGCGTCTCAGCGGTGCATTCCTGTGGTGATTGTGTCTGTGAAAAGAGAACAGTCTTCACAAACCTGGCGTTCCCTGTCTTTGCCCGTGCTGAAACTCTGACATTTCAGCAGAAGTTCAGGTGTGTGTGGGTGTTATGCTTGCTCGACTATTTCCAGAAAACAAACAGCTGGTAGGCAAACGTGAAAGGCTTCCATTATGCACTGTGTCATTGTGCAGTAGATGAGTGTGAATGGTTAAAGGAGTGCTGAACATTTTGTGAAATTAGATTTTTTGCTTTCTTACCAAGAGCTTAGCGAAAAGAACAATTTCTGTGTGTTTAATACACAGGTAGCTCTGTGGCATATTTAGCTTATAGCACAAACACCCAAAACAAAGGGCAACAGCTAGCCTCTCTAAAAAGTTAGAAAATTAAATTTACACCATCAACCCCAAAACACGCTTATTTCCATGTTGTATCTTGTCAGCCAGCAAGCTACTTCCATGAGCCTGCTGGGTGTTCAAAATTATAAAAGTGTGAGAAGCTTGTACTTATGCTTCACTGAAAAATATCTCCAGCAGGATGACTTCAATTGTCAGGCCGTTACAAAAAAAGATTCACATAAGTGTTTTCATGTTTGCCAACTCTATGGTTAAGGAGTTATTTTTAGGCAGCTATCTACTTTGTTAAGGTTAGGGTAAGATCATGATCATGGTTAAAATTAACATCCAATCCGAAGGTTTTGCAGCACTAAAACAACATTACGCTACTTCCGCCTTTGCTCACGACAGATTAAAATAATTTTTTATATGGCCACAAGAGGTCCCTTTTAAGACAACCTTTAACAAATACAGTGGAAACCTCTGCTGTTTTGTTATTGTGCTCACTAAGGTATAGTTCTGAACTCTTTGTCAGGTCGTTCCACCACCATTTCTTAAATCTAGTGTTCAGGACTGTTCCATGTGTCCCCCAGTGTTATTTGGATTTCTAGATTTATCACCTTTGTTCGTTTTGTTTAAATAAACACCACTAACTGTACCTGCTGTAAGTGTCTAGGCCTGCGTCCAAATCCTCTGTTTCCTGTGTCAACGCTGAAGCTAAACGTAATAAATAGGCTACAGACCAACAGCTTGGTGGTGGCATTTCTAAATTTCTAAAAAAGTTTAAAAACAGCAGCATTTGTATAGAAATGAATCTGCCTCAAAGCTTTTTGATCCATAAAAGCGGTTGATCATTGTAGGCCCAAAGATATTTTAAGGGTAAAATATCTGCAGTCCAAATGCTAAACATAACAGAGCTATCTTTGTACTGAACACATAAATTAAATTAATATTGTTCTTCTCATCTAGTAAGACAGACAAAATTCACATTTCCCAAAATGTTATAAAATTCCTGTAAGATGTGCCCTACACAGTCTTGTACAATTCCCAGAAGTGATGAAGGAATAAAATAACTGTCAAGAAAATACAGATGGAGAAAATACCATTAGCTAAACTTATTAATTAGTTAAATAATCTGTAATGCAGCCAACATTAATGACAAGATCCCATAAACATAAAAGAGGCCATATTAAAGAGGTCATATTATGTTTTTTAGCTTTTTCCCTTTCCTGATTTTGTTATATAGCTTTTTTGTATATCTGATAGGTTTGTAAAGTAAAACAGCCCAAAGTCAACCCCAAAGGAAGTAACCTATCGGATTCACTATGTAACACGTCTTAATGCTCGCCTAGTGGCGCCATCAAAAACACTGGTGGAGAAACACACTGAGCTGCAGCACACACAGTGACAAAACGTCCGCCCGCTGACTGCCCTTACTCCCTACTGAACATTAGATACCCCCCAGGCAGTCAGTGGACATAAAGGTGTTACTGTAATGTAGAGTTAAAATGTTATGTATGAAAGATCAATTTGGTACAAATTAATAATTGCCACTCTGAAACTCTTGCTCCAGTCTAGGTTGCAAAGTTGGTTGGCGAACATGTACAGCTGAACAGAAGTCATGGTTACTGGCTTGTCAGGACCCACCCTACTCTGCTTCTGATTGGGTAGTAGTCCTTAACTAGGTACTGTGCATGTGCAACTCCCAACAAAGATCAAATAGAAGTGAGATGCATCACTCTCTAGCTTAAACGGAGCGTTGAACACACAGGGTGAAAGGAAAGGTGAAAAGGAGCTGCAGCAATGTGGAAAATGACAAAATATGGTGGTTTTTAAAAAGATTAAACCTGCTCTGGTACAACCCCTAAATAAAAGTATGAATCTGAAAAAGAGCAAAATATGGCTGCTTTTATACAGTTAAGCCTTTCTTAAGATAAAAGCAAACACCATTTGCTTTCTTCATCTGTTCATATGTTTTTGGAGGAACTTAATTAGAGTTCATAGAAGCTACATTGGGAAATACGACATTTGCTCTTTATATCTGGAGCCTGCTGGAAGACAGCTGGATTTATCCTCATGTGAATAAACAAAAGTATAATTGATATCACTAACAGCAAAATGTTCCTGCCCAGACAGTTTAAAATGTCTAAAATTGTCTCAGGTCTCTGACAATGAGCTAATTTCATATGGAGCACATTGCAAATTCAAGACTTCAAGCAGCCCATATGAATCTTTAATGAAACTTTAACAGAGACAGGGCCATGGGAGTGTTAGTAGTATGTGTATCTAAAATACACACATTTTATGTAGTGTTAATACTTGGAGCAGACTGTCATGGGTATTATAAATGATGTCTGAATTGCCTTCTCTCCCAGGTTTGTAGAAAGGAAATTATTTGGGCAGTCATAGCTGCAAGATCAGGACTGTGCCTCCTGGTACATGACGCACTGCAGGTTTCCAGGACAACAAATGGTAGCTGTCATGAGGTGCAGTTGCACTTCATTGCTCAAGGATGCTGTAATAGTTAACTTAACTCCCCCACGTCTGTCTGTCTGAGTCCTGTATGTAAGGTGACGTCAGTGGAAACACTGGGAGGGAAGTGCCTGTGGACTGATTCAGCGCTGTCTCAGCTGGGGGTCGAAGGCTTGTCTCAAGGGACTGGGATTCCTCAGGTTCCAGGATGTCTGCTCTAACATAGGAAGCAGGAAACCTGTTGCTCACATTAGCGATAGACATTTATGATGACATCACTGGTGTAGGAAAACCTCCACAGAAGTGTGGTAAGACTAACAATGTGTGGGTCAGTAAGTTAGAGGAGTTATTGTTTTTTGTAAAATTGTGTGGCAACACAAAAGTCCTTGAATTCTTCATTGGAAAAAAAACTTTATTTTAATACACTGGAAAATTGAGACAGACATGTCTCTAGGGTAAAGAGATACAAATTCTACTTCCCTAACGTGTGATTTTCTGCACAGGGTTCAAATTGTTCGGGTCAGAAGTTCTCCTTATGACACAAACAGAACACCTCAGATTCCTCAGAGGCTCAGCCCAAACAAGGAGGGCTTTTTGGAAAAGTACCGAGAGCTTTTTGGACACAGGCCTGTTTCAACTCACAATAGGGAGAAATAGCCTTGTACTATGTTTAGCTGTGAGTTTGCTTTAAAGACATACAGTACATGTCCAGGTTTGTTTTTCTAGGTTTTACACATATAGTCCAGGCTCTGTTGATTCTGGACACATATTTAGCTCATGGTCTCTCAAGACCTGGGTGTTGCAAAATCTGTGCTTAAATAGAAAAGCAAATGCTACAAGCTGTGCATACCTCAGGGTGTAAAGAGTGAAAGATCTTGTTTCCAATTTTCAGAGCATAACAAGAGTCTACAGCCAGCTCTGTGAGGCTGTACTTAGATAAATGCTAACATCAGCATGCTTACACACACAACGACAATGTGAATCTGCTGACGTTTAGCAGGTACAGTCAAAACCTCTTATAATGATTACGTCTGTCCAGGTCAAACTGATCACTATAAGTGGATGACTAGTCGTTAGTGTGGGAGCACATGACCATATATGGAACACCGGCTCCGTCTGGCTCGGTATTACGTAGAACGGAGCCATTGGTAGAAAAAGCAGTTCAAAACAGAGTGTTCAGAACAGATAGAAACCAAGCGGGAAGCTTCCAGTCTACAATATGAAGCAGATGCGGAAGTCCCTGAAACCTGCATTCTATTGAAAATCTGGCAGCAGGCGACTCCTCTGGTTGCAAAAAGAAGTCCGGCTCCATTAGAAATAATGTGAAAATGACCTACTTCTCAGCTGAATAATTACCCCACTTAACACTTTCCTGATGAGTTTATGGTCTCAATCACTAGTTTCAAGTCTTCTTCAATACAAAATGATGTTTATTTAGTAAATTATGGTCCCATTTATTTTAAAATAGACCACAAAGCAGAGTATGTTGCAGGGCGGGATTATCTATGATTGACAAGTCGTTACCATGGCGACACACGTACACGTACCCTCTGCACTGTGTAAATTTAACCAACACCATTCAAAAAAGGTTATTAGGAGTTGGCTGTTCACTTTCTCTGGTGAGTACATTTAGTTTTAAGACTGTTGTTCGCTAGACAAAGTTATCAGCCTTGTTAAAATGACAGTTAATGTGAGTTACAGTTGCACCTAGCTAAGCAAGCTATCTAGCTCCGTACACGGCCGGGAGCTCCGCCGTATCGTTACTTCCGGGCACTTCCTGGTTGCAAAAACTTGACATGGGGACGGCCTATTGGCCAAACTTGAGGCTTCAAAACGGCAGTCCACAAACCAACAGGTGACATCACGATGACTATGTCCATTTCTTACAGTCTATGGTGGAAACCTGAGGTTTTTGCTCACAGTGATTTCTTATAAATACTTTAACCTGCAGGTTTCACTGTACTACATTCACCACCTTAGTTTAGCCTATTAGCATGCTAACATTTGCTAATTAGCACTGAACAAAACTGAAGCTGAGTTTGATGGTTATTTCATGATTTTTGCAGTAATTTGATCATAACCCAAAGTCATAAACACAATAAAATAGACCTTACAGCATTGAGGAAAGGTTAAAGGTCCAGAGTGTAATATATTTGACAAAAATACACATAACTATGTTTTCAGTGGTGTATAAAGACCTTACATAATGAACTGTTTTTATTTCCTAAGAATGAACCATTTCTATCTACACCCCAGGTCCTCTTACATGGACGTCATCCAGTTGCGCTGCCATGTTTCTACAGTAGCCCAAAGAGACAAACTCTACAGAGCGCGTTTCATCACAACTTCGAATTCTCATGAAGTAGATGGGGGAAGAATAAGAAGATGAAATTGTTGTAGTTGCTGTATTTGTGTGCTTTATTAGAAGTAAGAAGAGAGGGGAGATTTGGACATGGAGGACCACACGTATTATTTAGTTCAAGCCCACAGAGAGTGTCGGCCACTGTAGCTTCTCCTACGCGCTTAGAAAGAGAGAGGTGAGTGTTGACTAAGCTGTTGGTTGCAATTCGCATACCCTCTCCTCTAGATGCCACAAAAACGTACACACGAAACCTTTAAGAGATCACAAACGTTGTGGATGAAATTCCATGACAATCCGTCCCATTGCCGAGACATTTCATTCAAAATCACAAATGAGAAACCTCATAGTGATGCAAGATGAAAAGTCATAAGGATACATTATTTTGGAACCATAAGTATCTGTATTATTCATTCAATTTCATGGCAATCCATCCAACTAAGTGGTGGACTGACTGACTAATCAAAATAAAGTAGATCATTATCATTTAATAAATGCTTTCATTCCTATTTTGAGACTATCTTTGTATGTCTCTTGCTTCAGTTTCAGCAAGTGATCGTAGCCATCTGTGCCATTTATGGCGCAGAAAGCAGCAGACACAGCCAGAGCCTTTCTCCGCCTCTCCTCAATCTGTCAGTCCACAACGCGCAGTCCCATTACTGAACAGAAATCACGGCTCTCATTTGCCAAACCAGCTGTGGGGCTGGCGCACTGCTTCACCAAGATTTGAGTCAGACACAGATGTCCCTGGAAAGAGACCCAGAGCTGAGTGGAAAACTGCAGTTTTCAACATGCTACAATTTTTGGAATTGATATAAAAGCAGTGATTTTTTATACTCTGATTGGTTTTATTATGGCGAACAGATTTTCTAAATAATTTCTCCTGTGACAAAAACGTTTTTTTGCAAGTCATTGTTTAGGTTCATCTGTCTGAATGTACTTTAATGGATGGATCCCAGTTTCCTTTCACAAACTCTCAAAGTCTGGCCTATTAAAGCTCCAGAGTGTTCCTTTAGAGTTCCAGTGTGGAACTCTTTCTCTCTCATCTCAACAGACCATCAGCTCCTGCTTGCATTCCTCCAGAGAAGGATGCCTGGGCGATAGGGATGAAAGGCTAGGAAATGACTGAATGGGAACGATCCACTCACTGGTGCCACTCCATGAAGTCAACCCTCAACAATCTTGGCATTTCAGCTTGAACTGCTGCAGCGTGCAAGAAGCAGGACCCTGAAAATATAGCTGAACTGGATCCGCTACAAATCACATAACATGGTGCTTTATAAACCTCAAATAATTGACTGCTACTTGAATGGACCTTTGACTAAAATAGCCCCTGTCTCAAAAGTGCTTCATAATTGGCTGTAAGGGCTCACGTTGACTAGCTCTCTATAGAGAGCTTACATGTCGTTTTGTGTGAAATCCGTTCAATGCAATAAAATCTCTCGTCTCACACAATATACGTCACCAACATGTTAACACAGTTATACTAGCTAATATTCATTGCTTGGTTGCTGCTAGCTAGATAAATTCACTATTTTCTACGGAGAAATATATCTCACCTTGATGTGTTTAATCCAACGAATCTCGCTCCCTTTATCACATAATCCTGTCATGTAAGTTCTTTGACATTAGCTTCAGTAACGTTAGCCTCAGTCACTGAGAGAAGAAGTGACAACGTCACACTTATACTTCAAAAGTTTTACATCAAACTGCATCTTTCTTAAATTAACCATGTGTAATTCAGAGCACAATTCAAATGAGATCAAAAAAATAGTTGTCTCTTGCCATTGTCTACTGTACATATTTTTTCTGAAGTAAGGTCCCATGGTGGTACACTGGAAGGGGAGGGACTAAAGCTGCATTCATACCAAACACAACGGTTTCCTTGCGGGGGAAACTGCCAAGTGTTCACACACAAATAAACACCACTCGCCATTACTACAGCTCTATGAATCCCAAGTAGCTCACCTTCCTCGCTTTCTTTTCTCCAAGTAATGCCCAGTTTTGTCCATATTTTATATAAATATGAAGTACTGTAGTAGTCCAACAGAGCTCTGGGTGCCAAGCATAATCCAGTCCGACTACAGGTGTTTATTTTTCTGAAAGCTGCAGCACTGTCCTCAGTTTAGCTCTCTGCTGGCCAGCGGCATTTCAATCCCCCGCGCTGCCTGGCCCTCTTCACACAACACTCTGAAGTCGTCAATGACGTCTGGATAATCTCAATGCTGATAACCTATCGCGACTCAGCGTCATGCGACTTGCTCTCCGCGTCTTTGTATTGACTAACTTCGCTTTTGGTCTGAAAGCGCCATTAGGCTCTCTATAGTGAGTAGTTTAAATAATATACCTAAATTACACTAATATCAGAGTAATAGACTGTATAATACTATTTTCATGAATTCAAATGTTATTTGAAAGATAATTTCTTGCTGAAAATTGATACTATGTCTAAGTTATATTTCTTTCACACAGTCATTTGTGTAATTGTGTGAGAAGGTTGTACGGTCTGTGTCGAAGAGCCTTTGTGATCGGAACTGTCAGTGTACTGGTAACACTGCTGTTGTCTCTGCGAATGTCAACATTAGTATAACACAGACTGTCTGCCCCTCCGCTCCACAATGGGACTGTTGTATCAGTGTCAAGAACACCACAAAGTGTTTAAAGTTGGGACACTTGGGAAAGCTTAGCTTGGCCCTGTTTTTTTTCTGTAGAAAATTCGAAGCTCACTTCCAAAGTTTGCAGCATCTAAGATTTTTTCTACCAATAGCCACTCCCCATATGTATTTACCATAGCAGAATTAAACCCAGTGTCTCTGCTCTGATGGCTGAAATGTGCTTTATGTTGCAATGACAGACATCAGACCAACATGAAAGATTATTTTGAAGCCTTCAGCCTGGAAATGTGCACCAACTGATAATGATTATTCAGTTATACACACCCTTCCCTTCATCTGCCTCTTCTCTTCTTATTCTCTCTCACACACATCTTGCATGAGGATCTGATACTGCACTTCTTTGTGAATGGTTCCATGTAGCAGCTGCATCTTGTGTTGCCTCTAAGACTTTACAGATTTGAAAGAAAAGATCAATGGCCAACCTTAAAATGTTAGACCACATGTTTCAGATAGGAATCACATTTTCCTGTGTCACTTACATCGCTAAGTAAGGTAGAATTCATCTTGTGCCTATATTACTACTTTGGCTGTAAACATTTCGACTGAGCAAGTAGACATCTTCCAAAGTTACAGTGTTTTTAGTACCACATTCCTGTTTTGTGGTGCAAACTGTCCAGGTAAAACAAAACAAGGGGATTTGTCCAAAAAAGTAAAACACCCTGGACAGGTCGCCAGTCCATCACAGGGCCACACATAGAAAAACAACCACTCACAACTGAGGACAATATAGGGTCACCAGTCAACCTAGTGAGGAGAGAACCCACTCAGACATGGGGGGAACATGCAAACTCCACACAGAAAGGCCTGCAACGACCTAGGTTCGAACACATGTCCTTCTTGCTGTGAGGCGACAGCGCTAACCATTGCACCACCGCACCACCCTATTTAATCAAAGTGTTTCATTTAACATTTTCTCATCATTGCTGCTTGGGGAAGAAAGACATTCAAACATCCAACTACTGGGCGCATTGCTGCCACTGTCTTAGTTGTGGTCCTTGGCTGAACATCGAGTTTTGACTGCTGAACTCTTTATGTCCATGTGTGCTCAAAGGTGTGTGTGTTTGCACAAGTGCATCTGCAAGTCTTGTGTATGTGTGTGGCGTTGAGCAGTAGCCAGTGCCTGTGAGTCTGATCTTTTGTAAGACCTTCAGTGTGGTATTAGGGTTCTATTCAGTCTACTCCAGACATCAGAGATGTTTTGGTGCCCAGTGTTCATCAGAGCTTTCAGTTGCAGGGGGACTTGGCACTGGGGAGACGCCAGCTGGGGCGAGTGGAGACGCTGAAGGACTCCAGCCATGCTTAGTGAGAGAGCAAACATTCTCATCCTTAATCCTCCCCAAAGTAAACTTGACTAACAGATTTGCCCAGGCCTCAGGACACTACGCACCAGACAGGATGTTAATACCTTCTTCTACTTCCTCAGATAAGTTAATGTGCTTTAATCTCTAACTGGAGACGTTTTTCAGCTCTAAACAAACCAGGAATAGATTTAGACTGCGTTGCAGTTGAGAAGGTCATTCTTGACCTACTTAGGCACCCTTGTGTGGAAGTTCTAATGCAAGTATAAAAAAGTACAAGACTCTGAGTTTATGCAATATATACATCTGTATTGTAAAGTGTGTGTGCATTTTGGTGTTAATGCAGGGGGAAAAGTGACACATGTAAGATAGCCACAGCTGTGTGTTGTTTCACCTCAAACACCTGAGCACTGACCTTGGTGGAGCATGCTGTGAGTGGAAGCTGCACTGCAGAGAGCCAGCCATGAAGGAGCCAAATACACTGCAGATGGAAACAGGAAAGCTTTGATTTTGCATCTCTGTCCCTGCCACTGGTCACTTGTACATCAGTCTGTTGTCAAGCTGTCTGACACTGTACAATATGGGCAAATCACGACACAATATTTCATTGTACAAAAAAGTGCCACTAAACATGTTGGAGCTAAAAATTAATCAACAAAATCAGATCAACCATTCTTCACAAATGGTAAACATCAAATACTCACGTTGAACTACATTAATTAGTAATACAAACTGTCTCAAACGCTCCCTGAAAGGGATACAAAAAAAACATGTTCTTGTCTCAGGTCATAAATATAAAATCAATCTCCAGCAATTACTCCAGAATGTTGTGTGAGGAATGTCAATCTAACTTGGATCAGACATTTGGTTTTCTTATGGAAGAGACTGATTTTAATATGGTTTAATGTTACCATTTACATATCATGTTATTTAGATAAGGATCTGCATGTAGAAAAGCTGTTTTTGTTTTTGCTTTTTTTTTTTACATTAAGGACACTTTCTGCATTTGGAAACCCGATATATTTCCAAATCTGATCCTCCTCAGGAATAAATATAAATAAAGTTTTAATTTTAAACATCAAAACACAACTGTGTGTGCAGAAATAAGGAATCATCTTATGAAACATATAATGTCATTCAAACTTGGATAAAAACATGAGTATAACTAACTGTAAACCCTATATCATGTATCATAGTGTGTGTGTAAGAATTTACCTTGTGGTAAGGTGTGCACATTCTGACCTATACGCTGCAGAATGGACACAAATGAATGCTTCAGTGAATAACTCATGCATATACTGAATGTGACTGCACAGGTACAATATGTGCATGAGATTCTATAGGTCTGGATCATTAGCCGATGGGGCACTTGGAGTTATTTGTACCAGTAGCTGTGCATGAAGGGAATGTTATTCTAAAGCCTGACTGTGGAATGCACTATTCAAACACTATAGACCTGCCCACACACTGCACTACGTTCCCTTCACATGCTGATTGAAAACATCAGGGTGGCACCTCAGTCGTATAAAATGATGTCCTTTATTCATGTTTGGTTAAATAGCAGGCATGTCTGGGTGTGTTTATCTACTAACTACCGATATGTCAAAAAGTAGTCATGGGCATACATATACATGCACCATAATATGACTGTCAAAAACAGATCTGCACAGTCTGGTGCTACCTCCCGGCAGTCACTCTCTGAATGCTGCTACATAAGGGAGGTTTGTGGGCTGAGATAGCCTACTTTCAAGTGCTGAGGATTTTAGGAGTTTTTTAAATTCTTTACTGAAAATGTATCCATGTACTCCCATGAAGGCCAGCGCTAGTCAGCTCATGGACTCCAGTAGTGCCACAAGTGATCACCCAAGTTGTAGACAAACCTTACAACATCATCTTAACCACTTAATTCGAAGGGAAAACATATAGCTAATAGAGTCACTAACTAACTTTTATTATACTTTTGTCATTTTGACCGGCTATACAATTTTCATTGCAACAGATTCTTAAAAAGTGTCATTTTGTTTGTGTCAATTTAAGTTTTCACTTCCAAAGAAGTGGCTTACATAACAAAGGAAAACCTGAAGATCTTTTTTTATTATTATTATTTCTGATCATCTGACTGTTATTTGCCTTGTTTAACTGCATTCTAGTGATGTTTCCATATAAGTTATCATCACTTTTTGGAATGATGAAAGAAAGTACAAAACCATACTTCGGTTTGAAAAATATGTGGTATTTCCCTTTAATGTTGCTGACATACTGAAAGCAGCTTGCTTCTCAATAACTGTCATCAAACGAGTGTGAAAACTACAGATTACTTGCAGTATACACTATATAAAGCTATATAAAAAATTTTATTTATATTTGCGTTTATATGACGTACATACAAGATAAGTCGCTTTCTGAAGTTGGTTTCAACACAGGGAATGTTCATTGGTATTCATTTCATTAAAATGCATTAAAGCAAGTCTCTGAGTCTCTGACAGGGTGATTGACTGACAGGTTGGCAACTTTTGATCTTGATAACTTGAAATTCACAAAAAATTAGTTATTCTGACCTCTTGCCTTCTGTGTGTGGGAGGTAGTGAACATTACAGTATATAGACAGATAGGAGAAAGCACATTTCATCATGTTGGATCTTCCAACTTCTTGAATATGCTGGTTTTAATGTCATTACTTACTGCCACAACCCTAAGCAATCCCAAAAATTGTGTGTTTGTGTGTGTTTAATATTCTGCTTTAACTGTGAGTTCGGTATTTCTCTCACACTTACTTTATTTTAGAGAGACCTTGTCCTCTGACCCTCCGTCTTCTCAGCTCAGTTCAGGGAGGTTTTCTCTCTGTATGAGTGACTGTGACCTTCACAATAATTTTTATCCCCTCTCCTTAAACAACAGAATTTGTTTTAAAAATCCCTTCTTCAGGCAGATTCATTTTCACAGGGGAAATGGTTTTGTGTGTGTTTGCCCAATCAGTTAAAAAGTAGCACTAGTGGGTGGAAAATCAGGCAACACAGTTTGAATCAAAGTTACATGTAAGATATATCTTTACATGCAATCTGTGAATTTGATGATTTATACATGCAAGGATGATCGTGTGATCATTTTTCGCTGTTACACAACACCAATGTGAATATTACATCAGCATTGTATTGAAAGTACAAGATTATGCTCAATTACACTGGACAAAACTTGATAGATAGAAAAGATTTGTACTTTTGTGTTAACAAATAAATCAAGAACAAATGTGCAAATATCACAGACAAGATAGAAAAGTAATGGGCGGCTGTCTCTTGGGAGGTCGAAGGTCACTGCTCCTCCTGTCCGCATGTCAAAGTGTCATTGGGCATGATACTGAACCTCAAACTGCTCCTGAAGGTTGTTCCATCAGTGTATGAATGTGTGTGAATTGGATAAATGTGATCTGTGAAGTGCTTTCAGAAGACTAGAAAGGCGCTGTTCAGTCCATTAGTGTCCCATAAATCTAGACAAAACCAGAGCTGTTTTTTCCCCTTAACCATGTTTTCCCCTACCTTTAACATTTTTTGTTGCTTATTTAGTCATATGCATTTAATGTTTTAGATAAATGCTATTTTTTAAACCACATTTTCAGAGGATTCAAATGCCAACAGTCTTTAATTAAAAGTGATGCATGTAAGTACAGACTGATTCCGTTATATTTACTATTTAATGCAGGTGTTGTCACATTAACGGCCTTATCGCACCACACTTATCCAGGCATTTCTGTAAATCAGGAATTTTGGGAACAATGCTGAAAAATTTATTTAGGAAATCAAAATTGCTTGTAATGAAACAAAAACAAACATGATTAGATGAGGAAATGTCTAAAGATATTTTTATATATTAAACAAGCTGATCCAGTAATTTATCCAAACAATGAGGATTTATTAAATCAAATTTAGGAAGAGGTAGTTATAATAATCCAAAGACTCAACAAACTTAGAGGCCTAACACATTTACAGGCTTATTAAAGATGCCTATCAAGCATCATCGACCTTAAAATCCAAGAAAAACATCCGCTGCCCAGCCTGGATCTGATTGTCGTTTCTGGATCTCTTTACACTGCAACCCAGCCAGATTTCATTATCATCCTCATCTGTGCTCTATTATATATCTGCTATTTCCTTCCGCAAAGCATGGGATTTCTATTTTGATATGCTTTTGGATATAGAAATATTGAGCTGCATCTATGTGTGTGTGCGTGTGTGTGTGTCTATGTGGCTTGTATTGAAGGTTAGTAGTCCCCGTGCTCTCCCAACATGGAAGTCTGCAAGTCATTATCCAGTCTGTGCTGCAGAATAACTAACAGCAAGACTCTTGAGTACAGCTGATTTGCCACATTTTTCCAAGCTTATTTGAAAATACTATATTTCATATGTATTGCAAATTTTCTCATACATGTCCTGCATTCCTTAATCTTCATCTTAGTATACGCTTATAGCTATGAATGGTTATTTGAAGTAAATTTCCTCTGTTGATTCATGTTTATACCCTATTCTGTTTGCCGTCTTCTGGAAGTATTAACTGCTGGGATGATTCAATTTCCACACAGGAATCAAAGTTTCAATATATCTTTCCATAAGCATTTTATCTAGGTTGCCTATTATTCTAATAAAACCTTTCAGTTTGAAAAACAAGAGGGATTTTCAGTTTGTAATGTAACTGATGTATCAAATAAAAAAATGAAAACAATGCTACTGTCATTGTTTTCTTTTAAGATTTTTATTGCTCCACGGCTTCCTTCACACATTCCCACGGTTTCACTGCACTAAAACTATTAGCATACCAGTAAGAAAACTGCACATGGAATTGATTTGGGATACAGTGTGGTCTCAGTGCATTGCTCATATACCCAAGATAAATCAGGCAACATTCTTTCCCCCTTCTTCATTCAAAACTAATGCAATGCAGGAATGTGCTTTGTCCCATTGAGTTTAGGGATGTGGCTCATTGCAATAAGCTCTGCTGTAGTGGTCATGACTCCACGCACAACAGACACCACTTCACTGAATTGCAGTATATTCTGTTTAGTGTTCCCTCTAGCTGTCAGATGTTGTTTGGAGGTAAAAGTTTAATAATTGTTGTGTAATCAGAACCTTGTGGGGACTTTGTTGTTATCAGCGTTCTTCAATCCCTGCTGCGCTGAGATTGGTGCTTCCTTGTGGGGAGCAATAATGTAGAGCCTTGACACAATAATCAACAAAAATAATCCTCTACTTTGACACAATAAGAGAGCAACAGAATCTAGCAAGTGTTGGCTGACTGAACTACATTTCTTTAAAAATCCTTACCACAGTAGTTATTTTGCAGTTTAATAGCACAATAAGCTTGTAAATTGTGACGCTATCAAAAGCTAAAATAATTTCCACGAGTAATCTAAAAATACAATAATAAATGGGTCAGGTCAAAGCCAAGTCTGGCAAGTCTTAACTCCTTGAAAACAAGTACAAGTAAAGTGACAAGACTCCAGGAGAAAACTGCAAGTCAAATCTTTTTGATCTGTGATTGCTTACCGTTAAGATGGCATGACATTTCAGAATTTTCTTTCCAAAGCTGTTTTAATAGTGCTTACCATATGAGGTGTGTCAAGATCTATCAAAGTATAGGCTTAAAGTACTTTAACATTAGATCAGTGTTAAAAATCCGTGTTTCACCTTCCTGTGTGGACAAGTCTGTTTCACCTCTAACTTCACGCAGAATAACTGATGTGTGTGGTCAAAAGTCTGCTTTGTTGCACCTGTAACCAGGGCCGCCCATAAGGGGGGAAAAAGGGGAAAAGCATTCTGGTGCCCAGCTGCTAGGGGGGCCCATGCTGTCCAGCACTAATGATGTTCATTCTAACTATAAGCAAAGATAACCAAATTTAATTTTCAAGCGAAAAACTCACCATTACCTACAATTTTTTTAATGTTGCTTTCGTAAAATATAGCCCGTTTCATAATGAAAACCCCCTCTCCTGAAAATGGTATGAGTAATGTTTGTTGGACGCAACGTCAGAACATCAAAAGTGCAGGCCATGTATGTGTTTATGTAGGAGATAGAGCAGGGGTCAAAAATAGGCGGCCCGCGGGCCAGAACCAGCCCACCAGCAATAATATCTGGCCCGCATGCCAAATTGCTTTGATAGCAGAAAAATAATAAATAAATTGATAGTGGCTGGTGCTGAAATAGATCTCAGTCATGACAGCAACAGTTACTCACACAATCACTTCCTCTTAAGTGATTGTGCCTCCAAAATAAAAAGCACTAGAACTTTTTTTGCAGCAATGCGTTATGACAAGTTTATTGAGAGCTTTTACTTTGAAGAGTTCTGAATGACAAAAGAGTCTCTGGCTTGTGTGACATGCCTCTGAAAAAGCAGTCAATAAACGTGTCATTAGATTCCACTGAAATGAAAATAAGCGTTTGTTGGTTTATGAATGTGGATCAAAAGCCGGGACGCACACGCACACTGTATCACATGCTTTATTGTGAGCATGTGCAAAAGTGTCCTTATAATCAATTTTTTTAACAAGGGACAAAAAAATATCCATAGTCTTTTGGAATCTTTCTTACAACCTGCCAAATGAGAGTCCCGCACAGCACCGACTAAGCTAAACATGCACAGAAGTATCCCAGGATTTGAAATAATTTGACCATGTTCTGGCCCGCCATGTAACAGCTCTAAAAAAATTTGGCCCGATGCCAGACTTAGTTGCCGACCCCTGAGATTGAGAGAGAGCACAGTATGCGTTGACATGAGTTAAGCAGATTTGCGGAGGGCCCATTTACTGGACCTTTTCAGGGGTCCAGTCATTTCTGTGGGCAGGCCTGCCTGTAACCACACCCAACAGTGATGTCACATGGTCATGGAGTACACTTGTTCATCACGTGAGAAGTTAATCCACTAGAGGTGGTTTTGCTTTCATGTTTCCTTGTTGTATCTTAATGAAGTCTACAGCTATGATAATATACTGTATGTATAACACTTTCTTATATACTTTACACACAACACTGTTGTTGATAATACTAATAATAAAGAATTATAATAATACTGATAGCAGTAAGACTACTAATAAAGGGTGTGACGAGATCTCGCGCCACAAGATCTCGCAAGATTAGATTGTGACGAGAATTCTTGTCAGGTCAAAAGCTGTCTCGCGAGACTCACGCAAATGACATTTTCCACACGCAGTCAAGCCACACGTTAATTTTCTCATACAGTGAAATACAAATGTATAACTGATAAGATAGATTAACAGAGCGGCTGATTTACACCGGCGTACACTGCTATAGTAATCAACCACACCACTCGCGCTGGGAGTCCAGACAGCTGTGACGAGTGGTGACGTAGCTGGTAGAGTTTAGCAAAATAAACATCTAAAAACTGAAGCGCAGCTTTGCTCTGTTTGGGACTGTGAGCACCTTATCTGAGCTGCTGAAGTTAACGTGTGTGGATCTGTGGTGAGATTTCTGCCTGATCACAAGTGTTTTAGTTACTTTCGGTTTCACATGCAACATGCAGTCCCAAACTGCATTTGTGAAACAATCTGAAGAGGATAACGTTACTACCAGCGGATCAAAAACGTAATGCACCGCAGAGTATAGGGTAGGTAGGCTTCTCATTAAATGATGGCGTTAGTCTGGTAATATTCTATAGTTTGTCTGGACATGTCAGAGAACACAGTGTGGGGAGAGATTCTCAATGTGCAGAAAGTTTTGAGGTTGAGCAGAAAATCTGCTGAAACACTGGAGCTATTAAATAAATAAAATGAAAAATCACCATATACTGGTGCTGAAAAATTCATTAGAATGCTAAAAAGTGTGTGAAAGTGTTTAATGCTAAAAAATTTCATATAATTCAGCATTAAAGATTTCATAAAAATAGAAACACAGACCTACAGACTTAAGTTGGAAATACCAGAGTTAGTAAAGTTAGGCACAGTTAAAGGCTGGTGAGTAAAAGTGTGATTTTAGATGACTCTTGAAAATCTTAATAGTGGGGAAGAATCATGTAGCGGGAGAAAAACAATAGCAACATTTTGAACAAAACCTCGATTTCTACTTGACTAGAATTTTTTTTAAATTACAAATTGTATTAAAAAATGACATGGTTTTATTGGTACTTGTAAGGATCTGAATACTTACAACATTTAGAGTAGGGATACATCAAGTAAAATGACCAAAACCATTTTATTTATGTCACCCAAATCTCAAATAACACTTTTGCCTCACAGGTCTATACAATCTGTACCACACACAAAACCTTTTAGGTGTAGACCCTCCATTCAGATAAGGAAAAATTGGAAAAAAAGAATGAACAAAAAACCCCATAAACATACATATGTGTGAGAAATCCATCATTTTCAGCCCATAACCATCTCATCCATGCAGATAAATGTCTCCCACTGGCGTTTAAGTCTCAGGTTTACCCTTAAACAAGTTATTTCTATAATATATCTGCTGCTTCATAGAGCAAATAGAACATGTAGGATTTGAAAGCCCCACATGTTAGGGTCATTAGCTGGGAAGCCTCGGCCTGGGCAGCCTCATGTGGGGATTGACTCATAGTTTGTTCTCCTACACCACAGGCCCTCTATGATGTTTCACCCCTATGAAAGGCTCCCTATAGACATGATGAATAGCCTCAGACTCACTGTGCAGATCTCTGGGTAATAGAGTCATGGCCAGGAGGTCATCGGTCCAAGCCTGGTTTACACATGAACATAATCATCCTAATACACACCCATAGACATCAGTGGGTTAACACACTTAGAGGCTACTTAGCTGAGCAAACTTCACTGAAAAATCTATTCACATTTCTCAATGGGTAGGTTGTCTGCCATGTTGTTTGATTTAATTAAAAGCTTTTCAGAATGGTGAACATCCTGTACCTGAGAACTGGTACTGAGAAATACTTCAATGCGTGTTCCCTAAAGGTTTTTAAACTCCACGTTTCAAATATTCAGTGTACTTTCATATCCCAATTTCATTATTGTCCTTTGAACCACTTTAAATATGAAGCTTTATGTATTTGTTTTATGTCCTCAGAAAGAGACCATGCAAGGGTGATCATCATTAACATAATAAAAAAATAATGTGTATGAACAAAACGGTGTGCTGTTTTACAAAACCAAAACATACACAATACTGTCATGGAGATTATCAGCATGCAGTATGGTCATAGATAAACCTAGCCTGGTTCCAGACTTACAATACAATCATACACATCTCTAATTTCAAGAGATTCAAGGAGTAAATAGAGAGGGAAACCAACTGATAATTCAGTCTGATGATCAAGATGACTTTGCATTTGCTAATCACTGAAGTAAAATGCTAGTATCCACAATAACAGAGGCATAAAGAATGATCACAGATATTTTTGTTGCTATTACGACTTAAAATGCAGCATTAGCTGTCGGGCATGCAAACTCTCTCCCTCTGTAATACAACATAAAGTCGTAAATTGTAAAAGAAATACAATGAATAATTTGTTAACTATCTCGCGGGTTTTCATTTTGTACTGTTTGCACAAGGTGTGCGCAGTGGGAGTGGATGGGGGTCTCTGGTCTCAGCAAAACACTTGTGGTTGGGATTAAGCTCCACACCCAGGAGCCAGCAACACGCACACACACACATGCACGCTCACATACTTTCACAGCTGCTCTGTGTTTTCACATGTGAAGTCATGCTCTGCTGAAGTTGGAAAAAAAAACAGCATCAAAACAGAGGACGAAATGCTGAACAGAACAATGGAGAGAGGGTGAGAAAAAAAAGGCGCTGGAAAGTGACAGCAAGAGCCAAAAGATCAGGGATGTGAGTTAAAAAGAAAACGCAACTGTGTCTGACTTGTATCAACCTGTGCATGTTGCTCAGTCAAATAGTTCCTGCAGAGCTCCACTAAATTATGCCATTTGAGAATCATTAGGTTATTTCAGTCAAATGTAAGCGCTACCCTTTTAGTTCCAAACCAGGTCCTCTCTTTCATGTGCTTCCAAGCTAAAAACTTTGTGGGTGCATATGGTCAGTCTGCTTGTGAGGCTCGTTGGGAGACCTCCAGGGGAATACAGCAGATACCAATTAAAGGACACTTCTCGATCTCTGTAATCAGCATTTCATTATTTTCTTTATATTATTTTTTCTCTACACAGCTTTGGTCACATGTTCATCCTATACACCTGATAGGGGAGTTTCCATGCATGCAGTCTTTTTTACATGTCTGCCTGTGGCCAGTAAGTAATATTGTACCATTAAAATATTCCACCTAGTTGTCTCAGTTGCTCTTGTTGTTGTCTCAGTTGTTTGGGTTGTGGCATGGGAGTCAAGAAAGGCAGTAATATATGACGAGTTTCCCTCTCACTGACCTGTCAGCGGGCTGATAAAACAGAAAGAGAGTTCAAAGGCCAAGGAGGAAAGCAAAGGTCATCGTGTTTATGATTGCAGCCCTAGACTGGATGTGCTGCGTCAACAAATATTCATTAGGGTCAGGATGTTACTGTGGAATGAGACACTGTGTCTCAAAAAGCGTATCTTGTTTGCACAAGGTTGGTCTGTAGCAGAGTTGATGTATAAGAGTCCAAATTCCTCAATATCAGACTCTGAAAAACTCATGAGCAGGTTTTCTTCTGAATAGACATTTTGAGTCAAAATGGGGTGTGAGAAAACTCCAATGTGTGGCCCCATCCATCTAACCATGTCCATGTAAAAAAATAAGGATGTTACAGGCTGTCACTCACCAACACACCACTGCCTGTTTTATGTGACAGATGAGAATTATCAGGACCTTTTGAGCTCTAAATCTCAGACAGAACTCAAGCTGTCAGTGAAGTTTGAGACCTATTACACTCACCAAGAAAGCCTTTGAACAGAACATATGAGAGCCAGATGAGTATGAACTTTGTGTGGGATTTAACAGAAGACAGGTGGTGCAGAAAAGCCAGAATGTTCTTTCTAAAACAAAGTTTCCTTAAGTTTTCCTAAGGGCTCAGTTCTGAGCTGTGCCCAGGTCCATACGAATACCATACTGTTTGTACTGTATACACATTTCCATAGCATACTATTTTTTAATTCAGAATATATGTAAATACATACTAGTTAAAAAGTAAAACAGAAAAAATGACACAAGACATGTATTGATGGGTGCCAATCACACAGCAGTTTTAAAAGCTACTACCAATTAAACTTAACTAAAAGACAACATGATGATAATGTTTGTTTTCCGAGATTAGTCACTAGTGTTGTAGTCAAGACCGAGACCAAGTCAAGACCAAGACCAGGCTTTATCAAGATCGAGACAAGACCAAAACCTTTAGGGGCTAAGACCAAGTCGAAACCATACCGAGGGAGGGCAAGACCGAGCCAAGTCCAAGACCGGTTCCCCACAGTACATGACACAAAACAAATGTGGAACGACATCATAGGTAGTTCTCAAATTGATCTCAAAGATCCACATTCCCATTAAAACACCCACATACAAACACTAAAAGCTGAAATCAACGTAAGCATCTTTATTCAACACTCCTTTTCCATGTTTACCTTTGCGGGGAAAGGGGACAGTTGTTTCCAATAACAACACATTTTTAATTAGGGTTATTGGTTGGATTTAAAGCAATATGTTTTAAAAGCAATTTATTGATATTCCCAAAGTTATGGTCTTGACTGGTCTTGAAATAAAATCCAGAGTCCTCAATGTCCCTGACAGAGACAAGACCGAGTACAAAAGCAGTCGAGTCTGAGACGAGACCAAGACCATCAAAAAGTCATCTTAAGAGTCGAGTACTACAACACTATTTGTCACTATCGCTTTCGTCAAAACCACTAGAATCTGTCGTGGAAATTATATTCCTGGTGAGAGGTTGAGCAAATAATTGAGTTACAACAAACCGTTGTCTTTGAAGAATTTATTTAACAAAAGAGAATAAACAGAGAAGTACTGCAACAAAATCAGCTGGACCAGAGGTTCTGTCTCCTAAGACAGTCACTAACGTCTGGCCCTCAGCAAAGGGCTGCATGATCATTTACACAGTCTGAGCATCTTTGTTCTGGGGAACAAAAGATCCTTGACTGGGACCAGTCAAGGAAGGAGAAGAACAGCTAGTGAGGAAAACAATCAACCTGACCTAAACACCACACATGTGGACAGACTGGAATAACAAGAACAATAATAAAAAGGGAAAAGATTTAAAACAATATATAAAAGAATTTTCTGCCCTTACAGAATCCACTGATAAAAACATTTTATCACAAAAATTTTACCTTGCGGAACATGGGAGTTGCTGGTCTACCGCTGCCTAGGTCACTAAGTTTGTTTGTGTTGTTGGGTAACTTTTAAAGGGTTAAAAACACCAAAGTGACACTATAACACAAACTAACTAAACGAGGCAGAGGTAGACAGAAGAGGTAAAATGACAGTTTTTGTCAAGGGAGTCCGGTGGAGAGCGCTAAAGTGATTGTTTCTGGTTAGACAAAGGGATCTTACTCTATTTTTAAGGGTCCATCTCTGTAGGGATCCTTTCCATAATGCTGTCAGACCCCTTATAATAACAAACTGAGCCTGTCAGTGGCAAAAACAAGCACTTCAGTGGACATAATTTGACAAGGCACGATGGCTCCCAAGGATTACGTTGCAGCCCTGTCACACCGCTTCCAAATCCAGCGTGCTTGCTCAACACTGGACTAATTTCAAAAAATGTTGTCCCAATTAGTAACATAGACACAAAAACATGGGAAAGTATTAAAGTTACCCTTTACTGAAAAACACATGAAAAATGAAGGTTGCCATAGAGACACAGATCTGATGTACAGATATGAGTAAAAGAAATGCTGTAAACTTCAGAAAATGAAGTAACACTAATGATTTATCAGATCTTGGGGCCAATGGGTCAGAATTAGTTGCACATGTGAAAACCACATGCAGTATATCATTTTTGTATCTTAAACCTGTGCTATGGCTTATGCATCTGCTTCCCTCATGTGAGATGCATGTGTACTTGCATATGAAGGTGGGCCGCCACTTATTTGACTTTACTGGTTTGTCTGAATGTAATATAGGTCTTTAATAAAGAACCATCCGGATGGAAGTAAAATATATGGTTCATCTGGCAGTCCTGGGAATGATTTGCACTCTGGCTCATTCAGAGTGAAGTGAACAGTCTGTGTAGTGGGCAGAGGACCACAGTGATTTTGCACACAGCAAATGTAATTACAGAGTTAATCTTAGAGACCTCTGTGGACTTCAGAATAGGACGCATGTAGCAAACAGTGCTCTGTGTAATGCTGACAGCACAATAAGTTACCTCACAGAGACAGATTGAACATATCCAAGCCCTATTTTGACAAGTTCAACCCGCCATAGCAGGAGCACGATCGCTATCTTCTTTTTGACTTTAATGCAAATATGCTGAAAACACATGAACACTCACTCTCTGTCCTGCGGCTGTTATCATCTGATGACAACCGAGTAACATCCAATGTTATCTAAATACAACCCAGTAGCTGAGTGTGTGTTGATGGTGTAAATAACGAGCTAAGCATCCTCTTCTTCCTGGTTGTGGTTTTGAGGCAAAATAGAGTATGAGGTCAATTGGAGGTTGTTTTTTTTTTTTTACATGAAGTGGATTTAGGTTGAGGACTGGAATTAGATGGGGCTGGTTCACAGTTGAGAGCATTCTGGAAGACTTTTAATTGTTTTAGGACTATTTAAAGCATCACTTTACCAAAGGCTGGGCAGGAATGTCTATTCTTTCCAGATATTTTAAATCCAGTGTTACTGACAAATGTCACATGCAGCAAAACCAAGAGAATATTAAAGATATGATTTCTAGTAATGAATGTGTTATAGAAATATAAGATTGGTTATTGCATACTTTGTGCAGGTAGATATAAATGTAATCCATTTTGTATAAACCACCAGCTATACAGCAGCTATACATGCTGTGTCAGTGGCACATGCTGTATAGTGTCTTGCTTTTGCAGTGAGAGTGGATTTGGCTCAGACCTAGTGGTTTTCTTTACTTAGGCCTTAATTACAAGCCAAACTGGGAAACATTCTCAGAGGAAATGGAAATAGTCTGATTTGGGCTAAATGAGCCATCATAACAGAGTAAAGACAGTCATTGCAATTATAGTATTTTGGCAATAAACATGTAAAGACAACATTCTCTTATGCTTTTTCTCACTATAAACAGTAAATGCATGGTCAGCCTCTAAGTTCAGGTATACACCAGCACTGTATTTCCATCTAAATCATGTGTTTATGTGAAATTTCTACACCAGAATAAGGAGCAGCCTTCTGGAGGTAGATGGGAAACAACGGTCCACTTGGGGAAAACCGTGGTGGATGGGGATGAGGTCTGGGGGCGTTTCTCTATTGGCTTTGCAGGATGAACTTGACACTGAGTCTGATTATGGTCATTTCTTTCCCGGTAATCCGGCCAGCAGGGGGGCAAAATGTTTTACTTTTCTTACATATTTTCAAATGTAGGCTGCTTTTAGTTTGCTAATATGTTGTGCTTTAGTGAAACCTAAAACTATCCTTGCGCGGGGACAGAAACTTTATAGGTCTAAACAGGCATCTTTGTTGAAATGGGTGCTGCAGACTGAACTGGCAAACGACAGCCCCGGGGCAGGTCCTGCCATTGCGTCGCCAAGAGTCCGGAGGCTGAGGTTTGTGTGGACATTTCTGGGAAAGCCTCCAGCACTCAGTTTTGCCAAGGAGAACCTGGGCAGAAGCACAGGCGCGTTTTCCTGTACAGACTCAGCGCAGGTTTCCAGCGAGGTTCAGACTGTGCGAATTTCTTGCATTTTGTCGGAGGTTCCCCCTTCCTGCGCCCAGAAGATCAACCCAGCGTTTAGTGGAGATAAACAATGCCCGAGGATTATTTGGATAAATTAAGTTATTAGGATGTAAACGTAAGCGTGAGTGTATTTTGGAGTCCAAAACTTTTCGCCGAAAGACTTTATTCGTTTTCTTTGGGGGCTGAGGAATTGTTTCAAAGTTGTGGATGTTTGTGTAACAGAGATTATCTAGGCTATACTTCTAAACTCCTTGGATTATACTTGTAAACGGAAGTGATGCTGAGATGAAGTTCTGGATATAACTATTTACGCACAACAAACTCTTCTCTTATTCGCCTTGTCTGTCACTGAGGTGGATTTCCTTAGCAGAAGGCACTTTCTGGAACCGACCGCTGTTTATTATTATGTGCCGATCCTGCTGTATGTACACTGTATATCTTCATCTGGAATTAATTGATTAAACGTCAAATGCGCTAAAGACGCGTCAGGATCACGGCTCCACCACTGGATCGTTAGCTTTCCCTCAGTGAGTGTTTAGCCTACTTTATCTGACATCGCGCCAGAATGCAGAGGGCTTTTGTTCTCAGTTTAGCTTTGATATATCTGCTAACCTGGACAGGCGAAGCAGACAAACAGACTCACCTCAAGCGGGTGCAGTTTCAAAGACGCGCAAGACAGGGACGTGCCCAGCTGGGCGCAACGGACAAGGAGAGTCTAGTCGGACGTTTTCGCCCCGGGTTTGGCTCGGCAATCTCGGTGCACAGCTCCAGGAACGGGGAAGGTGTGCAGGCTGACGAGGTTGTTCCAGTTTCCGCCAGGACAGGGACTGTGCAGGAAAAGAGAGCAGGAGGTGGCGTTCCTGTGCCAAGTAGAGGGGTGGCCGGACAGATTGGCTTACCTCCTCAACCCAACACGCTGCAAGATGAGGGCACTCCAGGAGCGAGAGCCAGGGTCGCCCGGATGCCCAGCAGCGCCGGGTCACCAAATCTGCTGGCCAGTTTCGCGGGGAAGAACCGCGTCCTGGTGATCTCGGCGCCCCATGATTCAGACGGATATTTCCGACTGATGATGTCTCTTCTGAAACCAGATGTGTACTGCGAGCTCGCCGAGCGACATGTCCACCAGGTTGTCATGTTTCATCAGGAGGGAGAGATGGGGGGCAAGGTGAGGAGGATCACCACAGAGGGGAAGGTTATGGAGGAGCCTCTGGACACAGCACTCATCCCCAGACTCATGAGCTTCCTTAAACTGGAGAAAGGTAAGTAATGTGTCTTGGCCCTGAAGTAGGTTCCCTTCTCAAGGGAACCTTAACAGGATGTTTTCTGGTGTATCCAAATCTGATCAGCAATGTGTTGACCTGCAGGTAAGTTTGGGATGGTGTTGCTGAAGAAGACCCTGCAGGTGGAAGAGCGGTACCCCTACCCGGTGAGGCTGGAGGCCATGTATGAGGTGATTGACCAGTCACCCATGAGGAAGCTGGAGAAGCTCAGACAGAAAGGCTTCGTCCAGAAGTGTAGAGAAGCAGGTGTGGAGGGCCAGGTGGAGGAAGGCACACTCACAGGTGAGCGAGGAATGATTGAAAATGATCACAGGAGGGGATGCCTACTTAAAGGCTCAGTTCACACAAATGACAATAAAAACAAACATATTTTATCTCTAGTGGAATCTAGCCATGCCATTTTGGTTTACTTTGACCACATTCTGAGAAGTATATTTGTGAGACTTCTTCTTAGTGGCTATGAATGTGTTTTTATTTGTGGTTCTCACAGCAATAAAAAAAAAGACATCTCTTTGCAAAAATAGTAATGTTACCTCGTTACTCAACACGGAACACTCTGACAACTATTTTTCATAGGGGCTATTTCATAAGAAGAAAATGGTTTCAATGGAAACTATGATTTAAAACTATGGTTGATCCAGAGTTAAGGGGACAATGTTCCTGGAAGGAAACACTGCTGTTGAAATCTCTTGCACAATCTCGAAGAAATCTGCATGGCTACATATCACTAGAGAAGTGAAAAAGTATGTTTTTGTGGAACTTGGGTGAAGTGCTCCTTTTAAACCATGATCCCAGTCTTTACAAAGACTGAAAACAGCATTTTAGCTGTAGACACTAGCCTACACTGATTAAGCATGTCATCTTTCGATAGTTGAAAATGCATTTTGACACAACAATACAAGTTAAACTTTATTGGACTGATGTTATATTGTTGAAGCAATTCACTGTCCCCTGTCCATAAAACCTTTTATCTATTATCTTCCTGTTCATGTGGAGCAGTAGATACACCAGTAGAAAGAAAACCAGGGAAGAAGATCTTCAGAAAGCCCACAACAACAACCACGGCTGCCACCACCACAACGACAACTATGCGACCAACCACGACTACAACTACTACCACCACCATGGCAACTACAACCCGGCCCCCTACTACCACCACCACAACCAGAGCAACAACAACAACAACAACAACCACCAAACCCGCCATAAGAAGAACCACTACAACCACCACGAAACGACCCACCACCACCACAACTACCACTACCCAGAGATCAACCAGATCCCCTACCACAGCCCAATGGCTCCCAGCCCCCAGAACCACTGCTGATCCTTATTACTATAACCGCAGAGAGAGGGAGAGGTACCCGGCTAAAACCACCCCGGCTGGAGATAACCGCACTGACAAGGACAACAGAGATCCGCACAGCCGCAAGCTGGTACCTGCCACACATAAACCCTCCAAGATCAAACCCACTAAGAGGAAGAACGGCGGAGAGAAGGTGATTCAATGAAAGTTAGCTGAATTGTTGCATATAGGTATACCAGTTTCTTTTTGATTGCCTGCATAATATATTTGGTTTGGTAAAAGTTTGGGTTTATTCTGTATGTCTATGAAGATTCTCAGTCATCCAGGTCATAGTTATCCAACGAAGGTTAAAATCAAGGGCAACTGGACTTGGTTGAAGATACTGGATTATTCTGTATATAGACTGCTAAACCTATGGAAAACATCATTACTAAAACAGTTTACTTAAAATAGTTTTGAAAATGTAGATGTAGATTATATGGGTGAACTAAAATAGGCTAAATTATGCTGTTTTTGCATTATGCAGTGCACCCTCCCAGAGGTGTCTTTTTCTTCTTGTGTGTTGAAGAAGTCTTCTGTTCAGCCATGACACTGTATATAGAAAATTTTGTTAAAAAAAGTATTATTTTCTCAGTAATAGAGTTTATATCGCTCTGGGCCCTTTTAAATTAAAGTGCCAAATATGATGGATGTGTGGCTTTGTGCTGGTTATGCTAGCAGCCAGGTTAACTACTGTTGCCTAACTTTTTGTGTGTACAAAGAGAATTGCCAGGAAAGATTTATGAGACACAAAAAACAAAAAAAAACAAACAGCAAAATTGAACATTCTTGTGAACTGGGTTATTTTAATTAGTAAGAAATATGGAAATGTATTTATGTGCAAATGTTATGTGTGTTATTCATCTGTGCAGGTGTTGACTAATGAGTACGAGGACAAGTTTGTAGCCGGCAAACCAACAGTCAGTGATCCAGGGGAGACAGAAACCTTCACTGACATCAGTCCAACCAAGAAGGTGAAGGGCAAGCACGACAAGAAGAAGAAAAAGAATGACAAGGCTGCCAAGAAAGCGGACAGGAGAGGAGTAAAAATCGGGGGAAAGAAAAATGGAAAGAAGCTGTTAAAGTACCCTGAGAAAGAGAACTTCCCAAAGCCCACTAAGAAGCCAACACCCCCACCAAAAGGATCTCTGGCCTCCTTCTTGGACTACTTTGAGAACAGGAGGCGGCTGCTGGTGAGTTCATGACATAACTCACAGTTCATAAGAGGCTCAGTACCTCTCTCGTCTGACCCCAAGTCTGGACAATCTCCTGTTTCTGCAAGGCTTCTGCTTCCACTCTCAATGCATAGCTAAGTTAAATGGCTGCAGGCTGTAGCTTCATATTTCCCATACAGACGTGAGAGTGGTGTCTATCTTTTTCCGCAAGAAAGCAAATAAGCCAAATAATAATTTCCCAACATTTTGAAATATTCCTTTAAATTTGAATGTTCATTGGGTTTTCTACATTAGTAATGGCTGGAACTGTAATATAAGTTACTATGTTTACCTAGATAAGTCTCTTCTTTGCACATTAAGAGACAGAGAGCCAAACATGCCAGCTAGATAATAAGAGATCCAACAGAAATGTCTGGCAAAACCATTAAATATCAGAATCATAAATACCTGACAAAACTGCTTTGTACTGACTTCCACTTTTAACTGGCTTTAGAGTTTTCAGCCAAAATGAGCTGTGAAGCTGGACGTAGCACCATACTGTATCACTGAACAGCTGGAAATTTGGAGCAGGAGCAGGTGATCTATGGGATATTGCAACACCAATAAGAGTGTGTTTGTTTTCCAAAACAAAGTACAGGAAAGTTATAAGCCAGAAGATCTCAACATCTGGATAAGGAATACAAGTTCAGTGTAGTTGATCCGTCAAGAAAACTCTGAGCTTTGGGGCAGAAAATCATTCACTTGTTTCTCCTTTTATTTTCTATAATATCTCAGGTTTGTATTATGAATAGGGATACAGTATGTGGAGCAGCCATCTGACAGGCTGCACAGCTGTGAGCTGACAGACTGTGTGTCTCTGTTTTGCAGCCAGTATAGATTCTTATCACAGCAGTGCTGTGGGCAGGCTGGGAAAATATGCTTCATCCTCCGCCTACACGTTAATGTAAACACCACCTCTGCAGCACACTGTGTGTGTGTGTGTGTGTGTGTGTCTTATTGCGTATAGATGACACTCTAACCTTCCTCCCTCCCTTCCTTCCACCCTCCAGCTGATTACATCCCCCAGTGAGGAGAACAGTATGTATGTTCAGCAGAGGGACGAGTACCTTGAGTCTGTGTGTGAAATGGCCATCAGGAAAGTTTCCATCATCACCATCTTTGGCTCCCTGACCAACTCCACCATGAAAATTGACCATTACCAGCTGGGTATGTATCTCCCACACGCATTGCCACTGTAGCACACCATTTCACTTCTCTCATCACGGTATGGGAAGGTTCAAATAGCATTTGTTTGTAACTCAAATAGGTTGGGCAATAGACGATTGCCAGTTATCTCAGGCATCAGCGCTAACCTATACAGCTCTTCCATCTGGATGGACAAATGGATTCTTTGCTGTGGTCCTTGCAGTTGCTGAGTCATTTACCAACTCTGAATAACTGTTTATGAGAATCTGAAGTCTCAATGGGGGTTTTCCATGTTTTAAACTCACAGTGAAATTGAGCTGTTGTTTGATTTTGTGAGCACTCAGTCAACTGAAACTCTCAAGAAGTACCCTCATGAAATGGCAACAGGTTTTTGCGTTGATGAGGAACAACAATCTCTGCTCCAAGTATAACGTTCAGAATGTACACTGACTCTGCCAAAGCCACAGTCTTGTGTACGTCCGTGCAGGTGGTAGTAGAAAGACTTCTGATCGCTTTGATATTGTCTTATGTGTTCTGATGTGTGCATGTAATCCTGTGGTACTCATTTCCAGAATTTGAGATATGAGCTGCACATTTTGCATCTTTTTTTTTTTTATTGGATTTCCAGATAGTATTCAGGACTTCCTACATTTAGTAAAGACATGCAGTTTTCTATTATCTCCAACTAAAGTACCCATGTTGTACTAACTTGTAATCTTACCACATTCTTGTCTACTGTGCTCTCCTCAGCTCCCTTCTAAAAGCTAAAATAAACTTAGTTAGGTATCTGTACACTGTAAAATATCCAGTATAATTTAAGTAATTCAATGGAAGTGATCTGCTGTATTTCAAAATATTATAGTGTATTTCTTAAAATTAACCAAAATATGTTTAACTCTATTCTTGCCACCCTTGTATTTGTTATTTAAAAAAATATAATTTTACTCAGTAGTAGTCAGTGAGTTGTGAACACTGACATGTTTTCAGTCACATTTTCCCCGTATGACATGCTATAATTGCTAGTGAAGCTACATGGGAAATTTTAATCAGTGATTGTTCTCCACACTAAGAGGGAGGCCAAGAGAGGAGTTACGTCTACTGTCCTGTCCTTGTTCTACCTTCCTTGCATAATGTCAAACCAGACACTTTCAACAACAATCTCCGCTCTGAGTATAACATTCAGGATGTACACTGACTCCGCCAAAGCCACAGTATTGTGTACATCTCTGTGCAGGTGATACTAGACAGACTTCTGATTCCTGTGATCTTGGCTTCTGTGCTCTGATGTTAATGTGCATGTAATCTCATGGTGTTAACTCTCTCAATAAGAGTACTTTTGTGTTACACTTTAATTGTATTTATAGTGATAAGATGTGCGTGTGTTGGTCTTCCTGTGAGAAGTGAGATGAGTTCATCGGTTATTAAAGTACAGGGGTTTGTATCAGGGCTGGAGGGGAAACCACATCCAGAATACATACCATTCTTGTGTATCAACCTGAACAAGGGGGTAAGTCTGCCTCCCCTGGAGCTGATGTGTAAGCTGGAGTGAGTTAATTCATCACACCCATGCGAACAATGCAATTATGACAGCTTTAGAAAATCTCCCTTTTATTAAACTGCTCACTACTTGTTCAAAGAGAACAAAACCACTGCTGTTTTTATGAGATGTGTTGTGTCATTTGAGCTCAGCAACGCCTCATATGTTGAGACATTTTATAGCTGTCTTTAACCTGGGACTTTGGTTACTGCGTGTTTACGTCAGGACATACAAACCCACTCTGTAAAACGTTATGAGTCTGTCACTCCACATGACAACGGGGTTTTATAAAGATGGAATGCTGGAAAAAGTGCAGAGGTGACGTCACCCACCCCCACTTGTGGTAGGACACGGTTATACTTTTGTTCCACTGACTAGCCAGAGTTTCAGTGTGTGTGTGTGTGTGTGTGTGTGTGTGTGTCAGTGTGTGTGAGGCATGTACTGTATACAAACAAGTGGTTCTTTCAGTGATACCCCTCCCTCAGTTTAGGGTGACATCATGGTGTTTGATTTTTAAGTTATGAAACATAAAACGTGTGCTGCTGTTTGTTGTATATTTCTGTAAAGTCAGTGTGTGTTTCTGCTGTCTCCAGCATGTGATGGGGTTTTCCTGATTTGATTGCTCACACACATTACACAGCACAGAGTGGGTGAAACAACCACCAAACCGAATTTAGGTCCCGGCTGGTTGTGATGGTAAAGGTTAGGGTAAGGGGCTAGGGAATGCATTATTTGTCATGGACTGGCTGGGTGTCGAGGCAGGAAATTCAGAGTTTAGGACCCAGATGCAGACTCTAGAGAGCAGTTCAAAATATTTATTAAAGCACTTACTAATATCCCAAGCTTAACGGCAATCGTGGCAGACAGTACACGAAAACACAGGTGGAAACATAAATCGAGAGTTCAAAAATCGAACAGATAAGAATTAGGGGTGGGAATCACCAGATGCCCCACAATACGATATTATCGCGATACCTATTTCACATTACAATATTATTGCGATTTTAAACATATTGCAATTTATTGCAATTTTTTAATCTTTTTCCCAACTTCAAATTGTGTCCCCAAAGGAAAACTCTTTTCCAAGTGGATTGAAAAAACAATTGATTTTATTATTATAGTACCAAAAAGTAAACTTCTCGTGTACAATTTATATATAAAATATGCTTGACGTCCGTGTTACGATACGATATTGCCACGGAAAATATCGTGATACTATGCTGTATCGATTTTTTACCACAACCCTAATAAGAATCCACAGACGTTGATGCTCGACAAACAATGAAGATGCAACAAAGACTGACTAGAACAGACAATATATACAGATACACACATGAGCAGGGAGGGTGCATGGACAGGTGAGACACATCAGGTAATCAGGTAACGGGAAGACACAGACAGGAAACAAAGCTGGACACGGACACCAGACACAGACAACTTCAAAATAGACCAAGTAAATAAAGCACACAAAAACACATAAGGAGTAATTTAACAAAATTATTTAATGACCAAACAAAACACAACCACAGACAGGGGATGAGAATACAGAGACAGGGAGTGATAACCACAAGAGGAAGGGCATAAACAAGAATAGAGCAGGAAAATGTAACAAACCAAAACCACAGCATTATGTCAACGAGTACACCCATGATGAAGTGTAATCTGCTTGAATATGCTGCACTGTTCAGAAAATTAGATTCCTGATGAAATGTGGCTGTATTGCAGAATAATGTATAAAACGTGTGTTGTGCATACATGCATCGAGGGAGCGGTGATTGAAGGCCTTTGCTTTGGCCAGCTACAGTAAACATCTAAGGCATCAGACCATGCCAGATTTCAGTGAGTAAAGCTTCTCTTTGTCCCTGATTCACTCTGGATGTTTTTATTCTGCTTTTCACAGCAGAGCGTACTTCAGTGTTCTGTCAGACACATTTTTCAAAGCAACTATGTTTTGAGCGTAGCAATTGAAAACACGTTTTACTCCTCAGGTTTCAGAGCTGCACACTCACATTATGTTTGTGTTATTGTGGCTTATTTGATGGGAACTGTTCATGGGAAATCACAATCGTGCATCATTTTACATGAAGAAGTCTAACAGTTATGTATTTCTTTGTCAGATGGGATAGTTTCGTGAACAAAAAGTTTGTATATTTACATTTTTCACTTGCATTTCTTTGGGGCATAACATCAGAGAAAAAGCTGAGATGTCAGAAATTATTATCTTACGTTTAGATTTCACTGGTTTTACTGAATATTTGTAACCGATGGTGTCTAGCGTTGCGTGCGTTGTGTTATGAAATAGAGAATATCTTTGGAGGTGATCTCTTTTTATTCTGAAAACAGTGGTAAAAATCAAACTCCTATGTTTATGATGTAACTGCAACTGCAGCTCCTACACAGTGGGAGACCGCGTTTATAGGGAGGGGTCCCATGAAAAGGAAAGTACGGGTACAGCAGATAAGTCTCAGACGTTCCTCATATTGACACTGGAGGCCTAACATGTCAGGTTATGACTAATTACACAGACTATTGTGTAACTATAATACTACATATTTGAATCTGTTACTCACCTTGCAAATGTATATTTGACTTGCTGCTGCACAAGCCTTTTCTCTACAAGAAACATTTAATTACCTTCACAGTCAAATAGTGTGATTTAACAAATATAAACTGTCCCGCTGTCTCATTTTGTCTCCAGAAAATGACAAGCCTATGAAGGGTCTTCGTCAGGAGGACTTAGTGAACCAGGATCTGATCACAGAGCTGAGGAAAGAGTTTAGCATGACACATGATGACTTCTACATGGTCCTCACTGACGGCGACATGAAAGTCAAGGTAAGAACTCGCTCTCTATAGCTGTGTCCCTAAGTTATGGGCTGGGTCCTCTAAAGTCCTTCTAGACAGAATATGTTGAGATCTGTCAGATGTCCTTTGCCTGAATTTGGAGGACAAAACTGGTTTCGTCCCTCAATCCATAGCACAGCAGACAATTGTTCATGGAAGCATTCAGGCTACCTAGGGCAATTCAAGAAATATTATGTGACCATCTAATTTTTAGCCACGCATGGCTCTATTGATGTCATTATTGGGTTTTGGTCATCCCTTAACTTTTTAAATATACTTTATTAAACATTAATTAAAATAAAAGTTAAAACAAAGAAAAATAAATATGTGTTCTGAATAAAGTGAAGCCCACATTGATTTACATGAATGCATCACTAAAGACAGAAAAAGACACAATATATGTGTACTTATACATACATAGTCATATACAAATCTGTGTGAGCGTGCATATATACAATTGCATCCATTAACTTGTCATCTCATTCCATTATCAGGTAACTAATGACATTCCCATCAGCCTCAGCTGCACATTATGCTTAGAGCTAATTTGGACATTTTAGCATGCTAACAACAAAAACAAAGATGGTGAACATGGTCAACGTTATCTGCTGAACATCAATATGTTACTATTGTCATTTTGAGCATCTTAGCACACTGACATTAAGTAATTTTCTATTTTCTTTCTATTTTCGCTCTAAGGTTAAAATACTTGCTCTTATTCTGTTTAATTCATGGCGCTGCTGTTGGTTATAGGTCTCAGAACTCTGTTTACAGGTTCACCATCCATCTGCCCAACACTTTCATCTTCTCGGTACCTTTGAAGGTGGACTGATCCGTCTCCACTAAAACACTGTTTTAATTCACACAACATGACATTTGCCTCCTGCGTGTGCGTGTGTGTGCGCGTGTGTGTGTGTGTGTGTGTGTGTGTGTGTGTGTGTGTGTGTGTGCGCATGCCAAGCTGTTTTTGGACAGATTCATCAAAGAGGCCAGTGTTCGCCTCTCTGATGACAGAGTCAGAGACAGGGAAGTCTGTGAATGTACAAGGATGTGGGTGTGGGTATGAGGCCAAAAGTGGCAAAGAGAGCAGAGTAGAGGGAGGTGTGAAAGAGTTAGAACGAGCTGTGCAGCACATTCAGCACATCCTAAGGCGTGAGAGTGTGCATGTGGCTGTTACATGTTCTTGCGTGTGTTACATATTCATGCTGAGATAGTCTAGCATTTCGCAAATTACATGGGATACTGTTGTTTAACCGAAATGCATTGTGCTCCTTCCCAGAAGTTATTGTGAAGAATGCCTGTGATGTGGCAAAGGCCACACCACATCTACTAACATGTTCAAAAACTTCACTTCATCACTTCATTGGAAACACTTTCTCCATCGTTTCAAGCAATGGAATTCTGTCCTCTGTGTCGCTTCCAGATTTTTTTCACAGGCATATTGATTTGTTAATCTTGTGGCTTTTCGAATCTACCTTGCCTATGTTATTTTGTCAGCAAGCCTATGAGGTTCCCATCGCCATGAAGGCCGTATTTGACTACATCGACACCTTCTCCTCCCGCATCCGAGAGATGGAGCAGCAGAAGAGAGACGGGGTTGTCTGTAAGAAAGAGGACAAGCCCAGATCATTGGAGAATTTCCTTTCCAGGTAAAGTTTTTTTCGAAAACTATGTGGAGACCACAAACATTACACCCACGGGTGTGAATATATCCAAACCATTTTTGAACCTGGTTGCAGGGATTTGCTCCCATCCAGCCACAAGAGCATTAGTGAGGATGAACACTGTTGTTGGGTGAGAAGATCTGGCTTGCAGCTCTTAATTCTTCCTTAAGATGTTGGATGGGGTTGAGCTCAGGGTCCTCCCACAACAAACTCAGAAAACCATGTCTGTATGCAGTTGGCTTTGTCCATGGGAGTATTGTTATGTTTGATGATTAACTGTTAACTGTTACCACAAAGTTGGTAGCACACTATTCTCAAAAACAATGTTTACGTAGAAAGCATTTTTCACTTAATTGAAACTTGCCCAAACCCTAATAAAATGCCCCTAAAGTACCCAAAAGTATTTCCATGTAGTATTTCTTTTAATGTGCATAAAAATAACCACCAACCACATGAAAGGGATTTCCAAATGTGAATATATCTGCTTCATTGGAATTTGCTTTAATAAAGCTGTTGGACTAAAAAAACAGAATCACCTTGAATTGTGAGGAGCTGGTAATCAGAGTTATTGGATGGTACCACCAGGCTGTTTCTGCTTCCTTGAAGTAAGCTCAATAATCTGGACCACATTTTGTAGGATTTACAAGCAGCATTTGGCAGCCTGTTTGTGTTCCACGGATATTTAAAGTAGCATAAATCCCTCCCGTTCCTCCAGAATGAATCATTACAATCACATATTTTCCTGAGATGTCTAAACCAGACAGGTCTGTCTTTTGTTACCATGGGAACCTGAATTCCAGCTCCAGATCACAGTGCTGAGATCTGGCAGGTTTTTGACCATAATTCAGGGTTGTCAACCTCTGACAGTAATAGTATGGGAATATGTTAGTGTACAAGCACAAACTCCTTGTCTTAGCACGGAGCTTTCACTGCTGCACCAAAGTGCCACTTAAGTCCAGGCTAAAATGTTCTGTGATTGTAGGTTCCGTTGGAGACGTCGCCTGTTCATCATCTCTGCCCCCAACGACGAGGAGTGGGCCTATCAGCAGCAGCTCTACGCCCTGACCAGCCAGGCCTGCAACCTTGGTGAGTCACTCTAAAACTAACTCTAACTAACTAATTCACTTTTCTGAAGTCAGGAAGGGAACTTTAAAGGGTCAGTTCACGAAAATAAAAAACAACTCAGACTTTTTTGCCCTTACTTTTCGTGGAATTTAGCCATGCAGAGAATATTATTTGCAGAGATTTTAAGATCACTAGTAATACTGCTGCTACCCTGATGCAATAGTGGTGCCTTAAATCTGCAATAATTGATTTCTTGGCCACTTGGTGGCAGTGGAAACAAGCTGTGAACCATGAACTCTAACACCTGTTGTTTGCATTCGGCTGTGCAGTTTTATTCCATGTCATTCCCTCATTCCCTGTCATCTCTCTACTTTCAATACAATACTTTCTAATTTCATTAAATATAGGCACAAAAATGCTCAAAATATATTTTTTAAATCACCTGAATTAAATATGTTGAATTTGTTAGAAAACAGTTTCTGATTTACACAACAACATGAATACTGTGTGTGTTTGTGCACAGAGGATGTGCAGAGGGATTCCAGATGACAGAACTGTTCTGTCTGGGACTAACAAGCTCTTTTCCTTCCCTGACGACAGCCTTTTCAGTCTGCCAGTTAGTCAACTTTTCCACAGTTGCTTAAATGTTATTACTGTTATCTCAAAAAGAGACATTTATCTAAACTTTGCAAATTTCAACAGCCTGACGTGTCTGACAGATTTATCTAAGATAAACATTAAATAGCCCATGTTGAACACTTCTCAGTAAAATACTGCAAATAAATACTGTCATGTGGAGTTTCTCCCTTACTTGAACCTCATGTTCCAGCCTTGTTTATGAAATTAAAGAGTTCTGACATTTCTCGCTGGCTCTTCCTTCTTTCCCTAGCACTCTCTCACAGAGCAGGAACATAGACATATTCATCACATTTATGACTTTGACTCTTGATTTTTCTGAAGACAGTTCATGAAGTAAGAAAGAAATGACCACACATTCAGCTACATTTTAATGTTTGAGCCCAAGGCCATGTTTTCTTTATATTTTGAGCGTTTGTGGAATTTCAATTTACGCTGCACTCTCAAGTCACTCTGTCATAAGAATAAGTCA
Organism: Micropterus dolomieu; assembly: GCF_021292245.1. Taxonomy (NCBI): domain Eukaryota; kingdom Metazoa; phylum Chordata; class Actinopteri; order Centrarchiformes; family Centrarchidae; genus Micropterus; species Micropterus dolomieu. The sequence continues at coordinate 26,559,993 of NC_060156.1, read as the reverse complement.
GCTAAATGTGTGTATTAGTGCCACAGGCATACTTTGCAATAAGTTTATAAGTTGTAACTAACAGGTTTATTAATGCCTAATAAATCATTCATCACCAGTGCTTTAATGGTAATAATCCTGGTAATTAGTAATAATCCTCTAATTAGTACAAGTTATGGGTTTGACTGGTGTTTGCACGTCTCCTGCGTTACCTTTTAGCTCAGGCTTTATGTTATTTGATCTTTAAAAGGATATGCAGAGCAACAACGTATTTCTCAAGACCATTATTAATGATGCATCTACATTTAGCTGACGCTTTTATCCAAAGCATTTTACTTATTTGCTATACACGCCTCTGGAGCAACTAGGGGTTTAGTGTCTTGCTCTGAGACACAATGGTTGTGGAACAGTGGGAATCGAACCTGTGTTTCTCACACCAAAGGCATGTGCGTTATCCACTGCTCCTTTGCCACCCACTTCTTGTGTCTTTATAACAAATCTGCAGTTACTACACTACACTACACTACAAGTGTCTTTAAAGAGTACCCATACCAGGCAGATAAGCTCATCGCTGATGATTATGACTGGGTGTCGTCAAAGGTTTACTTTGTTGCACCTATAACCATACCCAAAAGTGGTGGTTCCTGAATTACACCTGTATGTAGTTACCACTGGATGTCAGCAGGATGTGACAGGAAGTTATTCTTTTAATAATTTCTAAAGGTGTCTTTCCCTTAAAATAATTCATGACATTTGGATAAATTTTGCTGATTATGCTCAGTAGCTAAACGTGTTTTTATAACCTGAAAACCAAGAGAGTGTTCTTATTGATGGTTTCTTATTGATCTATAAAGCTTTTACAAATTATGTATTAACCATAAAAGGTCAATAGTTATTGATTATGCGGTATGTATATGCCACACCAAACTTGCCACAACCCATTTGTGACACCAGTACTGTATGTATGTCTGAACACTGTCCATATGAGTGGATCAGGTGACTGAAGCAAACAGCTTGTCTTGCTTATCAGCAGGCCCAGATCGGGGTCTGCAAGGACTTTTTCCCGTCATGTGTTACTCTTGGTTGTGGGTTGACACCCAGGGCTGTTCAGGGCTGTCCTCCCTCCCTGCCCTAGACAAAGGGCTGTCCTGCTGACTGGGCTGAGGGCCTCAGAGGTTTGATCCTGGTATTCAGCACTTGGCTCTCAGCAAGTAAAGCCCACGCTTTAATGTGGGCTTTCTCGCTTCAGAGGAAACAGCTTTTTGGCAGGACTCTCCGGACCATCGCGTTCTCCTCCCTTTACCTAGAAACCAGTGCTTAGGACTGTTCCAATAATAAACAACCACAGTAAAATCGGCTTGGATAAGAAGGCCCAATAGATTAAAAAACAGTTGGTCAGCTTATTACAGACACAGTGTTCTTGTTTGAAGTCTGACTCTTTCTGTAAGATATTTGCCTCTCTCTGATGTGTGTTGTCAATGTGGTTGTCTTTGCCATGGTGACATAGGTCTGAGGCACATCGCCATTCTGAAGTTGGTCGGTACGGAGCTGGTGGATATGGGCGGAGTGTTGGAACTCTATCCCATCAATGGTAAGAACTTTCTCTCTCTAAAATAATAAATGGTGCCAGGCATGTCTTTAGCAAACGCGCACACAGTACACATAGTATTCCATTCCACAATCTGACATTTGATTCACTTGTTTCACGTCAAAACAGTTGTCTTTCCTCAGTCAAAAACTTGCCCCTGACCTACACTCCTTATCCACAAATCCCCTGCACATGCCAGTGTTTCTGTATCCCACTTTTAATCATATGGTAAAGAATATGGTAGACTTAAAGGACCACTTACTACTCCTCCATGTCCCCAGAGGAACCTCAATGATGTGTTATTGATATTAAACTCTCTCTCCATTCAACTTTGCATACAGAGTTGCCACTGCTGCAAAGGAGGAGACTAAAATCAAAATGTGAATTATTTTTTTTCATTTCGTATGACCTTGCAGATGTTGCTCAAGAGAACTCCAAAATAAACAAGGCGTTAACTTAAGGGGGGGGGGGGGGGGGGGGGGGGGGGGGGGGGGGGGGGGGGGGGCAGAGTTCAGGCCTATACAAGACTGCAGAAACTAGAGCTGAAACATTTTTGAGGTTTCTGATTTTGGCATTTGAGCTCAGCATGTGGAGATACGGTAAATGTCAAACAAGTCTGCAAAGGAAAACAGGGCTGTAAGAATAAAATACATCTATTAAATATGTCATTCCTACCCTGAATCTCTGCTTTGTCCAGGGAGTGCTACTGTGGAGCGTGAAGGGCTGTCAGCCACCCTGGTGAAGGACATGAGGAACTACTTTCAGATCAGCCCAGAATACTTCTCCATGCTGCTAGTAGGGAAGGACGGCAATGTAAAGTCCTGGTATCCTTCACCCATGTGGTCCATGGCTATTATCTATGACCTGGTAGACTCTATGCAGCTTCGCAGACAAGAAATGGCCATCCAGCAGTCACTGGGCATGCGCTGTCCTGAGGACGAGTATGGTGGTTATGGCTACCATCAGCATGGATACGAACATGGCTACCAGGACGGCTATCACCAGGGCTATTCTTACTAACTCCGCCCTCTGCCTTGCAGCTGGTGCTTGGCAGTATCAGCCCTCTTCCATTCACCCATAACCTTTTTTAATCTCTCCTACAATCCTCCACCAGGCAGTTAGCTCAAACGGAGTGAGGTCCTTGAATGTTTTGTAGCACTTAGTGAAAGCCTCAAAACGGTTGCTTTCACCTATCCAGTTCTTTGATATATATATAGCATAGTATGCTGCAAGTAATGGTAATTTGCAAGGGGCTTTAATCAGAGCTGGTTAGTCAATAAATGTGTAGATTAGCCTGGATGTTCAGGGATCTCTTATGTACTTAGTTTTTGTTTAATGGATTTGTCTTTTCTGACTTCAAACAAAGAGTGTTTTGCACGTTATTAGGTGTCTCCTTCACTTGCATTCCAGATCAAATTTACATATCTGTGTTATGAGAACAAACCTTTATTTTGTAGATAATGGGCTAAAAGAAGACATTTGTATTTATTGGACATCTGTTGCATTTGAGGTGCATTTATTGATTATTTTATGAAAATAAACTGTCTGATTATTTCTCTTTTGTAAAGTTTCTGTTGCTATACAATGTTCTTATTTATACTCTATTGTACAATATGATAAATAAACAGTTGTTTATTACCAGTAATGGTCTTTGAATTGCTGACTGCACAGCTTATTGATGCTCACCTGCTATGTTTCAGTCTAAACTTATGCATTGCAAGCCTTTTATGCTACATCTCCTCCTAGTGGCCTAATAAGACGATGAAGGGAAATACTTTGGGGATTATTGGCCATGTAATAATGAAGGCAACCCTATCTTATATTAAGAAACATGTTCTGTACTACAGTAGTAATGAAAAGTTAAAAAGATAGCTTTTAACCACCTCCTCATGGTCCCTTTAGTATGTCCATTATTAAAAACATGTTGTGCAGCCAAGAATTGCGGAAATCCTAGAATTTCCTCCAGGGTTTCCAAAAAATAAAAAGCTTTAGCTTAAATGTGTATAAAATTATACACAAGAATGTTTTATTTGGTGTAATGATGTAGCTGATTTGAGGTGATAAGATTTTATTTTGTTTGTTAATATTTCATTAAACATTACCATATTGATTTAATGGAGATACGGAACATTGAGATATAGAGGAGAAATTTCATGGAAACAAAAATCAAAGTTGTAATACAAGTCGATTTATCATTTCTTCCCCAAATACATTCTATTGAACTTATCACAAACATCTTACCTCTTTATCTTATATTCTTCTACATGTCTTGTTCTTCAGGGTCCATCCACTCCTGACGTGCATTTTCATTCACAATTGTTAATTTTTCACCTTTTAAATTACATGACTGTAACTTATATTTAGACAAAAGTAAAGCACTTTAATCGTAGTTTATTTCAGAACAGACATTCATACATGTTAAAATGTTATGGCACAGACAACAATCTTAAAAGAAGCAAGTATTTCACAGCTGGAATACATCAATACTGTCATATGACTAAAAGTTTAAACCAGTTTGTTGTGCTTTCAGAAATTGAGCCATACTAACTGCTCTAATATGTCAATGCTCTGGTTCTGAGTAGAAAAACAGAACGCCCTGTAACTGTAATGGAAACAACAGTCGTGTTGTGTATGTACATTTCAGCTAATATATAATTTACAATTACATGAACATTTCTGAAGCTATAGGTTGCGAGTGTGTACTGGACTGTTTAGGTTTTCCACAGTGTTTAAATATTGACTAAATAAACACTTCTTTTACACAGTGCCAACAACAATTCAAAACAGTATAAAGTCAAATACAATCTGAAAAACTGAAATTTGACTGCTGGTCATTAAAGCAATCAATCACCTGCAACAGGAATCATTATTTATTATCCATAACAGAAAACCGTAATGATCCCAAATGGCGAATACAGTGACAATGTTTTCCCAAGCACATACACTGATGTACCTTCTACTACATAAATGACAGCACTCATAGATTGACAGGCACATTTCAAAATATACACAACAGTCTTAGTTATCAGAAGTTTCCAACAGAGTTCATCAGTCCATCAACACTGTCATTCACTGTTTAACTGCTGACAGTCGGTAAATAAATGCTTTGACAGAATCTGAGAGCATGCTGCTTCAGAGAGTTCAAGTCTATCGTCCAGCTTAATATTAGCTGCAGCGAAGAAGAAAATCTTCTGTTTTGTAGGAGAGCCATAACTCAGTTCTACAAAGACTCCTCCTCAGATTCACTGTCTGTGTTGGGCTTTGTCAGGAGCTCCAGCTCCTCGCCGTCCTACGACAGAAAACAAGAGCAAATCAGAATGCATGCAGAAGAGGTGGAATACAGTGGACAAACCTGCAGACAAAAAAGGTCTTCAACATTAACATTAGTATCATCACTAAACTCCAACTTTCCAAGCTTGGTGCTGGTCATGGAAACTACCTCAAAGTCCTGCTAACTCCAGGAAAGTGTCCTCATAACCCACATAGACATCTGTTCTGTTTAATAGCTTCCTCTTTCTAAATCCAATAGACGTCATTGACCTAATGAAATTACGCAAGGTAAGGCACCAGCATGAGTCTGAATGCTGTTTACATAGCAGGGAATCAGGTTTCCTTCTGCATTGAAGAAATCACATTATAGAGAAATGAGAACCAAGTTTGCTACAAAGAACTTGTTATGTGTGTGGGAGGAGAGGAAGGGTGATCAACGCTGTGTTAGAAAATCAGTGTGTGGGCTTGACTAGTGACTACTTTGTGGTCTTTGTGGTTCGCTCCCTACCCCTCTGGACCTCTCGAACACCTCTCCGTTGATGACGCGCAGCTTTTCCTGCTGCAGGCTGTATTCCAGGTCCCTGGGCCGGCTTGCATTGTAGATAAAGATGGCCAGCAGGACCATGGGAGCCTGGAGGAAGAAGTCCAGCGACGGGTGGAAGTCGAAGAGGAAGAGGGAGAGTGCGGTAACTAGAACAGTGGTGATCTGGCCTGTCAGCACATGGAACATGTTGTCTCTGAATTTCAAGATGAAGGCCACAGATAAACCCAGAGCAGCTGGGGAGAAGACAGAGAAGAGCGTGAGACTTCCAACTGCATTTTTCATACCTCTTGTAAGAACTTGCTTTACTTGCAAGATTCCTAGGCCACAAATTATGACTGTATTGACTACTAGAAATGCTACACTCATTACCTCTCTTGCCGAGAGTTAGATGTCATGATGGATACCACTTCCCCAATCTGTCTGTTAATTATGCAGCTACAGCCAGAAGATGTTAGCTAGCCATAAAGAATTAGGGGGAAACAGCTAGCCTGGCTCTGTCCAAAGGTTAAAAAAAATACACCAATCAGCACCTAAAGCTGTTGTGTGTTAAATTTAGTTCATTTCATCATACTCATGTCGTAATTTGTTTCTAGTCCTTACTGCTCCCAGCCAAGCAACAGTCTGGCACACAACCACCCGTAAAACCAAAGCTTGTTGTGTTTATACTTTAGCATTTGTATAGATTTTACAAACATAATAAACAGCATTTCTGTCATTTAGGTATGAGGAGCTGTTAACTCACCTGTGATAAGCACTAAACCCAGGGAGTAGATGTTATGTCCATGGAGGAGGCCACAGTGCATGGTGAGGCCTCGTGCCTCACTGCCAAGCCCAAGGGTCAGACCATTAAACAACACACCGAAGGCATACCTAAAAAACCAAGCCACAAAGTACGCCGATTACAATGGAAGAATTAAATGTAACCATGTGTCTTCTGCCTTATTAATTTCTTCTTTAGTTGCTGCTCACAATTTACTGTTCTGGATGAAGATGCTCTCAGTGAGCTGGTCTCCTTCTTTGAGAATCTTCTCATTGTAGATATTGGCCATGGCGGAGATGAAGCACTGGAGGAGCAGCAGGATGTGACCCACACCCAGAGCTCGAAGCTTCCCTACTATCCTGTCCCTCCAGGCCTGCCCGGGCAGGGACGACACCCAAGATTCACTAGCACTGTGGTGGGAGAACATGAAAAAATTATTGATTGGCATTTGTTCCAAAACGAGGTAGAAAACAGGCTGCAGTCTGGAGAATCATTGAATTATAAATTATTGATTTATTGAATCCTGATAGATAGACAGCAGATATTTTGTGAGGCAAAAAAATCTCCCCTATATTTCCTTTAAATTGGCAAAGAGGAACTCCACCAATTTTACACATTCAAATCAATTTACAAGTCTTGGGGTGTAGTAGAGCTTATGAAGCTTTTATGTGGTTCCAGAGGGGGCTGCGCAAAATCAGATAAATCGCCTCAAATGATGTCACTTGAGCCAGAGTCGGTTGGGCTGCCGAAGACTACAAATGAAAACAATCTGGCAGTGTGGAGCGAACCAGACCTCTGCAGCTGCTGCTCATCTCTGCTACAGGCTGCAGTAGCTACTACTAGCAAAACACACCGTTGCATTGCGGGTAATGTAGGTGCCGGGTTTCGACAAGAATGCATGGAATAAAAAAAGTTGATATCTGTGGTTCTGCTGAATCGATTTTGATCCTTTTTGTTTTTAACTGCCCATCATGAGTCTGACAGTGTTATAGGAGTGCGGTGCAAATATGGTGGAACGTACTTCATTCATCACCTATTAATGTATTTCTGCATTTGTCATGTTACCTGCTGTTCCTCATCTGCTCCAGCAGCTGTGTGTAGAGCAGGCAGGAGTTGGAGGGGGTGGAGAGGGGGTTTGAGTGGAGTCCTTGCACAGCAATGGCGTTTTGGCTGCCCCCTGACCCTGTCGTCAAGGAAACAATGGACAGGAAGAGGACAAGCAATGCTGCCCACTGAACCCAGGACAGGCGCCTCCTGAAGGAAAAAGTGAGAAACAAACAAAAAAAAGTTTAATCTCTAGTTGACATGAGCTGTATTACATATGCAGAGTTACACAGTAATGTGTGTGAAACTGTGTGCTACTAAACAATGGCAACTTTCAATATTTCACCCAACCGAAGTGTGATTTTGTCCTACAGTGTAGTAAAGAAAAATCTCACTTTGAAGCTACTGAAAGGGAGTTTTCAAGGAAAAGATTTTAAAATATTTGGTTGAAATGGAAGACGTCTCTTCCACACAAATCACACAAAAAGATCAAGCAACAGATCTATAGTCAAACTCGCAAAAACATACACATTATCCTATTGAAGAAGAAACGTTTTCAATTGAGCCACTTACTTTAAAACAATCCTGAAAAGTACAGCTGTGGTCAGGATGACAAAGTTGGAGAACAACACTGCCATGGCCTGCGGGGAAGAGGAGGAACAGCTGGTTTAGAGATAAACAGCAGAGTGATAGCATTAACATAGTCACAATAACACAAAGTCTTTGGGCAGGACATTTTGTAAAAGCTGATATGATAGGAGAAGTTACAATCTACATTTAGATAACATCGAAACTCGCTGAATTTATTTGGTTAAATGCTTTTAAATCCAAAATTAAAGAACTAGAGGCAGAGTCCTTCATATGTAAATGTATGTAAATTGTGAAGCTTACTCTTGAATTATGAGCTCACAACATTTTTCACTGGATTTTAAAGAGGGCTTAAAAGAAAAAGTGTGGCTTGCATGTTAATGGGGGTTGAATAATTGAAATGTATGCATTAAAATTCCCCCCAGAAACCCTACTGTAAAGCTAGCACACAAAATATTTCCTTCAGGTAGGTGCAATATAACTAAATAGTTAAATCTTAACTAACAGGCTGCAGGTAAGTCATCACATAGAAGATGATGAGGTTGTCCAGAAAGTAGAGGAAAGCGGGTACAGCCCACTTCAGGGAAGTGAGGAAGGAAGAGCTGGAGGAATAGCCGAGCTCTCTGCATGAGCGTCCCTCTGAAGAAACAGAGAAAAAGAGCAGATAAACATACCATACCATCACACACACACTAACACACACTCAGACACACTGTGACTTCTATGGTTACCTCGGACTATGACCCTGATTGACATGGCCAGACAGAAGAGCAGTTTGAGCGCCTCAGCAAGTATATTGACAGATGCAGGGAGGAAGTCATACTTGTTCTCTGCAAATTGACCACAAAGAGACACAGTCAACAACACCAGTCGTATACATACAAAAAAAAACTCTCAGTGGGAAACAAAAAGTCATATCTGTCTCATGTCAGTCACTCACCAGCGTTGGCAGAGAACTTGAGCAGCAAGATGCGACTGGTCCCCAAGGTTACAAAGCCCAGGCCGAGGGCCAGGGTGTAGCCTGACGAGCGGGAGCAAAGCCTGGGGCAGGAACGGCAGCACGCCATGGCTAGGACTGGAAATACATGCAGTCAGGCCTGCTGTGACACCTTAAAAACACAGACACACAGTGCCCCGAGTTTCAGGGTCCGAATCAAGATTGCAATGAAATGGTGAGATCTTTATCCAACAATATTGAGACCAACAGAGTCACTTGCAACAGCTCTAACACAAAGACAAAGCTGCAAATAATCATTCAGTTCGGTCAGAGCTTGGCAGGCTATCCAGGTCAATTAGCAACTGTCATTGAGGAAACTATATTGAAAACAAGTCAAATAAGGGGCATTGAAAACAATATAGCATGTTCCTGTGGCAAAAATATCACTTGGATTATGCTGGATTTTTGTGTTGGGATGAACTATTCATCTGTGAAAGGACTAATAAGGAGCAGTCAGTATCTCAAGACACATCAGTCAGGGGGTTTGAAATTCAAAACTTTTATTTTAAGGAGCTGATCATGGACTATTAACATCCCATTTATGTAGCCTTGCTTATTTACTGCAAATAATTCATTCATTTCATCATCATTTACTCTGTCAGTCATTTTCATAATTAATCAATTAGTTGTTTGTATGGCTGGGCGATATGGCCCTAAAAATGATGTTGTTCCCGAGTCAATGAACCAGATGGTTAATTGTGGTTTTAAACTTTTCTTTATGTGCAGTACAAACACTTCACAAATCTGAGACAGAACATTAAAAATAATTACGATAAAATCTTTTTTCAACAAATTATTAACAACATTTATTAATTAAATCAAACAATTGTTGAACATTTTTTATATTGTTATTGAGGAAAATTGTATTGCAATAAATATTGTTATTGTGTTATTGCCCAGCCCTAGTTGTTTGTTCCATAAAGTGTCAGAAAACAGTGAAAAATGTCGATCAGTGTTTCCCAAGCAAAGACCAAGATGACGTCCTCAAATGTCTTGTTTTGTCCACAACCCAAAGAAATTCAGTTTAGGAAAGAAACCAAATAATATTCACATTTGAGAAGCTGAAATCAGACTAATCGACTATGAAAATAGTTGACAACTAATCGATTTATAAACTAATAGTTGCAGCTGTAGTCTAATACAATAGTCCTGCTTTAAATCCTACTTTCATGGAGGTTAAAATGTAGAAATGTTTTTTGTAGAAAATGTTTTAGAAAGGTGTTGATTGCACTTAATGATCATTGGGAGGCTGTTTTTTTCACCCCATTTTTATCAGTGAGGTTAAGGCTAAATAAAAGATAAACCTCTCTGTATGATGCAACTGACTGTATTTAGCTCTTATCCTCTGCCCCGCAGCTTCACACGACCTACTCACAGTGCTGCTCTGTCCTGGTCTGACTTCTTCGGGGTTTTTAGGAACTATCTTCTGATGGATGATCAGTGAGGAACAACCTGACACACAAACACACACACCGTCGCCTTTGGGTAAGGTCCCCATTCACTTTTACTGACGTGATACAAAGCTCCTGTGCTTTTCTGAAATAATACCAAGCTGAGTAGGATGATGCTTTTCTGATGTAAAATGATTCTTTAGGGTTTAGACAGCTGGTCAGACAAAACAAACATGTGGAGACGTCGACGTTGGTCTGTTGTAGGACATTTAACAGACCAAAAGGACTAACCACAAAATAACAACAAACTAGAGATTAATCGATAATCGTTGCTACCAATCTTTGAGACAGTCTCTTACAATGTTCTAATATGCTTACAGCGCTCACCAAAAGGTTAATTATTTTTGTCAGGGACGTAAACTGATCTGCCCACAAAAAGAATTCAGGATCCAAACGAGTAACGTTAAAGTCTATAAACTCCAGCATCATTTGCACACAAAACCGTCATGTTTCTGCCAATAACGACGCAAATAAAAGCAAAACGCGGGCTCTTTTACATAATCTTACATGTAGTCACCAAAACGATGTGAAAATTAAACAGTCTTAATGACACTTACATGTTATTTTGATTCCTTCCAAACCATAACTTATGCATTTCGACTTCAGCCTACCATTACTTCCCCTTCCTGGTTCTTCTGCGACGTGTTGACGTCAACCTCGCACGCACGCAGCACGTCCGTGTGATTATGGACAGACACAATCGATTGTCCCCATCTGAGAAGATGTGCACCAGGAACTGTATGTGAATGAACACTTTACTTTCTGTATTTAGAAGCCGAAGGAAGAAAATAGTATTACTTTACAGAGTATTTCCATTTTATGTTACTTTACAGCCTGCTTATATTTCACTACATTTTGAAGGCAAATATATAAGGCAAATGTACTTTTTACCTTGGAACCTTTGACAGCTAGATTACTAGCTAGATTAGATACTTGATTATCAAAGGAATAAAAAATATACATCAATATGTACATTATGATATATTATTATTGGTTCAGCTACCCAGCAGTAGGCCATTTAAACTAATCAAAATTAGCACCACCTTTAATAGCTCCAACATTAAAGTGATGAACACATTAATGCATCAATCCATGCATTTTAATCCAGTAAGGGCCTTTCTGCATAATGATTACTTTTACTTTTGGTACTTTAAGTAGGCTATATTTTGATGTTAATGTTGAAAGAGTATTTCTACACTGTAGTATTGCTAAAATATCTGAAAACTGCCTTGCAGGGAAAGCCACCCATAAAGGACATTGCAACATATTGATCTTTCATTAAAACTTCGTGAGATATCTTCAGTGGATTAAAAAAAATGCCAGGAATCTGCTGAGAAAAACACAACAGAGAGAAACAGACTTTTGGGAGTTTTTATGTGAACTCATGGAAGCCACTGCTGAATGCTAAGACTGTGGTCATGTCAGCGGCTTCAACGTAGACTTTGGATCCAGAGAAGTGACGTATTCTCAATAGTATGCAGGTTACATGTTAACCACACTAAAAACCAGTGACAATTGACAGTGTAAAAAATATTGGAATACAAAAAATATCAAAATAAAATTAAATACTTTAGTGTTATTTTTCAGTGGAACTTTTTTTCAGTGCCAGTACTTGTTTGAATGACATAATGTACCTTGTGTTAAGAGTAAAACTCACCTGGAATAGGTGAGTCCATGCAGTGCTTTAAAAACAAATAATAATACTAACCAGTGACGGGAGGCCAGTACAGGGAGGATACTGTCTCTTCTCTGTACCAGTTAGGAGTTTCTGCTGCATTTTTGGATTAACTGCAGGTGAGAAAAGGCTCATAACCAACTCCTACATAACAAGAATTGCAATAACTGAGACAAGGAGTGATAAAACCTAAAATGTACTACAGGCTCCAGATGTTTGAACGGGAGGCATGCTTAAATGCTGCAATATTTCTGTATCTATTCCACAAACATAAATAAATCAAGTTTGTGGTGGGTTGCCTCCACCTATTGCACATACTGTAATGTTATGTCCTTGAATTATGACATATTTTGATGGGATGATTTTCGGGAACATTCCTGAGAAATTTACCATGTAATTTTCCAATACCCACTCCCACCGTGCTTTACCAGCGAGGATGGGAATACGCACACTCCTTGGGGATGACTCAGTAAAACACACAAGGTTTCAATTAGAAGAGAGAGAGGAAAAAAAATATGCCAAGACACAGTTCAATGCCCGGGGACATAATGTTTAAACTCAGTGTGTGTGTGTGTGTGTGTGTGTGTGTGTGTGTGTGTGTGTGTGTGTGTGTGTGTGTGTGTGTGTGTCAGTGACAGATAAAGCACAGAGCGGGACCTCTCTGTCAGATCACAGCTTCTTCACTTGCAGAGCAGACCGGTATCACCTGGAGGACTGATCCCAGATATGAGACTCTGTGCCTGGGCTGGAGCTCGGTCTCTCCTGCCCGTCCTGGTTCTTTTGACTCTCCTCCATGTCAAAGCAGACGTGCATAGATCCAGGGAAAGACATTATTACATCGCTGCTGTTGAGATAGACTGGAACTACTCTGGCAATGACACACACAGGTAGGGTACTTGTTTGAATGGATTAGTGGTATTAAAGTATAAGAGTTAATGATTTTTTAAATTCCTACAATGGTTGGGGTTATTTATTCATTTATATGAATTTTGTCTTCACTAACGTGCTGTTATTGAAGTTGTTTGTACTGTGTAAAAACAGTCCTTGTTTAATTTCCTGTTTATTCATCCTGTCATTACATCAAGGTTACTACTGTATGCTTACTATAAACACATAATGGGTCCCACGCATTAGTAGTTACATCATATACGGAAACTTGTGACTTCAAATATTAAAGTCCATGTCTTCTTGATATGAGGCACAGTGTGTACGACATGTATTTTGCTGATTCATGTTTTGTGTTTTCCACCAATTCCGTAGGCTTGGTCCCACCTATAAGAAAGTGGTCTTTCGGGAGTATGAGAAAGACTTCAGACATGCTAAAACTCATCCCTCCTGGTTAGGTAAACTTTCTGTGCAATTTACACAGAGACACACTTTGTCTGGCTGTAATTACTAAGAAACACTCATCCTGTCTCCATTCAGATAGAAACATTTATTTCCTGATAATTTAATGCACATTTGATATATTTGGTGGCACAAATTAGAGGTCAAATTAAGAATTTTTCAACTGGCACAGTTAATTAGTTAATTATTAATGAGTACCCGCTGATTTATTTAAATTTGTAAATAAAAAATAACAGAATAATAGAGTGATTTGACTCTACAGACTGGTGAGATGTTAACGGAAAAACCTGAACAACAGCTAAAATGCTTCCCTACAGGTTGTGAGGGCTCACTGAACAGTGTGTTGTTGATGATGATCATGTGAATCATATTATGGTCTTTATAGTCACCGGATCTCAACCCAATCAAACACCTATGGAAGGATTTGGAGAAACTCGTCAGGCAGCACACTCATCACCACAAATAAAACACCGAATGAGGGAATATGTTTTGGATGAATGCTGTTCATTCTTCCAGTGGAGAAACTCTACGCAGTTGTGGAGGCTCGTGGTGGCCCACAACCTTACTAAGACAGAAAAGAAGGGGATATTAAAAACCTGTATTTAGTTGGTCATATTGGTTTGAAATAGCGACTGGTTTTGATCATGTTTTGATCTTCCTAAGACAGTTTAGGTTGTCACTAATACGTAGAACAGCACAGTTGGTAAAGCATAAATGCATCTGCCAATTTTTGATGAATAGTTAATTTGTTAGATATAGAATAGTTAATTTTTTAATGAAGAGTGAAATTGTTGAAACTGGAGAACAATCTGACTCTATGTCACTACTGTTTCACACAACTACATCAGCAGGTACTGTCCCGACTGAATACTTTCTCCAGTTTCCTCCAGTACCAAAGTACATTTTGTTTTCCAGGACAGTTCTTAAGAAATAACAGTTTCATATGACAGCAAGAGAACATCAAGAAAGCAGTACAAGAAAGGGTAAACATATATCACTCTTGGCTTACAGGGGCCGATGGTATTAGATTTGCTGGTCAATAACAGTCAGTGAATCAGCAGCAACAACACAGAAAGACAGTGATGAGTAAAGAGGACTTTATGTTACTTGTGTCATGATGGGGTACCAAAATACAAGTGCTGTGGATTCCAAAAAAACAAATAAATCTTTCTCCGCAGGTTTACTCGGACCCACGCTGAGGGCGGAGGAAGGAGAGACAATTGTCGTCACTTTCAGAAACATGGCGACTGGACCACATAGCCTCCACCCGCATGGGGTTGCTTACGGGAAACAGTCAGAGGGTGGGTGTCTGTTTATCCCAGCTGCAGATGAGCCTGACAGCTGTGGGTAACTTGAAGACGCCAGTAACGCAGTTTGCCTGTTAGGGTCGTTGTGGGTGCTCGTGATGTTACTCATTCTAATAATTACACAAGATTGGCTAACACAACAAACAACCTTGTTTGTCTTTTTCTAAAATATTAACCAGGACAGGCAGATTATCAAAGTAGACATACTGAAGTCCAACAGGAAGCATTGCTAAGCCTTAGGAAAGCAATGTCTGTGTCCATTCATATGGAGAAAATGTAGGAAATTAACAGTGCTCCTAAATTAGCTCTTAATGTTCTTAAACTTGCCGGTCAGAGTGCAGAGGAATTCAAAATTAAAGAACAACTTGCAGGAAACTCTTCATTAAGGATTCATTATTTTTGGCACTGGTATTTAATTAATTAGACCATTCCGACATCATACATTATTAATCCATAAGGAAGAGAGTTTTTGCCCTTATTCAAACTGCCTTTTCCCCCCTGCAGGAGCCAGCTACTTTGACAACACATCACAGAAAGAGAAGGAGGATGACGTAGTGGAGCCCAACAGTGAACACGTTTACTACTGGGAGGTGACATCAGATGTTTCTCCACAGCCAAATGACCCTACCTGTCTCACATACACCTATATTTCCCACCATAACGTTGTGGAGGACTACAACTCAGGGCTCATTGGTACTTTACTCATCTGCAAGCCTGGTAAGCTGTAAAATGCGACCGTTTTTTTTCACTGTTGCCCATGAATCACAAAATATCAGTTGCTGCTGCGCCCAAATGAATTGGTCATTATTTTTGATCGCTCTCACACTGTCTTCCCTACTCCCTCTCTCTCTGCAGACAGTCTGGATGAGACGGGGAAGCAGATTGCCGCCAACCAGGAGTACGTTTTCCTTTTTGGGGTCTTTGATGAGAAAGAGAGCAAGTACAAACCAAACGGCCATGCCTCAGACAACCATGTCAAATACACCATCAACGGATACACAGAGGGATGGCTACCTGGTTAGTCTGTCCAACATTAGCAAATCAGAACACCTCATTGTGTAGTTAATTTTAGAGATTTGCTAGTTTACTATTAGTTTACTTTTGTGGCTACTTTTATGCAGACAAATGATCTGAATACTTCTTCAACTACACACACAAATGTATGAGTGAGTGTTAGACGCCACGGTGATGTACAGTCAGGGAAAAGACATTCAGCAGATGTCCTGCATAAACAAAACAATTCAAAGAAAAAATACACAATATGACAGACAGTTTGCGCTTTTTTCAGATGTCAGCGTGTGTGCACATGCCTCTGTGAGCCTGCATCTGTTGGGTATGAGCTCAGAGCCAGAGGTATTCTCAGTGCATATGAACGGGCAGGTGCTGCAGCAGGCCGGACATAAAGTATCATCTGTCGGCCTGATCAGTGGCTCCTCCACCACTGCCAGCATGGTGTCTCTCCACACAGGCCGCTGGCTGCTCTCCTCACACATCGTCACGCACATGGAAGGTAAGTCTTCCACCCACCACCGATCGATCGTTTTTACCAGTGTAACTACATTTATAAGAAATAAACGTGTTTCTGCCACTGCAGCTGGCATGCATGGCTTTGTGGATGTGAAAAAGTGTGCCGGCTTCGACGCACCCCAGCGAAGGATGACCATTGAGCAGAAACGACACAGCAGAGAGTGGAAATACTACATAGCTGCTGAAGAAGTTGTCTGGGACTATGCACCTGAAATGCATGACTACATAGATGAGTAAGCACCATTTACAGATACATTTTAGAGGATTTTATAAGTTTCACAGCATTTTTAAAGGTGTACATGTAAACTAAATCAGACATACCTCTGTAGCAACATAAATCCTTTGTGTTTGTAATTAATTTGAGGTGCTACTGTTTATTTTTATTCATGGCTTTAGCAATTTAAAAGTCCTGATGTACACTGCCGTGTTTACTGTCAAAAGCGAGACTATGATAGTTGTGTTGATTGGTGTGTAAACCTGGTTTTCTGTTCACTTCTGCTTTACTGAAGAAGCTAAACATATTAGGAGTTATTTTCCATCTTTTCTCTCAACTCTGAGTGAGTGGGGGCCAACAGTGCTGTGGCTGTGTGGAACAAGTGTTTAAAATGGCCATGTTTGTTTACGGAAGGTATATCAATTTCTCAAAATATATTTAAATCTTGTATCTTTCTGTGTAGGAACTTCAAATTTCAGTTCCTGAAACAGTCGTCAACGCGCATAGGCAAGAAGTACAAGAAGGCAGTGTATACACTGTACAACAATGAGTCATTCACTGAAAGGATAGAGAACAAGCAAAGGAAAGATGAACTTGGGATTTTGGGCCCAGTGATCAGAGCACAAATCAGAGATGTCATCAAGGTGAGACCTTACTCAATTAAAATCAAATCAAATCAAATATTATAGAAAAGAGTGTTGTAAATGCTAAGCATGCCAAACAAATATTTAGGCATTAATACAGTATATTGAATAATTTACAAACATAAAAAAAATGTAAAGTACATTCTAAAACTAACAGGCACCTGATGAAGAGACTTACGACAATTTGTGTTCTCCGTTAGAAGGCACTACCTTTGAAATATAGTATTTGAATATACAAGTCAACCAAAGGGCTCTTTGTACCAAATAGTGGAATATTTTTGACGTGAGTCATCTGACCTCAGTCCAACTCAACAGGGCTGTTGCTGCTTACTTAGACTTACTTACTTAGAAATGACTAATTATTAGTATTTGGATTATAGACTGAATGTAAAACGTCCCTGAAACAAGTTAGAGAATAAGCGTGTCTGCTGAGATTTGACCTGAGTTCAGCTATTGATTGAAAAGGATTTGAAAATCAATATTTAAGATTTAAGTTTTTGTTTTTATCAATTAAGTTTTTGTTTATTTTAACTTCAAGAGCTGTCTACTGAATTTGGGGCACTATGTATAAAAATGGCTACAGTTCCTGCTCTGTTCATCTGATTCCAAATGAAACTGAAAGTCAGCACTTAAACCTCATAGTCATAGTTTTCAAATCAAAGACTGTGAAATCATATGTCGACAAATATCCTCCTGTCCTTTTACAGGTTGTTTTTAAGAACATGGCATCCAGGCCCTACAGCATCTATCCACATGGACTGACAATAGAGAAGTCAGAAGAGGGAGTCAACTACCCCGCAGGAGGTACTAAATCAATTCAACAAACTGATTGAACCCTTTGGTACAGTGGGTTTGATTATATATAATTATTACAATAAAATTAATGTCTCAATGTGTCTGCCAGGCAACCAGACCCATGGTGTTCAGCCAGGTGAGACACACACTTATGTTTGGAAAGTGGTGGAAGAAGATGAGCCTTTGGACAAAGACTCTCGATGTCTGACACGAATGTACCACAGTGCAGTGGACACACCACGTGACATCGCCTCAGGACTGATAGGACCAATCCTCATCTGCAAGAGTCTGTCCCTCAATGTCAGAAATGTGCAGGTAAAAAGATTTTACGTTTATTTTTCAAAGAAACTTTCAAACTTTGGTGATCCCTTAACTTTTCTCTAGTGCCACCAAGAGGTTGAGATTTAAGGTTTTTAGTGAAATGTCTCAACAGCTACTGAATGGGTTGCCAAGAAATGTGGTTCAGAAATTCATGTTGCCCTCAAGATGATTTGTAACCACTTTGGTAATCCCTTAAATTTTTGATCTAGTGCCATCATCAGGTTATTTTTTTAATTCATCAAATACGTTGGTTTGTAACCAAATGCCTGCAATGACATTCTCACGCACCTTATCTGTATTTTGTGTTCAGTGCTAATTAGCGAATGTTAGCAGGTTAATTCGTGAACATGGTAAACTTACTGCTAAACATCACTAGCAACTGTTTTTTTCTTGTTTTTATTTCATTTCATGTGTACATTTATAGGGTCAGCACACATTAATCAACATTTTGATGAATTTTCCATTGTTAGCAAGTTGGCAAATTTTTGTCTACTGTCCTTTGGTGATATGTTTTGAAACCAATTTAGGTTAATGCAGTGGACACTGAAAAACATTTTGTTGTATTTGTAGATTAACATAAAAAGGTACATTTGATGTTTTCTTCAGTTTTGTTGTGATGAAAGATTGGTAGATTTTAGTCCACCAAATATATACATTTCAACTTTCAACAGAAAACGGTTTATTTAACAATCAAAAGTATACTATAAATGTAAGACATTTTAAAATAAATAGAGGTTTTGGTTTGTTTCTACAGCTGAAAGCAGACAGGGAGCAGCATTCCATGTTGGCTGTGTTCGATGAGAACAAGAGCTGGTACCTAGATCACAACATTCGCCAATATTGTGATCAATCCAAAGTCAACAAGGCAGACCCGGACTTTTATAAGTCCAATGTCATGCATAGTAAGTTTCCCCATAATCTGATTGAAGCTAATAAAAGCTACTTCTAAAAGACATAATATATTCCCTCCTTTATTTCCTCATACATCTTACTGCATTGCCTCCAGCTCTCTGTCAGATGACTAATATTCATTTAAATTTCCTTACAGCAATTAACGGTTATGTGTTTGAGAGCGGCCCACTCTTGGGCTTCTGCAATGGTGAGATTGCAACATGGCACGTGTCCAGCATTGGAGCGCAGGACTACATCCAGACAGCTACTTTCTACGGCCATACATTTGAGCTGAATGAGCGGACAGAGGACTTTCTCAGCCTCTACCCCATGACTGGAGAGACCATCACTATGAAGTTGGAAAACATTGGTCAGTGAGGCCTTACAATGCCTTTTTTATGTCAAACTGTGTATCCAAATATTTGATGTTTAGGGATATGTTTAACTTGAGAAAAGCCAATGTACTGTATTTAATCTAATACTGTAATGCAAGAGTAGGTGATATGACATGTGAGGTTATGGAGACTATTGATATTTAATGCCACCATCTGAAATTTTTTGCACAAGTGAAAGCTGCTCGGTTTTGGATGATTTTTGTATTTCCCTCTTGACCCAGGTGTCTGGCTCCTGGCTTCCCTGAATTCTCACGAGACAACCAAAGGAATGCGGGTAAAGTTTCGGGATGCTGAGTGCTATCATGACAATCAGTATGAGTACAATGACTATGAAGATACAGCAGCAAACAAGGAATTTACCGTGTGGAAACCTCCGAGTTTAGATGAAATCAAGAAGGAAGAGGAGAAGCCAAAACCTGCAAAAGAAAGGACAGAGAAGACGGATATAGACACAGAAATGTATGCAGATGAATTAGGTCTCAGGTCTTTGAAGAACCGATCTAGTAGCACAGATGTGGAAGAGCTGGACCTGTCTTTCCTCGACTATGATGCTATTGATGTGCCTGATGGAGATACAAATTCCACCCTTCATTCCAAGAAGAAAAAGAGTAAAAATGAAACCTCTATTCCAAAGCCAAATGCTCTAAATAAGATATCATTATCAAATTGGAAAGAAGTGGATGGACAAGACCTTACAGCTGTTAATTTGCTGAACCAAAGCATCAGTGAGAATACAACACATATGCAGAACAGTAGTAATCCATCAACTTTAGACAATTATTTTTCCACCTTTTTTTATTTCCTAAACATGTTACTAAAGAATGGCCGCATAACCACAAATGGCAGTGATTCTGTAGTTGTCTCAGCTCATGATAATGTTACAGAATCTGACACAAAGAACACAACAGTTCACAATGCCACTGCATTATCAAAGGTTAGGAATTTATCTACAGAGATGACCAATCTTACCATAACTTTAAAAGAAACGACCAATCTTACTGTGACCTCAAGAGAAACCTCAGGTTCCATCTTGGTCACCCAGACCGGAACTTCTGTGGGCACGATCTGGGCCGAGGACTCAGAGGAGAGGCTCACCAGAGGGGATGTGTTTTCTTCCTCTGTGCCTCTGTCCAACTCCAGCACAAACACTCTCAACAATAATCCAGAGGGCAATGTCACCTCTGAGAATAACACAGCAACCAACCATGTTAACATGTCAGCAGATGGAACACACCGTTCATTGTCTATTCCAGCATCTGATGTAGGAGAGGCTGACATAAGCAGCACAGACAGACATATCTTGATCATCTCTGAGTTGGAAGTGGAGAGCACAGGAAATAATACCAGTGATAATGACTCTCTGATAACTACACCTGAGCCGGATTATGGACTTCAAATGAATTCCTCTGAAATTGTGACATATCCTGCCAATTCCAACCATGACAATGAAACACACGTTTTGCTTGAAACCGAGCCCTCACAGGATGTCACAGGGAATATATCCAGATCAAATATATCAAGTGAGATTAGTTTGCAGAATGTCACAGCTCTTCCTGGCGAGTTAAACCACACGTCTAACGGGGAAGGTTTCTCCAATAATACTGTGTTTTCAGGGAACCTGGAGGAGGTACCTGCCACAGACAGCAGTGAAGAAGTGCTTATCTACCTTAAAGAAACAAATACAGAGGGGATTAAAACCACCTCTGTCAAAACACATGGGCACAACTGGACTTATGAGGTAACTCACCAAGTGGTACCCATGGATATTCCTGACTACATGAAGAAATACTTTGGGAATGAGACGCCTCAAACGACACCAACTCCAAAAAAGAAGACCAAGAAGGTGAATGTCCGACAGAGGCCCCAGAAGGGCCAACGCATGAAAACAAAGAAAAGGAAGGAGTATAATCCTCTTGTCTTACCACTCTCTCCTCGTGGATTCAATCCAGGAATGAGCCCGCGTGGGTCACGACCCCATGCACCACAACCCGTCTCTGATGAGGAGGAGCTCATTAACATGCCTGTGGTCATTGGTGTACCCCGATACCCCGATTTCAGTGACTACGAGCTGTATGTCCCTGGGGACGATCCAAATCATCTAGAGCTTGGTGAGCAAAATGTGAAAGCAAACGAATATGAGTATGTGTTCTTCAAAGACCCCTACAGCGGTCATGAGGACATCAAGAATCTCAACCTGGACGAGACCACCAAATACTACTTAAAATTCTCAGGCCCAAATGTCAAGACTTATTTCATCGCTGCAGAGGAGGTTGAGTGGGACTATGCTGGTTACGGAGTGAGGTAAGCTCAGAGATAGCAACAAAAAAAGTTCATGACTATTCAGATTGATTTGAAAATTGGACAGCAGGTACACATCCATTCATGCAAAGCTGAGATAAGGTTCTTTTATCGCCACAGGAGGCAAGACAAGTCGCAACAAAGCAGCAGAGAAACTAAGTTTACCAAGGTGGTTTTCCGAAGTTACATGGACAGTAGCTTCAGCACACCTGAAATCCGTGGTGAGTTAGATGAGCATCTAGGCATCCTGGGACCTATTATCAAGGCAGAAGTTGGACAAAGCATCATGGTAAGACTGTCAGCATCAGCTGCAAAGCTGTCATTTGTATAGCTCTTCTGAAGTTGCACATTTTAAGACTGTATTTTCTGTGTGAAGGCTTACCGTCCTTGTTTTCTATAAATTGTAGCATATCCATGTCTGATTGCTTTATGTAAACCATGCCTTAGTGGAATTTCTTGCTGAGGGTAAAATAAGACTGACAACAGTCTTGTGTGTACACTAAATATGATGACAAAGGGAGCAGCCAGTTAGTTTAGCTAAGCACAAAGTCTGAAAACAGGGGGCATTGGCTACTCATGCTCTGTCCAAAGGTAACACAACCATCTCTAAAGCTCACCAATCAAATTGTTCAGTCTTATTTGTTTGATCCATACAAAAAAGTGTAAAAACGACATGTGGTGGTTTTATGGGGGATTATGTGCTGGACCACTTCCTGCAGGGGTCTGTTTCCCTAGCTGTTTAACTGGCTTCTGGCTTTAGATAATATACACTGCTCAAAAAAATAAAGGGAACACTAAAATAACACATCCTAGATCTGAATGAATTAATTAATCTCATTAAATACTCCTTTCTTTACATAGTTGAATGTGCTGACAACAAAATCACACATAAATTATCAATGGAAATCAAATTAATCAACCCATGGAGGTCTGGATTTGGAGTCACACTCAAAATCAAAGTGGAAAACCACACTACAGGCCGATCCAACTTTGATGTAATGTCCTTAAAACAAGTCAAAATGAGGCTCAGTAGTGTGTGTGGCCTCCACGTGCCTGTATGACCTCCCTACAACGCCTGGGCACGCTCCTGATGAGGTGGCGGATGGTCTCCTGAGGGATCTCCTCCCAGACCTGAACTAAAGCATCCGCCAACTCCTGGACAGCCTGTGGTGCAACGCGGCGTTGGTGGATGGAGCGAGACACGATGTCCCAGATGTGTTCAATTGGATTCAGGTCTGGGGAACGGGCGGGCCGGTCCATAGCATCAATGCCTTCCTCTTGCAGGAACAGCTGACACACTCAAGCCACATGAGGTCTAGCATTGTCTTGCATTAGGAGGAACCCATTGCCGACCGCACCAGCATATGGTCTCACAAGGGGTCTGAGGATCTCATCTCGGTACCTAATGGCAGTCAGGCTACCTCTGGCGAGCACATGGAGGGCTGTGCGGCCCCCCAAAGAAATGCCACCCCACACCATTACTGACCCACCGCCAAACCGGTCATGCTGGAGGATGTTGCAGGCAGCAGAACGTTCTCTTGTTCCTCAGTGTTGCTTCCTAAGTGGACAGTTTGATTTCACAGGAGTGTTGTTTAAGTGTTCCCTTTATTTTTTTGAGCAGTGTATATTTATCACAGTGACATTAGAGCTGTATTGATCTTTTCATCTAACACCTGACAAGAAAATCAATCTGCGTATGTCCCTGAATGTCTAACTATTCCTTCAAAGCCATAACTACCTAATCACAGAATGTGTCTTTTTTCTTGCAGGTGGTGTTCAGGAACAAAGCCAACCGTGCGTACTCCTTACACCCAAATGGGGTTTCCTACACCAAGCAAACAGAGGGTCTGTCTTACGAAGACGACTCGAAGTACTGGTATAAATATGACAATGAGGTTCAACCCAATACTACCTTCACATATATATGGAAGGTCGATGCTGTGGTTGGGCCAACACCAGATGAGTCTCACTGTCGGACCTGGGCCTACTATTCAGGTGTTAATCCTGTGAGTAATTTGCACTTTCTAAAAAAAATATTAACTAAATATCAGTTTAGTATTGCAGGTATTGAATAATGCTATTTGTAGAATTTGAGTTTCTGACTGTGGCTCCCCCTAGTGGCAGCATAAAAAACACTGTGGGAAAGTGAGACGCACTGCACCGATTTTCACCAGGATTCTACAAATAAACCATCAAAATCAAAATAATTGAAAAGATATAATAGATAATCACATTCAGATTATACACATAGGGGCTTTAAAGTAAGATTAAACTGAATGTAACACATTCAAGTATGTATTACGATTCAGCACAGTGGTATATATTTTCAAAAAATACTAATATTAAACCTAGTGCATGCTCTGTCTTTTAGGAAAGGGATATCCACTCTGGCTTGATTGGGCCTTTGCTGGTGTGTCGAGAGGGCACCCTGGGCAGGACGTTAACAGACATGAGGGAGTTCACATTGCTTTTCATGATCTTTGATGAGTCTAAGAGTTGGTACTACGAGCAGAACCACGAGATGATGCAGAGGAAAACCCGAAGGAGAGTTATGGACCTCAACTTCAAGGACAACCTCAAGTTCCATTGTAAGGCATTATGTACCTTCAACTAGCCCGGTTCAAATGATAATCCTCCTACAAATCTTTAAAATTTTGTCAGCAAGAATTTTAACATGCTTATTTACACATGGAGTATTTACATCACCGTTAATATTATATCACTGTGTCAGAACATGGTACTTTAGGTAGCAAAGAGTTGCAGTACCATTTCTTCCATGCATTCAGGATCAGTTACAGAACAAAACACAGTGACCAAAAATAATTAAACAATATGTCTTTTTGTCTCTTGTGTCCAAAGCCATCAATGGCATTATACACAACTTGAAGGGCCTGAGGATGTACACCAACCAGCTTGCGTGCTGGCACCTAATAAACATGGGTTCCCCTAAAGACTTTCAGAGTGTCCACTTCCACGGACAGACGTTCCTCCACAAGAAGATAACCAACTACAGACAGGCCGTCTACCCACTGCTGCCTGGTGAGCAACATGTTTGTTTGTTATATCACTTCAGAATAACATCTTTTGCTGCATTTTTTCTTTCAAGTTGTGAATAGAAGACATGCGCTACAGTATTTGGATTGACGGTACCTCAAAACAGTTTTAATACAGAGAATAGCTACTGGATATATTTGATGTCAAAAATGTATCAGAGATAGCGTGTGTTTCGACTTAATGACTGAACTGTCTTTTGTCAGGGAGCTTTGCTACTCTGGAGATGTATCCATCCAAACCTGGTCTGTGGCAGCTGGAGACAGAAATTGGATTCAACCAACAGAAGGGCATGCAGACCCTCTTTCTGGTTCTAGATAATGGTACAAACATTTACAATATGATTTTCTAACTACATTGACATACTGTTATGTTATTATACTGAGAAACTGCTTGTATGTCTCCTCCAAGACTGCTACCGTCCGCTGGGTCTACAGTCCGGCACCGTGAAAGACAACCAGATCACAGCTATTAACACTAGAGGTAGCCATAGCCATACCTCCTCCAATTTACACCCATCTGTTTTGGCAACAAATGCACTGTGGTCCCACTGCAATCACCATGACAAGTGAAATGACTGCGGAAGTATTGCAGTTTAGCTCTAGATGAATGACAGTATTTCTATCTTTGAAGGATACTGGGAGCCTCATCTTGCCAGATTGAACAATCAGGGTAAATATAATGCATGGAGCACTGAGCAGAACCACAGCTGGATTCAGGTATGTGATGAAGGTGCAATAAATGTGTGTGTGTGTGTGTGTATTTTTGACTATATTTGCATTTGCTTTCTATGTGAATACAATCTGCTACCTGTGGAATTCCCCCTGTACAGGTGGACTTCCAGCGGCCAGTTGTGATCAGCCAGGTGGCCACCCAGGGAGCCAAGCAGATTTTCTATTCCCAGTTTGTGGAGAAGTATGCTATCTCCTACAGCAGCGACCGCCGGAATTGGATTTTCTATAAGGGTGACAGCAGGGAATTCAGGAAGGTGGGGGACATTGATCAAAGCAAACAACTACAAACTAAGAGAAAAGTATGTGATCAACTCTTTACTTCTCTCTGTCTGCTCTTCTCTTCCACCAGGTATTCCCTGGGAACCGGGGAGTCAATGGACCAGAGACAAACACCTTCTTTCCTCCTGTGATTGCACGGTTCATTAGGCTCCACCCCATCACCTGGTACAACAAGGCCACACTCCGCATGGAGTTCTACGGCTGTGAGCTTGACGGTAAGATGTTAATGTACCGTAAGGATATAAAGTATTTGAAATGTTTCATTGACTTGGTGTGGGCAAGCCAGAACTCAAGTCAATCCCTTATATCCAGCTGTATCTTCTGAGCCATTTCCACATCTTATATTGTTTTATTTTTTTAAATCGCATAATAAGCTAAATCCATACAGTACATACTAGTCTGCAGTTCTTTGACATAAAGTGGCAAAACTTGTGTTAAAGATTCTCTGAAACCTCATAGTCAATATTTATTTCATATATTCTTGATTTTGTTCATTGTTCACTAGCAACATAACTTTACTCTTTATTTGTACAGTCATTTTTTTGGAAAAACAATGTATCACACCAATAGATTCTCCAAAGTGCAGACATTATGTTGATCCATTCGGTATGAGCTCCAGATTTATACTACAGATATTTACTACTTTTATGTATTTGCTATACACATCAGCTATGTGCTCCACATTAACTACATTAAATGTACAAATATGACCAATCTTTTTGTATAATTTATGATAAATGCTTTTCCTGGTTAACAAAAACTTTGTCTGCTTTGCAATATGACACTTGTTTGATTCCTGTAAATGACATTTCTAATGTTCTCCCTCAGGCTGCTCAGTGCCGCTGGGGATGGAGAGCAGACAGATAGAAGACCATCGTATTACAGCCAGCTCCACAGCATCCAGCTGGTACTCGGGACCCTGGAACCCATCCCTTGCACGCCTCAACAAGCAGGGCACCATCAATGCATGGCAAGCTAAGGTACAAAATCCCAATAGTCACATGACACCAAAAGAAATGCATTCAAATATATAGAGTATGAGGCAGAACACACAGAAAGTGACCTGGTTCTTGTCACACAGTGTCTAAGTGACCTGCTGGTAGAATACCAAATATGCAATCTCCTAAAACCTTTAAAAATGTGTGTGTTGTGTATTAAGTAGAACTTAAGTAGTTCATAAATGCACATAGCAACCTACAAGTCAACCCCCCCGCCCTCTCTTCCACAGTATAATGACATGAACCAGTGGCTTCAGGTGGAGCTGCCCAAAGTTAAGAAGATCACAGGTATAATAACGCAAGGAGCCAAGTCTCTGGGGAAAGAGATGTATGTCATGTCCTATGCTCTGCAGTACAGCAACAATGGGATACACTGGAACCAGTACACAGATGATGAGGACCTCCCTTACAAGGTGAGCTGCTGCAAAATCACGGGGAACTGTAATTACATGAACCAGCTCACCGGAGTTTTCTTTGACAGTAGTAGATAGTGATACTTAACAATTCTCTCTCTCTCTCTCGTCAAATCCAGACCTTTCCCGGAAATACAGATAGCAACGACCATGTGAAAAACTACATCTACCCTCCTATTTTCTCCCGCTTCATCCGAATCATCCCCAAAAGCTGGATGGTCTCCCTCACCATGAGAATAGAACTACTGGGCTGTGACTTTGAGTGAAACACACACACTATATACGTCTATACCAAATGAGGACAGGTCAGGTCAAACAATGCACATGTACAGGCAAACTGAAACACACAAGTAGTGTACGCACATCCACTTTCACATCACTGTCATGTGGGGCAGATACTACATACATATGTACATTTATATGTCGGGCCATGTGTTAAACTCGTCATACAGTTTGTGAAACTCAACTGTTCAAATTGCCACTGGGAAATTTCAGTTTCCTTCTTGCCAGATGTGGACGTTGCCACAAGGAGAATGCAAAAATAGTAATATACAACCTAATACAATGCAGGGTGTTTTATTGTACAAATATATGCCCAGTTTTTATATATAATATAATTTGTTATAAAACGTATTAGTGAATGCAATAATATGCAGCACTTTTTCAAAGCTGATATTTGGACATCAGAAATGAATATAAATTAATGTAAATATGTAAGTAAAGATCATGTAATTTATTTTTAAATAAATATGATGTGATTTATGCGTACATAAATGAACGGATTCTCTTTGCAAATAGCACATCTCGGTATACAAAGTAAGAGCATGTGAACACTGATATCTTGCCATGGTGTCTTGAAGGTGTCACTTTTAGCACCTCTGCTGAGGCCTGGGCCCATCGTTAAACAGCACCTGAGGGCCTCCAGAGTCAACAGACACGTGCAGCTGCAAACACATGCCATGTTTATCCATTTGCTGATCATGTTAAACTGGCCACGGGAGGTGTGAAAGTCTCAGCATGGCTGTAGTGAATGCTACTGATCTGTGAAGACAACTTAAGTCACAGATAGCTTTATTGGACAACTGGCTGCCTTAGGTTTTGGTAATACTGATGGGAACCAGCTGTTAGTGTCTCTGTGTAATTTGACTGTGGAAATACTCTACATAATAACTTTTCTATTGTTGTCAATTTCATCCACCGCTGGTAAAAGCTTAGTGTCTTAATTTTAACGGGTGATTATCTGGTTGAAGGTCTTATAAATATGACGTCGGCCGCCCAGCTGCTCATCCAGACATCAGACACAATCTTGGAAAATACAATGTTGTTTCACGTCTGAGAAAGAAGTGACAGCAAGCCGATATATAATTAATGTGCTAATCATCTGCAAACATCTTAGCAAGTATTGTAATAAAATAACCAATTTTGTTATTTTTTAAATTACTGCTAACATCCACCAGCTGCTGCTGGTGGTGCTGCTGTAACATTAATAGGTTTTCAAGCCTATTTAGCCAAACAATTTGCTAAATGTTAGCAGGAACCTAATAGAAGATGCTGTAAATGTGTGCTTCAGGGATAAACTAATCTCAACTCAAGGTCCATGTATTTGCTTGTTTCAGACTGTTCCACCGTTTCACACATGCTGATGAAGACTGTGTAATACAATTGAAAGCTCAGAAGGAAGCAAATACATTGATAGTGTTTCCAGCTGTCAAGCTTAACGATTTGTTTTTCTGAACATTCTGGCAAACTCATCCCTCCACACAGCAAAACAAGGGTTTGATTAATTCAAAAGTTTAAAACAGCAGATGTGAGTGTGATAGCTCACCACCAGATGTCGCTGCAGCTTCACCTTTGCTGAAGTTCAGGCCCAGACAAAATATTTTCATGTCAGTGTGATAAGGTTTTGTCTGATAGACCTCTGATAAGATCTCTGGGGATCATGTTGTACAGAGCCAGATGACTTGTCTGAGTACAGTGCAGTTCTTCAAAGTTTGACTCATAACTTAAAATATAACAACATATACTGTGGTTTTTAAATACATGAACTCACAAGCATAATTCATAACATTCAAAGGGACATGAATATTAAGAGAAATTGAGTTTGACAAGATAAACAGAAAAATCATAATCTAAAACTCTCAACCTGGTGCTAGTCGCCCTATTTTCATTTGCTACTGTACAAATATGCTAATGAAATAACGTTGAATAATTCTTTGTTTTAGTGGGACTGTTGGGACCCGGAGGTTCTTGATATACATGCGATGTTTTATACTGTATGAACTAATGCTGGGACCCATGTTCACCATACTGACATACTGAAATATTTAAATCATTGACGTAATGTAAAAATACACAACCACAGGAAAAATCCTGCAGTCAAAATGTTACTTAGGTTGAAGAACAGAAGCAAAAAGTGAAGTACATTAAATTATTTGAATATTGAGCCCCCTATCAAGGCAAGAGTCCAGAAACAGCTTGTTCCTAAATGATCTGTTATGACAGAACACTTTGGCCTTGTTCTGTCATGATCTGCCTGGTGATTAAAATATCAAATGCACTGGGTCATGATTATAAATAGGCTATCTGTGTTACACTCCTGCCTGGCAAGTGACACATAAGTTGTTTACAAACACACTGTTATTAGGGCGACGTCGGGAGAGTGTAACTTCAACCGGGAACCGTTTTATTGGTCACTGCACGCACACACACACACACACGCACACGCACACACACACACACACACCCTCCCCTCCCCTCCTCCCTGCTCTTGTCGTCACCGCCCCACTGAGCAGGGCACGTTAAAAAGCGGCAGTCTTCTGGCTGGAGGTCAGTTCAAGACCTTGAGGAGTGTCACAGACAGGAGGACAGAGTGGGACTTTACATTTAGTGGCAAATATACATCAGACGTTACTGGATAATCTCAAATTACTGGAATTATGAAGTCTCCAAAGATGAAACCTCAAGGTAAATATAAGTTTGTTTTTCCTTGATGTATTTGTTTTATTTGTATTGTAACAACACGACCTGTTTGGTGTGTTGTTTGCAGTCATTGTCACCACGGGTTCACACTCTAATAACCTTTAAATATAATATTATATATTATATAACATTATAATAATATTATACAATATTACATTATATATTATATAATATTATATATATAATATTCAAAAAGGAAATATTACAGGAAATAAAATATAGTATTAACTGATTGACTGCAATACACTTCACATATTAATCCAGATTAGCCTAGTTGTTTGCTGGTTTAATGTCAGTCCCTGACTCGGCTGAATATTTATGAGTATAAATGAGTTATTTTCAAGCCTTTTCTGACATTTTCTTGCAGGGAAATTCGTCAACGAGGAGGATCTGAACGACGTGCTGTGTGAGTTCGACGCGGTGATCGAAGACTTCACGTCCCCGGTGGAGAAGCGACACTTCAGGTACGACGAACACCTGAAGACCGTGAAGAGGAGGAGCAGCGCCAGCGTCAGCGACAGCGGCATCAGCGACTCAGAGAGTAAGGAGAAACACGTTGATTAATTATTTACTGTACATTTACTAAATTTAGGGAGACTGCAATTCATCTGAGTTTCTTAAACCAGGGAAGGTTCCAGACTGCATCTTAAAGTTATGCAATAAAAGTCCCGTTAGTGACACTTGAGAATGGAGATCAGGAACTGTAGAAGTGATAGTTGTGGTTTGTTCTTTGCATCTGTCACTTATGGCTGATGGTCTGAAGGAGTTCTGCCGGCTTTGCCCAAACAGACAGTGCCAAGAAGTCTGTATTTTTTTTTTTTTGTAAGACAGTCATAAACTTTCCCCCACTAATGCTGCTCCTCTGCTGCAGTCAGCGGTAATTCTCCACTGCACTACAATACCTTTGTGTGCAGTATCTTATCATGTGCCATCAGGAGGGCAGCAGGGGAGACTGGCAAACTGTTGCACATGCATGCTCTCAAACACAATTACACTCAGCACAGAGAGGGAGGGGGCGAGAGAGAGAGAGAGAGAGATCCTTGATCATAGTCCAGAGATTTGGGCTCAGATTAAGCTACTGC
This sequence comes from Micropterus dolomieu, assembly GCF_021292245.1. Lineage (NCBI taxonomy): Eukaryota > Metazoa > Chordata > Actinopteri > Centrarchiformes > Centrarchidae > Micropterus > Micropterus dolomieu. The sequence goes on along the minus strand of NC_060156.1, from coordinate 26,528,822 downwards.
TGCATATTTTGGCACTCCTGCCACCATATTGTGGCTGCTCCTCTGAAGTTGTCTTACATTGCTACATTACTCTAACATACTGGGTTCTAAAAGTCTGCTCCCTCAGCTGCAGAGCCGGCCTCAGTGACATACAGAGAAAAATATGCTCCATGTCCCCATGAGCAGAGATAGTTTCCAGAACATGTGTGAGAGCGTTTAAATTTCCAAGGCAAGAAGTGAAAATATTTTTATGGTCTTAAGTTTTCTGGAAAGACCATCTGTGGAGCCATTTAAGAGTGGATGTCCAGTTAACTGCGGACTAGACCGCCTTCCAGTCACATCAGTGCATGATACACTCCAAAAAGATCCGGGCACTATCACTTTCCTCTGTGTAAAACCTACATGAATAAATATAATTGAATGCAGGTTTCCTTCCTTTGGGACAGCAATTTGGTAACTGCATGCTAGCTGTTCCAGTGGTTTTGTGAGGATATCATCAAGCCCACAATGTTTACTAATCCGGCTACAATTTATGTAATTACCACATAATCACTAAAGATCTTGCTGTAAGCAACATCAGTGATAAAAGAAGGGAGGAGGTGTTCAAACCTGCGTCTGTGGTGCTAATGAGGTTGTTGATTTGCTCAAGGGATCAGATTCCTGCATGAGCGCTGTCTTCTCCATGGCAGTCTAATGAAGTGGGACCTGTCCCACGCAGGGATGACCTATTGTGTTGTAGCCTGATGGATGGATGAACTGCTGAACATGGAGATAAATGACACAAACTGTGCATGGTCTTAGAGATCCACCCTAAAGTGTGCATGTTCGAGCGAGGGGCAGAGATAGAAAGAGGGTAGAGGAGGGAGAGTGTGAGCAGCAGAAGTGAATTTGAGAAAACTGAGAAGTGAGAGGGTTTCATGTCCAGGTCAAACACTGACGTTAAGGCCACAGCTCTGTGTGTGTGCGTCTGGGTGCTCCCCGTTGTGTGTGGCGTCTCCTGTCTCACGCTGTGTGTTCACTGCTGAGTGATGGGAGTGGTACAGGTCAGAGAGGGGGGGGTAAGTAAGGGGTTGACATCTGAGACACTGTTAAGGTCTGCTGGAGTTCTCCATAGAGGAGTTAGATAGTCAAGATAGAGTGATAGTCACACACACTTACTTCATACTCATATAGATATCGTGGTCGGGATTGTTTACACTTTCACCAAGACTCTACACTTCCACATCCAGATGCAAATGAAAAAATAAAGTTTTATTTTTAATGAATGGCAAGTCAAATTCTATCCTACAGAACACGAATACAGCTGTAGAAAGCACCTACTTTCTTCTCTCGTCCTTCATTTCTCACTTGACCAAGAAACATTGAAAATATAATATGTTCTGCGGCTGCTTGAAATACATCTGGCAGAATCAAGGTGGCCATTATATCATTTATGTAACCATCCATTTAGAGTTTGGGTAACAGCAGCCCGAACTAGAACGTATTCTCTTCTCGTATCAAACTCTAAACGTGTCAGAGATAAATCTTACTTAAGAGCAGGGGGAAAGCTGTGTGACTTCAGAGCGCTCTCTGTCCAAGACAACCTGTTATATTGTAGTCACTAACGGCCACAATGGAGACTTAGTCAATGAGTTAAAGTTATAAATGGTATTTTTTGCTTTGGAGGTGTCCAGTTCAGCAGAGCAGACGCCATTGCTTATGGAAAAGATGTCATTACTGCGGCCATATCTTGTACAGTTTGTCTGTGTATGTGTTTGTGTGTATACACGTCTTTGTGTGTGCAAATACAAGCACATGCATGTGTGTGACAGACCACAGAGGAAAGTTGTCATTAGAGGAGAATGCAATGATTATACCTTGAAACTGCTCTACTGACACAGATCAGAATTGTGTGTGTTGCATAAGGAACACCTCGCCTAATCACATTTGTCTACATTTGGTCTTGTCTCTCTTTCTGACAGGTGCAGAGTCTCTCAACAGAAACAGCTTCAGCTTCAGTGATGAGAGGCTGAACTCCCCCACTGTGCTCTCCCCTACCACCACCACACCTCCGCTCATGTCACCAAAACGTGAGCTCCACTCCTCATACTTAAACACACACTGTGACTTTGCATACAAACCTCTTACTTTACTTACAGTTGGAAAGAGCTTACTGGGCTTAGACAGATTCAAATCCTTGTAATTGGACATGGGTCAAAATGAGATGTAAGTCTGTATAATAAACTATTGTTAGATTGAAGTCTGAATCACTTTCTTTCCCTTCCAGCCAAACTCGGCGACACTAAAGATCTGGAGGACTTCATCGCCGACCTTGACAGGACATTAGAGAGTAAGTGCTAATGCAACCTAGCTGTCAGAACCCTTGATGAATTAGCCCATTTGCTGGCGCCGCCTGCCACTCGGGATTAACAGGAGCGTTTGTTCCCTATGTCAGCTATGCTAACTACCACTCATAAAGTGACACGAGTCACTCCCCTTAGGTTTCTAAGAAACAGTGATGTGTCAGGACTATGAAGGAGCTTGGGCATGTTACGTGGACCATGAGGCCTCTTGGGTTACATTGGAGAGAAAGGCAGCATATCACTTTTCACCCATCACTCAAATTTGAAGAAAGTGCTGCTACCAACACCATGCAATTTGTACACACTACATAGCACTGTGTGGATGCTAGCTTTGCTATTTTGTCCCATCCCTGTCTCCACTTTTTCCCTAGTTCATGTTTAACATAGACACAAGTACTGAACTGAAGGCAATACAACATAATTTAGTAGTTTATAGAACATCATGGGTGATAGATATACATAGCTAATTTGTGTTGCACCTCTTGTGAGGCTTGTGAGTGTTGGAACTTGCATCACAGCATAAGGAATGTGTGCTGGGGCAAACCTGGGCTGAAATTCCTACTGTAAATGTCAGGAATGGAATGAGACAGACGTAGGAGCTGAAACGCTTTCCTTATTTCCATGTTTTTTCCTTCCACCGCCCTGCTCTGTTCTGTGTTTCGGCCACTGAATGTCCGTCTTTCACAGCTCGCAGGCGTCCAGTGCCTCTGTAAAGTTGGACATTCAGTCAGCCAGTCGGGCAGTCAGCCAGCCCCCTGTTAGCACTGGAGAATGGCGTGTTTATTAGGGCCAACAGTGTTTACGATGACCAGCCTGTAAAACCCAACGTCCGTCGCTCTTAGAATAGAGCTGGCAACGGGCAAGGGAGTTCTGCTTTAATCAGGTGTGTCTGTCTGTCTCTGTCTGTTCTTAGGCATGTGACACGGAGGCTCACATTCATCTTGGAGTCGAGCTTTGGAGGGAGTGGATGTCTGGGCCCCCCTTGAGCTGCTAACATGCTCCCGGCCCCCACACTGAAAACCACCCAACAGGATACAACTGGATGGCACAGCAACTTCTAAGCGGCTCCACCACGACATCAGGTCTAGCCAGCACTCCTAAAGTTAACCCAGCAGTGTCTTCTAACTCCAGGCCAACTGGCTACTGGGCTGTAAGGACTGCAAGAAGGGTCAAAATTAGCATCGTAGGGAACCTGAGGACAAGAATCTTAGCTGCCATACGGTAACAGACTCCATGAAACGTCGTGAGGAATGGAGACGTGGAATATATGTTGCAAAAAGTCACTGGAACATTTATCGTTAGAATCCCAAATCATCCCACCACACAGACCAGGTTACACTCCCTCACCCAAAATTTAAGCTGGAAGAGTATTTAAAAAAAGCTTTTTATAATAGAAATATATTTGTAATTTTATAGAGGTCCTTATTGTCTTTTTTGTGAAATATATTTTTGTATCTTATGTAAATAATCTTTGTTTCAAATTCTATTTGCCTTGGTATTAATTACAGGACGTTCAGATTAAGATTTGACGCTCGACTGGAATAAAGTTGGATACATGCTTAAATGTGAACTGCAAGCTTAATCCACTCTGGAAAAAAACTGGAAAGAAAAGTTTGTATTTAATACAGTTAATGTCTGCCAGAGATATTAAAGTATGAAATGTTCTTGTAGTAACACATGCCTCCTGTCTTTATTTGGGAATGAACCATCTGTTTTCTTTCTCAAACTGAATTTAACAGCCTTTCTGCTTAGTTTTATATACTCTGTAGTTGTTTTGCTTTGTCTCTCTTTACAGTATCGAATATCCTAAAGTTAAATCCAATAGCTTATTTCACCTATTTTCATCTCCTCCCTCCATTGTCCTTATCTAAACCAAATCAAATCACACATGAAGGTACTGATTTCTCGCGGAGGCTGTGGACCACAGTAGGTGTAGAGCTGCTGACTGGCTGAACTGGAGCAGTAACGCGGTGAGAATCTTTGAATGACAGCTGGCCCCTCAGCACTTTATTAACCCACCAGCACCACTTCCTTGGTGTGGTGGAGGCCAACATAGTGCTGTGAACACAGGCAGGCAAACCAAATGAGATCTACAGTAAACTGTGCCATTTATTTTTTAGGCATTACATAATTATCTTTCCTGGAATGTGGATGTAGTTATGTACTGCAGTACACCAAAGAGAAAGACTCACCCAAATAGACTCCATGCAATAGTGTAGGAAGAGGTGAGACATTCACCTCCTCCCTAAAATGTAAAGTCATGTGCGCACCCACAAACCGGCACACTGAAATAGATATGACACACCTCTTACCTTTTGTGCTCATTAATCAGCCACTCAACAAAGCAGGGACTTATGTAACTTCTGTAGCAACAGGGTCTATTTCCAGAGGTGGAGGAAGACAGGAGGGTGTGACCCCTTCCTGGCCCAGTAGCAGGTGTAGCTGAAGTAATCTAATGTCAGAGTACCCTTCCATCTGCTGACCACCAGGGTCAAAGGTCACCAACTATGGGCAGATACGCTTCCATATTGGCTCCATAGTGGCAGTGTAGCAGGTGCAGACAGACCAGGGACCATGATAAAATGAATTCTATTCTGTGTCATTTTCTTAAAGGAATACTGGTTTTAAGGTTTGGGTACTTGCAAAAGACAGATTGAAAAAAGAATGATCAAAATCTGTGCAAATGACTAGCAAGATATCCTGACTTAATGCAACTCAACTGGGGTCTTTCTCCCTACCTTGTTAAAGTAGCATTTCAAACTCCGTGCTACAAGTTTTTAACACAGGGTTGCTGTTTTAAATTCTTTGTCTCAAAGTCAAGAGAACCTTGCTTACATCATTATCACATGGTCAGGGTTATTTTTGTCAGAGTTTAAAAAGCTCCTGACAGAACCACAAAAGAATTCCCCTTTAAACTTTGTTGATGTTTAATGTGTCCACTAACTGTATGTCAAGAAAGACATTGTGCTCTTTTCCTTTAACCAGTTACAGACTGCATCTGTACAGATTTGTACTGCAACCTTTGATTTTATGTCCTATCAAGTCTCATGTTTTGAGGTGGTCAAAAGCCACAAGCTGAGAGTCCCACACAGCTGTGCATGGCCTCTGTTCACAGAGTCTGTGGATCCAGCCAGTCTACTATGAGTGCATGTCAGACTGTGTTAATCAGATGGCAGGAAGCTGGCATGGAGACCTGTCTCAGTGTTGTTTCTTCAGTACAGTTGGCAGAGGGAAGCTGTGGGCACTATCCAGTCCACCTATCTGCGCTGTTCTGCACCAGAGGCATGGTGTTTGTTGAGTTTCAGCCTGAGGCAGAGCAGCTGGCACTGATCAGAGAGACCATGTTGACACAACACATGATCCCCTGAGGGCAGGGAGGGGGGAAGGTTGCCCTTTTTTTCTAACCTTCTCACTTGGCAGAGGTGGGCAACTTGGCAGCATGGGTCAGTCCCATTGATGTTGGCCTTGCCAGTGGACAGCCTGTATACACACAGAGCGGGGAGGGTGGGAAAGTAGGAGACTCAGGCAAAGGCAAGAGAACATAGTGGAGTGGTATGAGTGGAGGAAGATGTGAAGACAGTAAGGAGAAGGCATTTGGAGCCTTTAGAGACAGAAAGCTAAGGTGAATGAAAGAATGGGTGGGTAGATGGAGAAATGGATGGAGAAAGACAAACACACTAAATGCTGCAACCATGTGTCAGTCTTCACGTCAAGGTGGATTCCTATGGGAGGCCCCTCGAGACTGCTGAAGTGGTGGTTCTATGAATAGGCTGGGCAGAGACACACAGATGTGTGTCCACATCACAAAGAGACAGAAATACACAGAGCCAAATATCAGGTTCAGCTTTCAACTGCGTCTTCACGTCACTGGTGTCCAGATGTCCCTGCTGGCAGGGCAACGTGAGGGGAACATTAATGAGTGTGTAGGTGCTCATGTTGGTCTCTCCAATGTGATAATGTTATTTTGTTTGTTTACAGTATACAGTATATTGTATTAATGCATACGTGCATATGTGTATAGAGGCATAGAGAGAGTGGCGTGTGTGTATGTTGATGTGTTTGTGTGAGCTAATCTGTGCCTGTTCATATACGCATTTGAAAAGTTTCATGTCTACGCGTGTAAGGTCCAAGGTTGGCAGGTTCCTCTTGTGTTTCATGAGGCTGTCCTTGGGTGTTCGGATTTCCTTCCACAGTCCAAAGGCAGGAAAATAAAGTGAACGGGGGTTTTTAATTTGCCCACATGTGTGAAGAAGAGTCCTAGCCTCTAAACGCAAGAAGTACATCTACTTTGATTAGAGCTTTTTCAGTACTGTAAAGTGGTTGAAACCATGACAGTGGCTGTAATCTGCTATATATTCAAGGATGTTGGCGATAACAAGAAGATGTCTTGAATTAAGTAGAGTTTATTAACAGTTTGAAAGGCAGAGCGCACTGCCTCAGAGGAGAGTAGAATATTAATATAGATGAGGACTGAGGTTTGGCTGTCAGAGTTATTTATTATTGCCTCTCCCTGACCCCATGCAGTCTCTTAAATTGCACATCTATTATGATCTCCATCACCACTATCAGACTGACTTATCTATGACCTGACTGACAGTATTTGTGACCTCTCCAAACGGATTCTGCAGTGACACAGCTGTATTACCTTGACCCTTGATAATATCTCAGTCTTAAAATGTAAAAACAACCCTGGAGGAAGAAGTATTATATGGTTAATGCTTGTCAATGCTGAAAAAGACATCTCCCCTGTATCCATGTTAATATCTATCTATCTAACCTTGAATGATATAAGCATAATGAAATCTAGCCTCATCTCCACCTTGGGAATTAGGTCACACTGTTCTAAGTGGCCAGATGCTTTACACACACACACACACAGGCCAGAGACTGTGGCTGCTGAGAAGTCTGAACAATGTGTGGGTGTGTTGGACTTGACAGAGCACAGAATTTACTGCTGTGGATCAGTAGCAGGTGCTAGATGCTTTTCTAAAGACTCAGTCCATAAGGGGAAATGGTGACATGTGACTTCTTAGCTTGTTTGGTAACTTAGAAACAATGTTGAATGTGTATGTTGGAAAAAAAACATTTCCTTCTCCTCTGTTCCACTTGTGTCATAACTTGTATCTGATGAAGCGTTCGTTCATCAATCTCTGTGAAAAGCTGAAACATAGACAGAGTTTTCTGTCCACAAGAAAAGTAGGAATCTACTGCTGTGCTGGGCAGGAAAATTTGGAAGGATGTAGCTTTAGAGTGGATCAGCCATTAATCGTAAGGTTGTTGGTTTGATCCCATTGTGTTCTAAGACAGAATACTGTATTTCAATGAATGCATCTGGCAAACGAATGTAATGTCAAATTCAAGAAAAACACAAAATATGTTTTCTTAGCTTTGACTCGTGCTTATGTTCTGTGGGAGTAACAGTAATTGTAAATACATATTGTAAATATCTTACTCAAGTCTCAATTACACTTGTTGTTATTGAAAACATTGATATAGCTGACTTGGTATTGAGTATGCTACGCTTTATATCCATTCTACAAGACATGAATGCAGCAGTCACATAATATGGGGTCTAGATAGCGATGGGAAGGTTCCCATTTTTCTAAGTTCCAGGCATTAATGTCATTACTCAAACAGTTTTGAATGCAGAGTTGCTGATGGGAGATATAAACATACTATGTATTGACAATATAACATTATCCATTTCAATTTGGGTTTAATTACCTTGAACAATGTAATTTGGATGACATCAGACATCCATGTTGGTTTTGTTTTCAAGCACTTCCAAATTCACAGTTTTTCAGCAATAATTAAGAATTAGATGTTATTTAAGTGGAAAACAATAATAATAATTACTTTCATATGACGTTAATCTCCCATTATGTCCCACTGAATGCTAAAACAATAAGTGTGTTAAGCAATGAGACATCAGATACGACTTTCTGTGCAGTAAAGTAGTTGACACAAATTTAGCCTAAAATATTGACAAGCAAACCCTGTTTCATTTTTCAACTTTTCAGAAAGACTAATAAAAAAAACGTATATGAGAATGCCTGCACAGAGGCTAGCAAGCTAAGTGAGCTGGATTTGATTGCTAGGGTTTTTTAAACTGATGGATAACTTTGCCAATTGTGAATTATTGGCACATATTTTGCGATTCAGTGTGTTTTATAATTCAAGTTTAGCAACATTGCAGATTTTCAGGGACATGTGATGGGAAGATGTTGGCGTATGCATTGTGAAGAGAGGTGGTGATGTCACTGGGCTTTGAGCCTGATGAATTCCCAGCCAATTTTTGGACACAGCTGTCTCCCTTGGCTACTCTTTACTCAGCCAGCACTTCCCCTGAGCCTGGCTGAGTCAATCTGGAAGGGTTTATAAGAGGACAAACTGGGACTAACTTAATTTTCTGTTAAAATTTTGTTGGGCATTTGTGCTTTATTGGACAGTTAACGATAGAAAGAGATACACCTGAGAGTGCGCAATATTGCATTATTTGTAATGTATTTTTGAGATAACAAAGAAAAGACCAGTTAAGTTGTGTAACTATTCTATTTTGCGTAATGAACAGTCTGAGCATGTATAAACCCACTGTTAGCATTGCTAGATCAAAACCAGATAATCTTGATTCTTATGAATCATGCATGGTGTCTACGTGGCTGAGTGACCATTTCCCAGACAGACTCTTAGTCAGTGTATGGTCCATTAGTATGAAGGGAGTGTGACCCTATATTTCCAAACTGATGAGTCACTAGAGTGCTGCATAGCTGATGAATGTGGTTACCCCAAGAGGAAATATGATGACTGCATTCAGTTGTGAGACTTGAACTTCACAAAGGGGTCACTTCTAAAAACAGAGAAAAACCATTTAAAAGCAAAAAAAATGAAGACAATGTTGTGACACAGAGCGAGGGAGTGTTGCACTACAAATAACCTCCTCTATGTGATAGCCCATAGTGTGATGCTTGTGTAACCTCAGGAAACACAGTATAACCCTCTGCAGACCTAAACCATCTTTCTGTGTGTGTGTGTGTGTGTGTGTGTGTGTGTGTAGCACCAGACAGATCCCAGATGGCTTTGTGCTCCTCGTGGTCCTCCTTCCTATTGTCAGACTGGGCTGTCTGGCTCCCATCTGGTGCTCTCTCCATTTCCTCCCATGTATCCTCCTGTCTTTCTGCATCTTAGTCTAATAAACTGTTCCATAACTACAGTATAATCTCTCTAAAAATTGACCCTCCAGACTTTCCCTGCCTGTCCTTCTCTTACATATTTTATAACTTTACACTAGCACTTCAATCTGTTCAACATCTGTGAGTTGGCACTTTTGCATAAATATGAATGAGATTCAAGGGTATTAGAGATGCCAAGCTACCTTCCTTTTGTCTTTGAGGAGTAAGATAAAGAGGTGGGCTTAGGCGTTGCAGCTGAAGCTCTGCCGCTTTGTTACTTATTAGTAAAAAGAATAAAAGAATAATGCTTTTATTTTAAATGACTGAGCAGATTTAGATAGGAAACGTGGAGAAAGATAGGGGTATGACATGCAACAAATATAACTGGCACAATCAAACTGGGACTGTTGCACTGATGTGGTATTTGTTATAACCATAACAGTTACCATGGCACCCCTATGGCCATCAATTATGATTAAACACGCACCAAGTTTTGCTTAGATCTGAGAAGGGCGCCAATAAAAGGAGTTGAACAGGGCAAGAAACATCATACAGATTTCAAACAAACCCCTCGGGATAGCTAAACTTAATTGGAAGAGTAAACAAAGGCGAAGGTTTACAGGCATCCTTATTCAAGTTTTAACAGCTGCAGTTGTGCCCACACAGAGTTTTCCTGCGCAG